>NC_081572.1:53671777-53971777 GCF_022355385.1 Mustela nigripes | reverse complement strand
AATTTCCTACTATCAACACATTCTCTCACTCTTTAGAAAACAGTGCAGCTTGGCCATGGAGCATGATGTGTTGACGTCATATCAGATTCAAGGTCCTAATATCTTCTTTCTGGTTGAACAATAGGAAAAGTAGTTGGTTTTTTGTTTTAGGGTTTTTTTTTCCCCCCTCTTGTGCTGTGATTATGATAGCTTTATAAAACTAATTAGGAAGCTTTAGATCTTCTTCTATCCTTTCAAACAGTTTACAGAGTGAGAGAATTATCTATTCTTCAAAGTTGGAAAAAATTGTTCATGAAAACATTCGAGCCAGTGCCTTTTTTGGAGGTAAGCCTTTGACAGCACGTTCAGTTTCTTGCCTGGTTAGGTTTTCTGTTCAGGCTGTTGCATTCTGAGTCATTTTGGTCATTTATATTTTCTAACAAAATTACCCATTTCATTGAGATTTTCAAATTTCCTAGCCTAGAACAGCACTTTTAATGCTTTTAAACCCTCTCTGATCTACAGCATCATTCCCTTGTAACTAATTTTGTACATTTGTGTTTTCTGTCTTTTATTTTTAATGAGACTTATGGAGTTTGTTTATATCATTGATTCAGTTATGATACTAATAAGGCCCAAACATCAGACTTTTCAAAATAGATTTTTAAATTTCCTTCTCTTTCCTAATTTCTTCATTTTTTTTTCCTTTCTGCTATCCTAATGTGCATTTTCTACATATCTTAGTTGAGTGCTTAATTATCTTATACTCATCCCTCCTTGATAACAATGCAAATATTTAAGACTATGCAGTTACCCTGAGTGTAAGTGGGGCAGAATTAGATTTTCCCCTCATAACTACAGAGGTTATTTATATTGCATTTTATCTTAATTTTATGAGCTCGGGTTTGTTTTATTTAAACTGGCATTAGAAGGTGCTCCTGGCTGGCTTAGCTGGTGGAACATGCAACTCTTGATCTCAGGGTTGTGGGTTCAAGCCCAACGTTGGGTGTAGAGATTGACTTAAAAATTTTTTACTATAAATAAATAAATAAACTGGTGTTAGTAGTTTATGGTTTTGTTGTTGTCTTTATAGTGTGTTTAGATCATGCTGTTATAAAATTTCTGCTTTGGGCAATATACATCCTAAGGTTGATTTTGTAAATAAATAATATGGTCAGTTTATATCAGCTTGTGGTATTTTAAAATAAAGCAAATTCCAATTTTTAGGCCTCAAATTTGGTTTATATGTATTATTCTCATTAGCTTTCATACATGAGTTCATTTTGATCTTAATTATTTGTGGCTTTCTGCATCTATTAAAGAACCAAATGGCATAAGAAAAGTATTGTGGTTTCTGTTAATTTCTCCTTGTATTTATGGTTGGTGCCTTTTATGGAATTTGGTATAATATTAGTTAGTCATTAGTATTAGTTATATTTTTATGGTGAAATGCACCTTTTGAGATACAGTGTGATATAAAATGACCATCTTTTTGTTCTACGTAAGTTACTGTGTCTTTCATTTTACTTCAACAGAAATGTTTTCATTCATCTTTTTTTGAGTGCCTGTTTATAGGTAAATCTTTATCAATTTTAATTTTAACTTTTGTGAATAACTTCGGTGAAGATGTATTGTCTTTAAAGAAACAGGCTAAGAATACCCACTTCTTACAGTTGTCTTAAGGATTAAATGAGATAGTACAATTTAAATGATTACTGTAGTATTTGACACATAGAAAATGCTCACTAACTACCAAAGCATAACAGGCTTAAGCAGTATGCTCTAAAATATTTAAACAAAACTGTAATTTAAGAATTGTACTTAAGGGGTGCCTGGTGGCTTAGTCGGTTAAGCATCTGGCTCTTGGTTTCAGTTCAGGTCGTGATCTTGGGATCCTAAGATTGAGCCCGGTGTGGGGCTCAAGCACAGAATCCACTTGAGATTCTCTCTCTCCCCCTCCGCCCCTCCCAGTCATGCATGCATGCCCTCTCCCTCTCTCTCTCTCAAATAAACAAATCTTAAAATATGTATATATATATATATATCTATATATATATATATATATATACATACTTAAGAGTGTAGCCCAATTGGTTTCATTGCCAAATATCTTATGTGGAGCATTCTTCTTCCTTTTTTTAAAAAAGATTTTATTTATTTATTTGTCATAGAGAGAGAGAGAGAGCACAAGCAGGGGGAGCAGCAGGCAGAGCGAGAAGCAGGCTCCCCGCTGAGCAAGGAGCCCGGTGCAGGACTCCATCCCAGGACCCTGAAATCATGACTTGAGCAAGGCAGACACTCAACCAGCTGAGCCACCCAGGTATCGCTGGGGCATTATTCTTGACATTTTGTTTCATCCTTTCTAATTTTTGTATGCCCTTTGCTTTTTCTTTGTTTGGTTACTACTTTCTCACCATGAGTCAGGCACTGTGAAGAGGGCTGGGACACTATCATGAGCTCAGGGACACCTGGTCCGACCTCAGGGAGAGTGCATTTGATCAGGCACACATGAATCAAATCAACACTCAACTGATGTATGTAATTTACAACCACAGTAAGTGTTTGGAGGTGTTTGGAGGTGTGTTATAAAAATAATCGCAACTACCGCCTTGGGTCCATATAAACATTGGCAAAGCCCTTTCCATACCTTATGACACATGAGGACAGCTATGGTGGCCTAACAGTTGTCCCTCAACAGCATATGATTGAAGGGTAAATGGCTAATTCCACCCTTATTGACATTTCTTATATGAAATTTGCCAGACAGCCCATGCTGCAATCTCTCAGACTGGGAAGACAGATAGATGTTGTTCTCTGATGGGATTCAGAATTTCCAGGGAGGAGTGGGGAATCAACAGAACACTCCATTCCTTAGGTAAGATATCCAAGATCCCAGGCTGCAACTCTGCTGCATTACAGGGGAGCAAAACCCCAGAGTCATTAGGCATTTAATAAAATGTATTGTGTATCTTCTGTGGGCTGAGTACCATGCTAAGCACTCCAGGTACCAGGAAAATAAGGCATGGTTCCCACCTCAAGGAACTGCCAGCCATAGGAAAGGCACCATAAGCAGGAGCATGGACAGCAGAGGACTCGGGAATTGGACATCATGTTGGGGGCAACCAGAGCCCTCTCCAAAGAATACAGGAAAATGGCAGTATCTTTTTTTTTTAAGATTTTATTTATTTGAGGATTTGTTAGAGTGAGAGAGAGAGTGAGCATAGGCAGGCAGAGGGGCAGGCAGAGGGAGAAGCAGTCTCCCCAAGGAGCAAGGAGTCCAACGCGGGACTCGATCCCAGGACACTGGGATCATGACCTGAGTCAAAGGCAGGCGTCCCCACAGTATCTTTTTTTCCAGTCAGAGCTGTCTAAAGATGGAATGAATTCCTCGAGAGGTTCTGTGGACTCTTGCCTTCAACTTCTTTATCTCACCTGGTCCATCAATTCATGATGCCCCATAAGGCCTGGCTTTTTAAATGTCCTTAGTGTAGGAGTTTCCCAAGATCCAGAGAGCTGCTGCAAAGATAATGATTATTCCCATACCTGATACCCAATTTTATTAAATGTCACCATTTTTGCAAATCTACCTGGGAACTCCTTCATAGGTACAATTTTAAAGATCCAGTTGAAGCCACCTTTGTACTCCTGCTGATCTCTGTCCCCTTCCTCCAAGCTCAGGGTTTGCAAAGCCGCCCTCAGCTGAAGTTAATGTGGTCTTTGCCAGCCATGTTTGTATATATTTACTGAATCATATACCTGATTTTTTCCCTAGAACTTTTACCCTAAGCCATTTTCTTACTCACAACCCTTCAGTGGCTCCCCACTGCCTATCCTAATGGGTTCTCAAATCCCATCCATCTTCTGAATCCCCTTGAGAAGTTCAAAATCATATAAAGAGATTCCAGGGCTGTCCTTGAGGACTTGACAGTTTTCCCAAGATTCTTGACCTTGGGTCTGCTAACACTTGGGACAGCACAGTTCTCTGCTGGAGGGGACTGACCTGTATGTTGTAGAATGTAGAATGTAGCAGCATCCCTGGCCTCTACCCACTAGATGCCGACAGCACCCACCCCCGACCCAGTGGTGACAACCAAAAATGTCTCCCAGTGTTGCCATAGTTACCCTGTCTTTTTCTGTCTGTAGTTCTGATGCTCTGACCGCCTGGGAACCTTACCAATCTGGGAGGGGCTGCTCCTCCCCGAGTTCATCAGTTCCTAGAGATAAGAAACTACTTGCCCACAAGTATGCTTTTCAATTACAACCCAACCAAACCAGAGCCCACACTGCAAGCACCTTGTTTGTGGTGTGCCCCCACTCCGGGCCACTCCCCACTGGCCCTGATCACTTCAGGGTCAGGTTCCGGACGGCTAGGGATGACCTTCTGCTCCTGGGCCTGCTGAAATTATTCAGCTAGCCAATCCTAACCCTGCTGGCCCTCCACAAGGGAGGCTCATGTCCCTGGTTCCCTCGGTTTCCTGACTAACTCTGGTGCTTCCCTGCATGTCCCGCCCCCATACCTGGCAAGCCCCCTTCTCTGGGGAACTGTGAGTAACACACTATCTTTTCTATGGCTGTTGTTTCCTGACCTGATGACCTCAAATTTTCTACTAATGCACTTTATGTGAAAGCGATTGCCAAGTGCTTTGGGTGCAAAACTGCCTCCAGATTGAAAATGGTTGCATTAATCTGAAATCTGGATACCTGTTTTTTTGTTGTTGTTGTTTTGTTTTGTTTTAGTTATTTTTAGTTATCTGGGTGAATTGAGATAGCAAGATTGGGGAACCCTAACCTTTAGACTTCATGCATGAAGAATTGAGCCTGGCATTCAAGGCCTCATACGATCTGACCCTCTCTTTGCCCCCAGCTCAAATTCCTTCCCCCTTCTTTCCTGCAGAGCACTGTGCTGCTCTGGTCCTCTGGTTCTACAACCTGATCTTGGCCTCACGCTGATCCCTGTCCCTTCCAAACCTTTGTTCCAAACGCAGACTCAGGCTTTTCTAAGGACTTCTCAGACTTCTCATCTCATACATATTTTTTTAAATAACAAATGTTTGTTTATCGAAGGAATTAACTCACCACTTCTTAGACACATCTGAAACTGCTCAAACACTCCTTTCATGCCAAGCACACCACAACCCCTCATGCAAATATGAGGCAGTAATTGCGAATTTACTCTTATAACAAACGTCCAAGGACTCCTCACAGTTTAATTCTCTGTTTCTGTTGGTATTGGGTTCCTGTCTCTCTCTCTTTCTCTTGAATTAGGCAGGAGGCTTTCCAAGGTCAGAGATGAAGTCTATTTTTGCTTATCATGGTACCCACTATACTTCACACAGTACCTGACAGTACACATTTGGAGAATAAAGGAATAATTGATTACTTAATTAACCAATTAATTAATTGCTCTGGGATCTTGTCTTTTCAACTCAATGTCAGGTTCCTGCAGATTCTTTGTTTCCATGTTTCTTTCCAGCCTTATGAATATAGTTATGTTTAAACAGTGCATATTGAAACAATAAATGATAACTATTATCTGAACTACACGAGTGTTATCACTTGTGCAGTCCAGAGACCGGACGACGGATGCCAAGTACTCATTTGTTTTATTTTTAAAAATGGGCAGACTCCCTTTGAAACAAAAAAAAAAAATTGCTTTTGAAAACAAATATGATGTTATTTATGGCAATTATGTCATCGCTTATCCAGGAAGGACAATTTTCATTAAAACTGATCACTGGTTCCTAAAACCAAAAACCACCCTTGCAACTGATAAATGTCACTGTTCTCAAGAGGCTTCCAGAAATTGGAAAGAATTAGCAGAGAGCGCTCTCTACCATTTTTATTTCTGTCCTGTATACTGAGATGCCTGCCGCCTAAGGGGAAAGAAACAAGCCATATTTTCCAATGTTGATGTTTTCCTACCTCAGCATCCTAATTTCTCACTTACAGAGAAAAAAACACACCCTCTCTAATGCTACAGCTTTTTGTGGGTTTTTTGTTTGTTTGTTTGTTTGTTTGTTTGTTTTCCTTTTGGAGAATTCGGTATGTGCTCATGAAATGCAGCCTGACATTTCACTGTGAGAATAGCCAGCCCCAGCCGGGCTCCTCACAGACGCTGTACCACTCTGTGGGGGCTTCTGAGGGTCAAGGGCAGGTGTAGTCAACAGGTTTATTCCCCAGAACCTTCTCACAGGCCTTCCCCCCGCCCCTTTCCAACACCCCTGTTGGAATGCAATTAAGATCTCATTGCCTCATCCCAGTATGGTATTTAGTCTGCATCTAAAGGGCTTGAATACCTAAAATAAAACGCCGAATTGTGAAGGTCAGCTACAGACATGATAGAATGAGTCAGACCTCCTCTCTCAAAGAATAACTCCGCGGCACCCTGACAGCTCGTAAGTGTCGAGAGGATTTTTTGACTGCAGTTTGCATAAGAACGGCCAGGGCCGAGGTCCCGGGAAAACTCTGTGTTCTTTCGGAGATGTACAACCCTTCGAAGTTCCTTGGAGAAGATAAATTTGCATTTCAAAATTTATACTCCCAAGGTTGGAAAACAAAAGCGTGCTCGCCGTTTCTCAAAGCAGGATGGACGTGTTCGAAAGGGCTCCAGAGGCCGTGGTTATCCCGAGAGCAGCACCCTCCAGAGAGCTAGACTCGCCTGGGGTCCACGCCTCTGTCCTCTCCTGCTTGCTGCTCCACGGCCCCGCCCTCCGTACCTCCACCCGCTGGCTCCTCCCCTTCTCGTCCTTTGATGCCCTCCCATCTCCTTACCCCATGTCCCTATCTCTCTCCCTTTCTTCCCTTTGCCCTCTCTCCTCTTTTCGGAGCCCTTCCGTGAATGCTTCTCCTGCTTTTCCTCCTTCCTAACTTAGAGCTGCCTGCATCCCTGTTTCCAGTGTGAATCTGCCCTAGATCCCTGTACCGTTAGAGGCCCTGGGAACGGGTGCACCGAGGCAACCTCAGAGCCAAAGTCAGAGGAATCCAAGACCCCTGTCTCTAGAGTCACGATATTCGAGCCTTCTTCGGTGTTCACAGTGGCGGCTTAGACACCTGGGAATGGATGTACCATATTTGGGGAAGTGTTCTGATAACAAGACTTCCCGGGCTCCAGGAATCCAAGACGCAACCACCTCACCGACCCGCTGGTTTCCGATGAACTCATACATACGCTGCAATGGAAATTGGTTTCTCCAGAGAATGCAAGAGGCACACTGCACGCCTGCCAAGAGATTCTCCAGTTGGGGTATCTGGGTCGCTCAGTCAGTTAAGCATCTTCTGCTTGGGTCATGATCTTAGGGTCCTAGGAGCGAGCCCTTTGACAGGCTCCCTGCTCAGTGAGGAGTCTGCTTCTCCCTCTTCCTCTTTCTCTGCCTGTCCCCCCTGCCCCTTTCAGGTTCCCTCCTTCCCTCTCTGTCTCAAATAAATAAATAAAACTTTAAAAAAAAAAAGAGAGAGAGAGAGAGATTCTCTAGTATGAAGAAGTGGCAGCCCAAGCACCTGGTTTGGTTGAAGAACCAGTGAGAGGTAAATGGAGAAAGAGTGAGCAGAAAGAGCCAGAAGTAGGGGTTCAAGCCCAGGCTTTCCCAGCTACGTGGAAGCGGGTCACAGCACTCAGACGCTCCACCAGCTAGTGAAACCCTGTCCTCTCAAGGTGTGGCCATAGTCCTGCCCTGTCCTCATCTCTTTAGGACACAACTCAAGTCCTAGAAGCCCATAGGTGTTTTGAAGAGGATAGGAGTCTCGGCACCTTCACTAGCCTTTATCAGCGTCCTTCCCTGCTGAGCAGCCAGCAGTGGAGAGGCAAGACCTCTCTGTCTGGTTAAGGCGACTGATGCCCACAACACAGGGACAAGCAGGAAGTAACTAATCCTGTAGCCTAAAAAAAAAAAAAAAAAAATCACGGCTCTAGATTATACCAGCCTCTATAAGGGATCATTTCCCTTTCTCTTTGCTCGCTTCTGTTCTTTTGTGTACTTCCATACCCAGACTTATGGGTCAAAGGCCATCCTCTGTTTTTTCCCGTGGAAAAACGCAACCGAAATCAGAGTCCCTGCAAAGAACCTGATTAATTTTTTCTTATGGAAATAAGAAGGTAAAAAAGATGCCCAGGGATTCTGGTTTGCACGTAATTTGGAATCGTGAAGGTCACAGAATGCAGTGCTGGGTAGGATACATATGCCTGTTCTTAGGGGTACATTTTGAGGCATTTCAAAGATAGCACACATCCACAGATCTGTTTGAACGTGTCATGAATCAGCATATGTATACATGTGTTGCGATGACAGATCACTTAATAAAACGGCTTTGAGGTATAATTGAAATATAGTAAACTGTCAATATTTCAAGTGTGCAATTGAGTAAGTTCTGATATGTGTACACAATGTTAAAACAACAGCATAATGAAAAGAATGAACATATACATCACCTGTAAAGTTTTTACGTTGTTGTTGATTTTTTAGACTTTAATTTAATTTAATTTTAATTTATTTATTTGCAGAGAGAGAGATATACAGAACACAGGCGGGGAAGCAAAGCGGCAGGCAGAGAGAGAAGCAGTTCCCCAATGCGAGACTTGATCCCAGGACTCTGGGATCATGACCTGAGCCAAAGGTTCAATGACTGAACCATCCAGGCGCCGCTTTCTTCAATTTTAGATGCCTTTCTTCCCCACTCTTTCCCTGGATACACTTATCTTTTAGATCTTAAATAAAATATAATGTCCTTCTTGGAACCACTGCCCAGTAACTAGCCAGTAGCTTCAGGTGGGTATTTAATTTAAATTAAATTTAAATTTAAATACAATTTAAATTAAGGTTACATTAAATTTAAATAAAATTTAAAACGCAGTCTCTCAGCATATTACCCACCTTTAAAGTACTCTATAGGGCGCCTGGGTGGCTCAGTGGGTTAAGCCACTGCCTTCGGCTCAGGTCATGATCTCAGAGTCCTGGGATCGAGTCCCGCATTGGGCTCTCTGCTCAGCGGAGAGCCTGCTTCCCTCTCTCTCTCTGCCTGCCTCTCCATCTACTTGTGATCTCTCTCTGTCAAATAAATAAAATCTTTAAAAAAATAAAAAATAAAAAATAAAGTACTCAATAACCACATGTTGTCAGTGGCCACTCTATTAAAACAGTGGGGGGCAGAGAACATTTCCATCATTCCAGAAGTTTCCAGTGAGAGTACTAAATCTAGATCACTATAATTTCTAATTTTATATTAATTTGCACAGAGTTTTTTAATTGATCGTTTGATGTTTGTCTCCCTCTGGGCTGAATACTTTATGAGGGAAAGAATTGCAAAATATTGGCCAGTGCTCTGGTCCCCACCTGTAGGAGCTCAATATTTTTAAATGAAAGACTACAAGAGTCCAAACGACTGTGTTGGAGTGTAGAAGTGCAAGGCACAGTGTTGGGGCACTGGGAACAGCCTGAAGTCTTGTTCCATGCTAGATTGTGGCATGGGAGCTGGGGCTGAGACATAATTTACATAGATACGTTATATTTGTGGACAGCCAGTGGCCTGGAAGACACGGTGAGAGAAGTAGCAATCACCATGAAATGAAACGAAATACATTAAATCTCTTCGCAGATTTATCACACACGTGAGATATGTGGTCATTCTTGGTGGGAGAGGGGCAAATGAGCTCATAGCAGAGATGCACTCTAGAGTTGGGGGGGAAGTGCTTCGTGCTGCATATTATGTCCTGTACTCCTCATCCAGTTTTTTAGTAAATGCTTGATCCAGGGGGAAAAAAAAAAAAAGCTCCCATTTGGAGACATGTAATAATCAGAAATAAACAGAGAAGGATGAAACATACAGATGAAATATATCAAACCAATGGCCTTGGGGGTGGCTCAGTGGGTTAAAGCCTTTGCCTTCAGCTCAGGTCATGAACTCAGGGTCCTGGGATCCAGCCCCGTAATGGGCTCTCTACTCAGCAGGGAGGCTGCTTCCTACTCTCTCTCTCTCTGCCTCTCTGCCTACTTGTGATCTCTCTCGATCAAATAAATAAATAAAATCTTAAAAACAAAAAGAAATATACCAAACCAAAACCAACAGAGAATGTACATCGAGAGATTTACTTTGCAAAGCAGAACAGTACAGACATTTACCCACAGAGGCAAAAGATTTCTTAATGGTGTTGGTGCAGCTCAGAGCTCAAAGAAGAAATAGAATGATGGAACAAGACATGATAAGACAACAGAAAGAATAGAAGCTGAATGAGCTCCAGGAAAAATGTGGAAGAGGGAAAAAAAATCATTTCAAAACCAAAAGCACATTAGAATGAACAAAAATTAAAATTAATATTGCTGAGAGAGACATGGAAGACAGGCTTAGAAAAAAAAACGGGCAAAATATGTAAAAGGGTGCAAAAGCTACAGAGAAAATAAGACAGTGGGTAAGCCTACGTATGACTGGTGAACCTGCAAGAGGAAAGTAAGCAAATGAAGTAGATACAAAGTATTCAAATATAAAAGAGAAGAAACATTTCATAAAACAAAGGTGGGGTACGTCTTAGGAAACGAGCCCACTGTGTCCCAGAAAAAATTGGTGTAGAATGATCAGGTAAAACGTACACATTTAATTTCTGGTCTTTGATGATCGCAGATTGTATCCCTTCAACACCCAGCTCTTGACAGCTTCCTGCTGCCCTCCCTCATTAAAAAGTAATAATAATAAAACACAGATTTTAAGAATTTTGAAAAAATTCAAACTGAGTCCAAAATTCTTTTCAGCAATATATGTCTACATCCCCTCAGGTAAGATATGAGACCAAATGTTTTTAATACCAAGAGAGACATGTTAAGATATGCAAAAATAAAATAAACATAGGCTCCATAAACCCTTCTGGAAAAAACAAGTATTTGTTAACTAAATGAGGATTTTCAAGAGATGAATAGGAAATTTCCAAGAGATAAAAGGACAAAAAAGTGTTCATTAAATCCATTTAAACAAAAACTTGGAAAATTGCCACCACGGAGGGGGGGAACCCACAAATATTTAGTAATGTTGAATAACTAGAAAGCCTAACAAAATGTTCTTGGAGGGCGCTCTTTTGTAAGTTGAATTATCAAAATAAAAACATAATTATAATTGCAATAGATGGTAGTAGGCACTCAATTCAGTACAAGTAAAATGTATCTGCTTGACATTGGAGTAACTGAGTCTTTAATTTACAGAGCAGTAAATGATAAAAGAAATTAATAAAAGCAATGCAGATAATGCGCAGATCATCACTACTGTGAACCAGCAGCTCATGGGTATAGGAAGAGGAGGACTTCTGATAGCCTGTATCCATTGTACCATAGAGAGCTTGGCTGCAGAGTGGTTCTCCGTGCAGATGTGAGCGTGGGGAGATGCCTCACAGCAGGATTTTCTTGTATATCATTATTCCTGTAAGAGACATGGAAATGTCTTGTGCTGTAGCTCTGTAACTGACAGAATCAGCAAGAGGTGAGCAGGAGAGAAGCTTAGGAACGTGTCGTTTCCTTGATTTCGTCTATAGCTGCTGCCCACAGGTGATAAAGAAATAAAGACTTATGTATATATTGAACTGACCCTAGAAACATTCACCATCTGTCAAATGGGAAATGTCCACAACAAAATAAACACATGTTGCAAAGTAAGGGAGGGGAAGGAAGGGCGTATTTATAATAAGGTGGTGGAGAGGGAGAGAGAGAGAGAGAGAGGGAAGGGGAGGGAGGGGAAGGGAAAAGCTGGAGGAGTAGAGAGAGCATAACATCCCATGGTAAGGATTTTGTTATTTCCCAAGTTCATAGGAGATCATCGAAAAGGGATTGACCAATGCATGTTATGTGTTTTAAAAGATTATTCTCATTATTGTGTGGAAACTTGTTTGGAGAAGCTAAAAATGAAAGTTGAGGAGACCAAGTGTATTTGTCACTACAGGCCAAGTTGTCTTATAGTAATGAACAACCCCAAATCACAGTGGCTTAAAAAATAAATATGCTTCGGACTGTACATCTTCTATGAACTCCCCCAGCATTTGGCTCAACATCGCCCTGGCTGACAACTTAATGCAGACTGACAAAATTCCCACTGTGGGAGATTATTTGCCATAGTAGGCGGAAGGAAACTGGACAAATCACTCACCAGATCTTCCCACAGCAGAACATGTTGTGTCATTTCTGCTGATGTTTAATTGGCCAGAGGGCTTACATACTTATCTCCAAGGGGCTGAATCCTACCATTTGCCTGGATGAAGTAGAATAAAATCATTGTCAACTTACAATGATCATTGTCTCTTACAATCACACCAATTGACCAATTGTTGTAAGTTGACCAATTGTCAACTTACAAGGTCATTGTCTCTTACAATCACACCAATTATAAAGATGCAACAGTATTCTAGGAAGCACGTGACACATGAACGGTTCAGAAGGGATTTTAAAATGAGAATTACTGGGGCACCTGGAAGGCTCAGTCGGTTAAGCATCCCACTCTTGGTTTTGGCTCAGGTCATGATCCTGGGGTTCCTGGGATCAATCCCCGAGATGGGCTCTATGCTCAGCAAAGAGTCAGCTTGTCCCTCTCCTTCCCCCGCCCAACTCACATTATCTCTCTCAAATAAATAAAATATTAAAAACAAAATTATAATTATAAAAATTTATCAGTCATTTGGATGTGGGGGTTGAGGGAGAGGGATCATTCCTCTGTGAGGGATAGGGCTGTTGGATAGATGCTGGTGACGTAGTCCAAGTTAGTGACCACAGAAGGCATCTGTTGGTGTGGGAGGAACCATGCAGAGATGTGGTTCATGTCTACTGATGCTTGAAGCCAGTGGAATAGAGAAGATTTTCATAGTAGAGTTAGCAAAGTATCCTACTTTGGGATTTTGTCCGTTTTAGCACTGTTTTATGTGATGGGAATGTACTCAGGTCTGGACAGACTGACAGCCGGTCACCCTGTGAGAGAGTATGACAATGAGGAACACTTAAGATTCTTGAGGAAGACAACATGTCCTGGGTGGGAAGAAGGATAACTGTCAGATGATATTACAAAAATAGAGCCACGAGGATAGAAGGCAAGTCAGAGGAGCATGCGTCCAAAAACAAGGGAAAGAGGTGTTTCCAGAAAGAGAGAATGAGTGGTCAACAGAGGCAAATGGTGCCACTAAATTAGGTGGGATACAGATGGAAAGTGCCCGTTGCTGTGAGATTGGAAGAGTTGAAATCAGAGTCTGTGGTGTTTACGCCTCCAAGCTGAGAACCAATGAGGGATGGAGAGAGCTCATCCAGACACAGGAGGCTGACACATCAGGAAATGGTCTGGACCGGTCCCTGGTGTAGTGACCAGAGGGAAGAGATAACGTGACAACTTGTCACATAGCAGAGAAGAGATGGGGCAGATTAGGTTTTTAGACCTATACTTCTCTCCACACCTCCTCCGGCTACTGGATTGCAGAATTCCATTGAACACACAAGAGCAATCAAAAGTGACCCTCCCAGGGTGCCTGGGTGGCTCAGTGGGTTAAGCTGCTGCCTAAGGTCATGATCCCAGGGTCTTGGGATCGAGCCCTGCATTGGACTCTCTGCTCAGCAGGGAGCCTGCTTCCTCCTCTCTCTCTCTGCCTGCCTCTCTGCCTACTTGTGATCTCTCTGTCAAATAAATAAAATCTTAAAAAAAAAAAAAAGTGACCCTCCCTTATTGTCAAATGTAAGATATAGATAACATTCTCTACTTCAAAGATAGTGACAAAAGAACCAGTTTGAGGCCTATGAAGGATTTCTAAACACAAAAATGTACAATTAAAAAAAAAACACAGAAAGAAAATTTTTGTAAACATCAGATTTTTTTCCCAAAAGCATTCAAGAAAACCCTGGTTATGTAAACAGATGAAGAATAAATAAGCTAGAATTTCACAGATTTATTTTGAAAGAGAGAGCATGTGTGTGTGCTCATGTGAGTGCCTGTGTGTGTGGGTAGGGAGGGACAGAGGGAAGGAGAGAATCTCAGGCAGACTCCCCCCTAAGTGCAGAGCTCAACCTCACAACCTTGAGATCATGACCTGAGCTGAAACAAAGATTCAGACATCCAATGGACTGGGCCACCCCAGTGCCCCCAAAACCTAGAATTTAAATAGTAAGTTTTTGAAATTTTATTATGAGCTCTTTGGTTTATTGGTAGAGGCTGGTTAGTGAAACATGCAAGATTAAAAAGCTTCTATGTTTAAGTGACTAAATATAACTGAATTTTGTTGTTTGATCATGGAAAAGAGTCAAGCGCTGACTCAAGGACCCAGGCCTTTTCCATCATGTGGTTACAAAGATAGCAGTTATACTTTTTTCCCTCTAAATTATCTGTAATTGGAAAACAATACTAGTGAAATCTGCTATCACTTCTGGAACTTGATAAAGTAACTCTAATGCTCATTTCAAAGAAGTACAATTTTGAAAATATTATCTGAGAAACAAAAATAACATCAATGGTTGGGTAGTTGACCTCTAGAAATTAAAATAACACTGCAATGATTTTTCACCTTATTTTATTTTTGTAAACTTTTTATTTTGAAATAATTATAAATTCACCAAAAGCTCAAAGAGTACAGAGAGGTCCCATGAGCCTTCCACCCAGTTTTTCCCAATGCTTAAGCCAGGGATTGTACAATGGGTGTGTACATAGACCTGTGTCATTACCACATGTGTAGGTTTGTGTAACCGTCACAGCAATCAAGACACAAAACATTTCATCATCACAAAGATCCCCGTGTGCTCCTCCTTTACAACTGCACTCACCCTTTCTCTCCCTCATCTCTAATACTTGGCAACCCCTAATCATTTCCACCTATAGTCTTGTCCTTGAGAAAATGTTATAGAAATTGAATTATACCTTATGTGACCTTTGGAGATTGGCATTTTTCACTCAGCATAGTGCCCCTGAAACCAGTCCAAGTTCTTGCATGTTATAACAGTTGGTTACTCTTTCTTGCTGCATAGTATTCCATGGATGTATGAGTTTATTTAACTATGTACCCACTGGAGGAAATTTGGCATTTCCAGGCATCAGTAATTACAAATAAAGCAGCTCTAAGCAATCATGTACAGGTTGTTGGCATGAGAGTGTGTGTGTGTGTGTGTGTGTGTGTGTGTGTACATAGGTTTTCATTTCTCTAGGCTAAATGCCAAAGATGCGATTGTTGAGTAGTATGGTAATTGCATGTTTACATTTTTAGGAAACTGACAAACTATTTTCCAGAATGGCCGTACAATTTGAAATTTCCATCAGCAATGTGTGAGAGATCTAGTTTCCTTTCATCCTCTCCAGCATTTGGTATTGTCACTATTTTTTATTTTAGCTGTTGTATTTAGCATATAGTGATATCTCATCTTGGTCTTAATTTGCAATTTCCTAATGACTAGTGATGTTGAAAATACTTTTGTGGGCTTATTTTTCAACTGTGTTTTTACTTTGGCAAAGTATTTTTTCATGTCTTTGTTCATTTTCCAATTGGATTGTTCTTTGTTTTTTTTTTTTTTTCTTTTTACTGTTGAGTTTTAAGAGTTCTTTATATATCTACATGCTAATCCTTTGATGGATATGTGGTTTGCTCCCAGTCCACAGCTTGTCTGTTTATCCTCCAAAACCGGTCTTTTGCAGAGCAAGAGTTTTTCTTTTTGATGAATTCCAGTTTATCTGTTTTTCTTTTTTATGGGTCGTGCTTTTTGTGTCATTCTAAGAACGCTTCACTAAGTCCTAAGTCTTCTTTTTATAAATAAAGTGCAAGCTTAATTATCTTCTTGAGACTTTTCCTCTTTTCTAAACTATGCATCCAAGAGCTCTAAGTTTTTCTCTTGGAACTGCTTTCTCTGCATCCCACAAATTTTGATATGATGTACTTTCATTTTCGTTTAGTTCAGTGTAACTTTTTATTTTCCCTGAGACTTCTTTGACCCATTGGTTACTTAGAAGAGTGTGTTCATAAGGCTCCAAGAGTTTGGAGATTTTCCTGTTATCTTTCTGTTATTGATCTCTGATTTGAGTCCACTATAGTTGGAGAGCAGATTCTGCATAATTTCAGTTCTTTTAAATTTGCATTATGGCCCACGGTTGAGTCTATCTTGGTATATGTTCTGTGGGTACTTGCAAATAATGTGTATTCCACTGTTGTTGGGTAGAATGTAAATCTCAGCTCGATCCTGCTAGCTGATGCTGTAGTTCAGCTCTTCTATACCCTTTTTGATATTGTGTCTAACTGTTCTTTCAGTTTTGAGGGAGAAAAACATTGAAGTCTCCTACTGTACTTGTGGATTCATTTCTTTCTCTTTTCATGTCTCTTGTTTTTGCTTCCCATATTTTCCATTTCTGGTGTTTGGTGCCTACATACATACATACAGGCTCCCACGATCATCATCACATAACTTACTCTATGCCTGACAATTTTGTTGTTGTTCTGAAGTCTACTTTTTCTGGTATTAACAGGGATCCTCCTGCTTTCTTTGGATTCACATTGCTTGGTAAATCTTTTCCCATCCTTTTACTTTCAACCTGAACACATCAGATTTGAAATGATTATACATACCATAGAGTTGGCTCTTTTGTTGTTCTTGTTCTTGTTTTGCTTGTTTATTTTTGTTTTAATCTACACTGTCTTTAATTGTGTATTTAGATCATTTACATTTAACGTAATTTTAGCTATTGATATGTTAAGGCTTGAGTCTGCTGTTTCACTTTTATGTTTTCTGTTTATCTGTGGTTCTTCATTTTTCTGTTTTCTTCTCTGCCTCCCTATGAAGTACTTGAATAATTTTTTATAATTCCATTTTGATTTGTCTATAGTATTTTTAAATATATATATATATATATATATGATTTTATTTATTTATTGGATAGAGAGAGAGATCACAAGGAGGCAGAGAGGCAGGCAGAGAGAGAGGAGGAAGCAGGCTCCCCGCTGAGCAGAGAGCCTGATGCGGGGCTCTATCCCAGCACCCAGGGATCATGACGTGAGCCAAAGGCAGAGGCTTAACCCACTGAGCCACCTAGGTGCCCCTAAATGTATATTTTTATACAGCTTTTATAATGGTTTCTTTAGGTGTTACATTACATATGCATAGCATACACAGCGTAATGCATCACCCTTCACCAATTTGAGCAAAGTGTGAAAACTTGACCTCTCTTTACATCCCTTTACTCTCCCCTATTTATAATATAATTGTCTTGAATATCTCCTGTACATACAAGGAGACCCACACTAGACAGTGGTACAGTTTTGGGCTTCAGCTGTCAAACATAATTTAGAAAACTTAAGAGAAAAAGGAAAATGTACTATATTTACCTATATTTTTTTCCTTCTGTATTCTTTCTGTTTTTCTGATGTTCTCAGCATCCTTTCATTTTTCTCCTTTCTGTTTAGACAACTCCCTTGAGCCATTAATTTAGGATAAATCTACAGGTGACAAATTCTCTTAATTCTCCTGTATCTATGATGTCTCAATTTTCTCTTTATGCCTGAAGAATATTTTCTTTGGATATGGGCACGTTTCTTCCCTTTTCTTTCAACACTTGAGAAATAGTATGCCATATCCTTTTAACCTCTCTGGTTTCTAATATAAAATCAACTGTCATCCAAATTGCTTTTCTCTTATAGCTAATGTGTCATTTCCCTGGCTGCCTTTAATAATTTTTTTTTGTCTTTAGTTTTTATAAGTTTGACTATGATATGTTTTGCAGTGGATTTCTTATATCTACACATTCATTCTCTCTCTCTCTCTCTTTGTCAGTTTAGGAAATTTTCAGCCATTATTACTTCAAATCCTTTCTCAGCCCCAACCCCCTTTCTCTATTTCTTCTAAGGCTTACATCTGTTGTTCGAAGTCCCACATGTCTCTGAGGCTGTATTCTTTTGATTTTTGTGAGTCTGTTTTCTCTCTGTTGTTGAGACAGGATAATTTCTATCATTCTGTCTTCAAGTTCTCTGACTCTTTCTTCTCTCCTTTCACTTCTGCTATTGAGCCTCTCTGTTCAGTTTTCCATTTTGGTTATTGTTTATTTTAGTCATAAAATTTTCCATTTGGTTCTTTTTCATATCTTGTATTTCTTTGCCATAGTGTTCTTTTTTTGAATCTTTCTATATTCTTGGTATGATGAGTAATTTTTTTTATTGAAACCAGACATTTGGAATATCATGCTATAAAATTAAATTCTTCTCTGATACTAGTCTTGTGAGTGAAGGGGGGGAGCCACCTCATTTCTGCCAGATGGGTGAGCTTGGAAGGTCTAGCTTCTCTATTAGGCTTTTTTTTTTTAATTTGTTTTCAGCATAATAGTATTCATTATTTTTGCACCACACCCAGTGTTCCATGCAATCCGTGCCCTCTATAATACCCACCATCTGGTACTCCGACCTCCCACCTCCCGCCCCTTCAAAACCTTCAGATTGTTTTTCAGAGTCCATAGTCTCTCATGGTTCACCTCCCCTTCCAATTTCCCCCAACTCCCTTCTCCTCTCTAACTCCCCAAGTCCTCCATGCTATTTGTTATGCTCCAAAAATAAGTGAAACCATATGATAATTGACTCTCTCTGCTTGACTTATTTCACTCAGCATAATCTCTTCCAGTCCCGTCCATGTTGCTATAAAAGTCGGGTATTTGTCCTTTCTGATGGTGGCATAATACTCCATAGTGTATATGGATTACATCTTCCTCATCCATTTGTCCTTTGAAGTAAATCTTTGTTCTTTCCACAGTTTGGCGACCATGGCCATTGCTGCTATAAACATTGGGGTACAGATGGCCCTTCTATTCACTACATCTGTATCTTTGGGGTAAATACCCAGTAGTGCAATTGCAGGGTCATAGGGAAGTTCTATTTTTAATTTCTTGAGGAATCTCCACACTGTTCTCCAAAGAGGCTGCACCAACTTGCATTCCCACCAACAGTGTTAGAGGGTTCCCCTTTCTCCACATCCCCTCAAACACATGTTGTTTCCTGTCTTGCTAATTTTGGCCATTCTAACTGGTGTAAGGTGGTATCTCAATGTGGTTTTAATTTGAATCTCCCTGAGGGCTAGTGATGATGAACATTTTTTCATGTGTCTGATAGCCATTTGTATGTCTTCACTGGAGAAGTGTCTGTTCATATCTTCTGCCCATTTTTTGATATGATTGTCTGTTTTGTGTGTGTTGAGTTTGAGGAGTTCTTTATAAATCCTGGATATCAACCTTTTGTCTGTACTGTCATTTGCAAATATCTTCTCCCATTCCGTGGGTTGCCTCTTTGTTTTGTTGACTGTTTCCTTTGCTATGCAGAAGCTTTTGATTTTGATGAAGTCCCAGAAGTTTATTTTTGCTTTTGTTTCCTTTGCCTTTGGAGACCTATCTTGGAAGAAGTTGCTGTGGCTGATATTGAAGAGATTACTGCCTGTGTTCTCCTCTAGGATTCTTATGGATTCCTGTCTCACGTTGAGGTCTTTTATCCATTTTGAGTTTATCTTTGTGTATGGTGTAAGAGAATGGTTGAGTTTCATTCTTCTACATATAGCTGCCCCGTTTCCCCAGCATCATTTATTGAAGAGACTGTCTTTTTCCCACTGTATATTTTTTCCTGTTTTGTCGAAGATTATTTGCCCATAGAATTGAGGGTCCATCTCTGGGCTCTCTACTCTGTTCCACTGGTCTGTGTGTCTGTTTTTATGCCAGTACCATGCTGTCTTGGTGATCACAGCTTTGTAGTAAAGCTTGAAATCAGGTAGCGTGATGCCCCGTTTTATTTTTGTTTTTCAACATTTCCTTAGTGATTCGGGGCAAGCAGGGGCAAGCAGAAGGAGATGGAAAGAGAATCTTAAGCAGGCTTTCTGTCCATCATGGAGCCCAACAAAAAGCTCAATCTCACAACCCTGAGCTCATGACCTGAATTGAAATCAAGAGTCAGAGGCTTAACCAACTGAGCCACCCAGGTGCCCCTCGTTAGGTTTTCTGATTCCATACAAATTTTTGGATTATTTGCTCCAGCTCTTTGAAGAATACCGGTGGAATTTTGATCGGAATGGCATTAAAAGTATAGATTGCTCTAGGCAGTATAGACATTTTAACAATGTTAATTCTTCCGATCCAAGAGCATGGAATGGTCTTCCATCTTTTTGTGTCTTCTTCAGTTTCTTTCATGAGTGTTCTATTGTTCCTCGAATACAGATCCTTTATCTCTTTGGTTAGGTTTATTCCCAGGTATCTTATGGTTCTCCGTGCTATAGTAAATGGAATCGATTCTCTAGTTTCCCTTTCTGTATTTTCATTGTTAGTGTATAAGAAAGCCACTGATTTCTGTACGCTTACATATGGGGGTTGGAGGGAAATGTTCCTTGTTGCTTCTGGCAGGGGTGGTTGGAGTTGAGGTTCCTAATGGGTGTTCTTCTTCTTTTTTTTTTTTTAAGTGAATATTTATTTAGGATAACAAATCACAACAAATTCCATGTTTTGTTGTGTGTGTGTATGTGTGTTTTTTAAGAGAGAGAGAGAGTGTGTGTGTGTGTGTGCGCGTGCACAAGTGGGCAGGGGCAAGCAGAAAGAGAATCTTAAGCAGGCTTTCTGCCCATCATGGAGCCCAACAAAAAGCTCAATATCACAACCCTGAGCTCATGACCTGAATTGAAATCAAGAGTCAGAGGCTTAACCAACTGAGCCACCAAGGTGCCCCTCATTAGGTTTTCTTTAACTTTATCTCAGTAAAAGTGGATTAGAACACCATTACCACTTCCAGTGTGGCCTCCACTGATGAGCTATTGATGACAGGCAGTGTCCTTTCACCATTGAGTAGGGATGAACATTTGGACTCTCTCCTAGGCCTCTTCTGACACCATCTGGAAGGGTTATTAGGGTATCTCCTTATAAGCTGACAATGATGGAAGTCTAGTCTCCCCACTTTGTCTTTGCCAGAGGGTGGCAGGGGTAACCACAGCTTCTTCTGTGGTGTGTGGGCTGGAGTGAGCCATTATGGTCTGAAAGTTTCCTATCTTGCAGGATTGCACCTTTCCTGATCCTTGGTTAGAGAAAAGAGGCTTTTATTAGGGTCTTTTTTGGTCAGTGCCTTTTGGTGCTTCTGGGTACAGGTCTTTTCAGTTCCTAGTCTTGGGTATATGAGGAAAAAAAGAAAACCCAGAGGACTCAGCACCATGTTGTTCCTTGGATCTTGAGGTACCTAGCCAGTTCATCTTCTCACCACCTTGAGGGTCTTCTTACATTTCTTTTGTATAGAATAGCCAGGATTTGGGCACTTGGGTGGCTCAGTGGGTTAAGCCGCTGCCTTTGGCTCAGGTCATGGTCTCAGGGTACCGGGATGGAGTCCCACATCAGGCTCTCTTCTCAGCGGGGAGCCTGCTTCCCCCCGCCCTCTCTGCCTGCCTCTCTGCCTACTAGTGATATCTCTCTCTCTGTCAAATAAATAAATAAAATCTTTAAAAAAATGAATAGTCAAGATTTTTTTTAATAGTCAAGATTTTTAATAGTACTTGGAAGAAGGAATAGAAAAAATGTATGTCTACTCGATCTTTCTGGAAGTGGATGTCCAAGCTCTAATAAAGTACAAAATGTGAAAGGTTCAGTGTTGTAACAGGAATGGACAGAACAGTGAAATAAACAAAACTTTGAAAAACCAGTAAGAATTCTCAACAAATGTTGAGAAATTCCTGGCTAACCAGAGAAGGCAGAATTAGCACTCTGTACATAGAATATTCCAAAATAAATTCCAGATAGATTAACTGTATAATTAATTAGTTTTAAAAGTAAAAATATAGGACAGAATATAAGTTCATTCTATAATCAGAATAAGAATAAATTTGTAACATTCTCTCCACAAATGATAGCTATCTTTAATATATGAATAATTCTTATAAATCATTATGAGTACTGTAAGTAAAAAATAATTAGAGAAAGAACCAAAGAGATCACTTGCATAAAAAAAATACAAGTAATGGTAAAAACTGGTAAATAACTAAAGATCTTAACAATGAAGAATTGGTTAAATAAATATTAGTATATCCAGAGAATAGAATACATGAGGCTTTTATAAATCATATAGGAATATTTAATGCCAGTGAGAAAATGCTCATAATTCATCTTTAAATACAAAACAAAAGGCAGATTACAAAGCAGTTTAGACACCAATGCTATTTTAATAGGTGAAAACATTCAGAGTAATAGTATATTAAAAAAAAGTAAGCAGTAAGTATCAGCACTTGAAAATTAGGTATTGGAACTATGATTACTTTTTATTTTTCACCTTTGTGTTTTCCCAAAATACATTTTTTAAAAGCACACTTTTATATTGAAAATCAAATGGTAATGGTATGGGAGGGGACCTCTGGTCTTGGAGTTGGCTTTGACCTCTGAGTGATATCATCTGAGACACAGGTCCTTCATCGATTTTCATTCCGCCAGCCTTAGCTTGTTAGTTTTCATTGTTGTGCTTGTTGCTTTCTTGTTACAAGATGACTAACACGGCTCCGGGCATCACACCAACACTCCAGGTGGATAAAGGGAGAAAGAGAGCCTACCTCTTGCATCATCACCTCCATCTCACCAGTACCATTTTCCAGAAACCCTCTTCCACTGGCTTGCTTACAGCTCGCCTGGCCGACCAAGGGGAAGCCGAGGCATAAGCAGGCAGTTTTCCAGACTTCAGCACAGATGATGGCATGAAAGAAGGGGCTGTGTGGATGCCAAGCGAGCCCACTGCAATTCTTACATAGTAATTTTATGCAGAAAATTAAAAGCATATTTTGTAGAGTGCAATCAATTGAATGTCACGACAGCCAAAATATGCAAGAAGTATGTTTTGCAGGGCCTGTAAAAAGCGTCTGTGACATCTGACCATTAAAAGGAGTTGGAGGATGCACTTACAAACTATTCGGGCTCTGATCCTTGCATTGCAGGGGTGAAACCTTATAAATTCCACATCTCTACACTGAGAAAAGATGAGAAGGTTGAGGGTGGGTGCACGTATCTCTCTACCATAAACTCTTGTACAGGCACTTTGTTCTATGTGGCAGGCAAGAGTGCTTTCAAGCTGTGTTTGCTTACATGAAATCTGAGTCAGCCGGCCTGCGAATGAAAAAAAAAAAAAAAAAGTCATCAAAATGCAGGACTGGTCGTACAACTGAAAGCAACAAGCTGTCGGGCAGAGAGCGCAGGCTGAGGGTCGGGAGATCTGAAGGTTCTATCCCAGATGGCTGCTAAGCAGCTGTGTGCCCTTGGACACCTAATTAACATCAACCAACTTCGGTTTCCTAATCTGTAAGATCAGGGTGGCGGGGTGCGGGTAAGACCATGCTCGCATTCGGAGCATGAGATGACCGCATCCTATTTTAACTGATACCTTCTGCAAATTAAGAACCGCAGAGGGAATGAATCCCATTAAGCCTCTCGCTGTGAGCAGACAGAAGGGAACACAGAGAGAACTGGAGGGAGACAGATGTGGGGAGGCTTTGGCTCCTTGTCTGCTATCATCATTCACAGTAGACAGTACAATCCACAGGGGAAATGCAGCAGATATCAACCCCGAGAAGCCACTGAAACTCCAGCAACGTGACTTTTGTAGGAGGAGTGGCTCGGCGATGTGACTGAGCCTACACTCCGACTCCCGGCTTGGGGTCCTCGCTGATCTCATCTCACGAACTCCAGGCTGAGACGAATCCCGATGCTTGGGAAGTGGTCACTGGCAGTTACGGAAAGCTTTCTGTCCAGCATCAGAGGCCGTGCAAGACACCCTTCATTGGTACCATCAGGTTGTATCAACAGCCTTCAGGTTCAGATGTCAGCGATGGCTGTCAGCACAGGCTGAAATGTACCGCTTACAGCTCCGTGACGTTCAGCACGTTACTTAATCTCTCTGTGCTTCCATTGCTTGTCCGTGATGTGCGGGACAGGAATTGCACCTGTTCCTGAGAACTGGGTGAAGTTGAAAAAATTGAGTCCAATGCCTGATCTCTAGATAGTTATGATCAGAGGTAGGGTTTCATTCTTTAAGTAAATCAATGAATTTGCCACTAAGCTTATAAGCTGTTATGTATTAGTACGTAGTGGTGGATTTCTTAGTCTGGGGAGTAGAGTTTCTTTATTGCAGAAAAGGCAAAAGTAGGAAGTTTACCATAAAACTTGGGGAAACTTCTGGTTGCCTAGGTGGCTCCGTCATTTAAGCATCTGCCTTCAGCTCAGGTCATGATCCCAGGGTCCTGGGATCAAGTCCCACATCAGGCTCCCTGCCTTCCCGGGAGCCTGCTTCTCCCTCTCCCTCTGCCTGCCACTCCTCCTGCTTGTGTGCACATGCTCTCTCTCTGTCTGATAAATCCTAAAAAAGAAAAAAAAAAAAAAGAAGAAAAGAAAACAACTTGGGGAAACTTTTAATGATACACATTCCAAAGGATGTGTGTGGCTTTGCAAACAGTTGTCACCCTAGTGCAGCTCAGACCCTTCTACTACTGTGGAGAAGGCATAGAACAAGAGAGAGGTAAGGTCTGGGGGACAGACAGGAATAGACATGTGTGTTTGGATTTGGCTTGGGCTATGTCTTTCAGCAGAAGCCGACAGTGTAACTGGAGGTGGTCATGGAAACAACTGGAAAGTTTTCAACTATCGTCTCTTCCTAGTTCTCTTGTTGGAAGCCTCTCCTGGACCCTTAACAGGCGGTCCACTTATAGTCTCTTAATATGGGCTATTGTCAGAATAGACTTTCAAATCCATGGGGGGAAAAGCTGGGCTGTTCATTAAATGGTGTTGAGACAGCTGGCTGACCATTTGGAAAAACAAAGCGAGAACCCTATCTCGAACCAAAATAAACCACAAATGGGTTAAATATTTTAGAAAAACACAGAGGCATGTAAGCGTCAGGAAGAACACAGGTGAGTGGCAGAACTAGATTATGGGGAAAGACTTTATGACTCTAATACTTAGAGCAGAAATTATAATAGGAAACGTGATTGGTGATCACATGAACAATTTTAAATGTCCTTTTATCTAAAAAAAAAAAAAAAAAAAAAAAAGCCAAGACACAATAGAGCAGTGACTTAAGAGAAACAGTTCATCAGGTGAAAGAAAGGGTGACTATCCTCCAGACAGAAAAAGCCGTTCTAAATGAAGTAGGAAAAAAATGACCTGTCCCCTTCTTCTCCCCCGCCCTTAATATGATAATGGCCATACACAGGACACTGTGAAAAGAAGAAAGACATATGGCAAATAGAACATGAAGAAAATGCAGCTTCATGTGGAAGCAGCTACTAGTGACCTATCAAGTTGTCAAAGATGAAAAGAGCAGCCACACTCCACGTCAGAGGAAGAATTTGTGGGGCTGTGGGCAGTGGCAGATCGCAAATATGCAAAAACTTTTTGGAGAGCTCATGGGCCACATGGGTATTTTGTGAGTGTGTGTGTGTGTGTGTGTGTGAAAAGTCTTTGCCTCCAATATTTATCCTTGGAAAATTACACTGATGTGCCTGGGGATTTAGACCCAGGGTGTCCACTCAGAGGATTCGGGAATCTCAGCGTAGAAAGTTGAGACATCTGTCCTCTGAAGCCAGTGAATAATTAAGATTTAGTTTCCACAGAGGGATAATCCGGAACTGTTTCTGCAAAAAGAGAACGCGTTGATGAAGAATGACATTGCCATTAAAAGAGTCATAAGGCGGGATTAGAGTGTAGGTCATGTTTATATCAAAATTCTACACCTCGCTGTGTTTAGCTTCTGAATACACATACGTGGAAGAATATTAGCAAAAAGTGAAAAAGGAGGATCCCCTTCGCCCCCAGGCTAGTACACCTCACAAGTGCCACAGTCGTGAGAAGTTAGGAGTGGCTGGGGAGAACTCTGGGGAGATGTGAAAATTAAATGCAGTCTACCCTGGATTGGATCCTAGAACATTAATGGAAAACGGATAAAATCTAGCTCAGGTCTGGCGTTTAGTTCAGAGCATATCAGTATCGGTTTCTCGGCTTGGACCCATGTACCACACTATTATAAGGTGTGAACAAGGAAGGAAACTGGGCTAGGGGCACATGGGAATGTGCCATACGATCTTTGCAGCTTTTATGAAAATCCAAAATTATCCCCAAATCAAAAGTGTATTAAAAATATCAGGACATTTTAATCTTTTGTTGTTGTTGTTCAAGTAGGCACCATGCCCAACATGGAGCCCAACACTGGACTTGAGCTCACGACCCTGAGATCAAGACCTGAGCCGAGATCAAGAGTCAGATGCCCAACCTACCGAGCTACCCAGGTGCCACAGGACATCTTTTAAAAGGATGTAGACATGTTGCACTGCATTAGAGTGACCTAAAGACCTGAAGACTCTCAGATGCTACATGTATAATTTTTCACGACGACATTGTATATTTTACAATGAAGGATAAGCTGATTTAAAAATAAAATATTATAGGAGCATATTTGTGAGCATGGAATAATAGGAAAAAACAAATTACAATACAGCATGCTCCTATTTAAAAAAATTTTAAGTCAGTGACTTGTGTTTACTTCCCTTTCTGATTTTAAAAGCAAACACACATTGCTTATAAGATCAAAATAATTACAGTTTAAAACATCTGTGAAGGTGAGCATGAGCAGGTACAGTTCCTCAACCTCTAGTCTCGTGAGCTGAAATGGAGTTTCCTGACCATGAGCTTGTTCCTTGACACTTGGAGGCCACAGAAACTTGGTCCCTTTCTTCTGGAGATAGACTTAAGTAAATACCCCTTTATTCTAATAATGATCCAACATATCTTGTCTCTGCTTAGTTCAGTCCATTCAAAACAGAAGGATAAAGGCAAGGGCCTCAACAGAAATAAGAAGACAGAAAGAGAGAACAATTGCATGCCATGAAATATTTTCCACTGGGCTGGTTATTTAAAATACAGTTTTTAGAGAAAATGACAGCCAGCTGACGAGAGAAGATATAAAATCTTTTAACTTCCACGCCGCCATTGGAAAACTGAAGACAAAATGTAAACAACCATTTTGCCTATTTTGCATTCATCCCATAATCACAGGGCTGCCATATATGGAATAAAATGCCTAACATCTGAAAGCAGATACGACTGATACTTATTGTAATGTTCTGGACAAGTGTCCATATAATACAGTCTTTTCATACGCTTGTCTTGCTCAGAAGTGAATTCGCTGGATGGTTTCCAAGCTAAAATTTGGATTTCAAAGACTGTAAATACCACATTATAATTGAATTCCCAGTAACTTTTAAACTCATGGAGATGAGACATCGGTGGTGGCTGAAAGTGGCTTCCAAAGCCCAGGACACACAACTGCCCACATCACCCCCACCCCGGGCCTCCCACTCTCCTGTGTCATATTTCAGAATTCATTTCTGCGAGTCTCAGAGATTGGATGGTTTTCCAGAACCTTCCTCACAAGCCCAGTGACTTACGCTGGCTGAGAGTTACCAACAGGTGATTTGGTAATTATAAGTTAGGTCGTAAAGTGGTCTCGATGGGAGGGGTGAGATTGCGAGCAGCCAGGGGGGAGGAGCAGCCAAATCATGGAGGGCCTTGAAAGCCACCGTAAGAAGGCTGGACTTTACCTCAGTGGTCTTAGGGGCTGGACTGTGGGCCTCCCCTGCCAAAATTCATAGGTTGCCGTTCTATTCCCTTGTACCTGAGACTATGATTATCTTTGGAGATAAGGTATGTAAAGTGATAATTAAACCCAGACGAAGTCCCTAGGGTGGACCCTGACCCAACAGGACTGTGACCTTCTAAGAGGAGATTAGGACACCCAGCAAAGAGACCGTGTGAAGATCCCGAGAGAAGATGGCCATCTTCCAGCCAAGGAGTGAGGCCTTGGAAGAAACCAACCTTGTGGAGCCTGGATCTCGGACTTCTAGCCCCCAGAAGTGTCAGAAAATAAACGTCTGGAGCCACTCAGTCTGTGGTACTTTGTTCTGGAATCCAAGCAGACTCACACCAAGGACGATGGAGTGTTTTGAGCTGCAGGAGAAAGCTGGTTAGATTTATCTTCCTAGAGCATCACTCTGCCGGGTGGACCAAAGGGATAGGGCGTTGTCACAGCTGCTCAGCACAAACGGGAAGGCCACCTTCTAAGTGATATTTTGAATAATGTGCCCCTGGTTTGTTTAATACACACTTTGCAAGGGCACCCCAATTGGGGAGCACTCTGACAGAGCGCAGGTAAAGGGGTTGGAAAGAAGCAAATGGATCTGAAAGAGATTTAGAAAATACCCAGTGGTTTTTGAAGATTGGTTGGCTTCTCCTAGCGAGAGAGGGGAAGAGGCAAGGATTGGGTTGCCTGTGTTGGCTTTGAGTTTGAAGAACCATGTGGAGGTAACCAAATAGAGATGTTCAAGAGGGACTCAGAGATATGAAGACATGGATTTTTAGATGCATCATGACTTACAGCCCACTATTTTCAACTACAGGGCTTGACAAGAACGGAAGGAATAATGTACAACACAGGACAATAGCATAAGAGAAATAGAAATAAGTATTATGTTTTTAATTCCAACCTCAAAGTCAGAGCCTCACTATGGGGAGGTAGCATCAAAATAAGAAATAATGGTGCCACCCATTCCCTTCCTCTCCTCTGCCCATCTGCTGCTCCAGGCACAGCAGCCTTCTCCCATCCAGTTTCTGGAGTCTTGGGAGTGCCCTGAATACAGAGGTAGGACATGCATGGGTTTCCTTATTCATCCAGCAAATATTGGTACCCGCAGTATGTCCTATACAGTGCTAATAAAAACCATCATGTTCTCCCCATCCTCAGAACAATCCAGATGCTTGGTCTGTTGCAGGCTCCCCTAGAATTGTAGTTCAGTGAGCAGCATGGAGGAGTAAAGCCAAGTTCTTGCCAAATGCATCACTGAAGTTGCTTCGAGAATACCTATAGACTTAAAGAGGACAAAAGCAAAGCCACTGTCCCTTCCCCTGTATTGTCACACATAATCAAAGGTTGACGGTCCCGTGGCTGAGGGTGGGACTTTGCATTTGGCATGACGTGTGCCGAAGTTCAAGATAGGTCTAGTTATTACACATTCCCCAAATAATTTTTTTCAATTCATGAATCTGCCTGAATGCTTTTGTTTAGTTAGAAGGGAAGGTAGATTGAGGAATTAGCTTTGCAACAGGACAGGCTGAGACAAAAGAGACAGCTCGGAAGCCACCACTGACTGCCTACTCTGTGCACACCTGAGAGAAACCCCTTTGGGACCACGTGAAAGTAACTGACGAACAGGAGAGGAGGATTTACTCTTGCTTGGGCTCAAAGTATTATCATTCGGGCACAGATATAAATGTAACCCTATTCCAGCCCCAGGCTGGTGGGGCCCAGCAACATTTGGGCAACGCTTGGGCAATGTGAGATAAGTAAGCATATATTCAAATCCTTCTGGGAACCTGGGAGAAGATTGCCTTGCTTTTTAAAAATGAATACTTATAACATGAAATAATCATTTATGTTGATATTTGACTTACATGCTGGTTTGTTCAGCTTAGTAACTCCATCAAGAGCAAAAAATTCATATGTAGGGGATTATGGGAAAGCAGAAAGCTTTGGTGTTTTGGCAGAAGGGAAAGGAAATAAATCGCTTTGGCCAAGAAGTCAATAATCCTTAAGTGCGTTGTAAAATACAGTCTGGGAAGCAACACGGAAATCCATCGTCAGCCAGCCATGTCCTTGTGAAGGGATTGTGACACCAAAGGAAGAAAGGGACTCTAATGGGAGAAGACGTTTGAAGTGATGTCTCCCATCTCTGGTCTCATGTGATACTGAAGTATTCCGGGGGGTTACGCCTGGTCCTTTTCTTGTTTCATTCTTGTTCAACACAGTTTCTACCCAAATGAGAAATCAGCCGGGGCTAGCTAGTCTTTGGTTTAGAGATGTCAGAGTTATAATAAAGTTCTCTCCAGTCTATAGGGAGAAGACATTCACAAGTGGAAGTCAAAATGGCAGGAGACATACCCTATCTCTATAGACATGTCCCCACCTGTTGTTTACCTGCCTTTACTCTCTTGTCGTGCTCCAACAGAGCACTTGTTCCAACAGAGCCAAGCTGCCCCAGAGCAGGCAGAGGGCTTTACTGAATGTACAGAGATTGTGCATCTGGTTCCTACAAACCTGTTGTGGGGAGGGCAAAGAGGACTGTCAAAAGCCCATTAACAGTAAACTGGTTCTTCCTTGGCCGCCCTTTAAGCAATGCTTCTCTGCTGCAGTGGGCATACAGATAGTCTAGGGGGTATCGTTAGAATACGGATTCCAATTCAGAAGGTCTGAGGTGGGTTCTGCCATTTTATACTTCCAGATGGCACCATCACACTTTAGCAAGCTGACTTTTCCTATAATATCCCCCAGATGGAGAAGAGCGGCATTGCCTTTTCCACCTAACACTGCAGGAGAAAACCAGCCGTCAGCCACAGATGTGTTCAACATGGTTTCAGTTCTGGGCTGCCCGTCCCTGATGAGTGAACCTTCCCAATAATTACCAAATTAAAGTGAAGAGAGATCTGTGTGAATAAATTCAGTATTTCATAACATGGTGCTTTATAGTGGTAACATAACAAAGATGACAAGAGTTGACGTAGATCTCTCATGGATGGTTCGACAGCAATTGGGGGACATTGCTGGCAAACCGTCCGTGCTAAACATCTCATTTCAAATCTGCTTGTTGAAAAGTGTGGGCATTGTATCGCATTACTTCATGGAAGAGAAAACCTGCCCTGGGATTCAGAAGACGCGACATCCTAGCTCTGCGGTGTGACTCCAAGTACTGTCCCTCCACCTCTCTGAAGCTCAGGTGTGAAATGAATTAGATTAACTAAATGCCTGTGGAGGTCCTTTCAGCTCTAAGATTCCATCCACAGCATAACATACTGAAACATCATTTAAGTTCTGGCCAGTGATGAGGAAGGTGCTGGGTCTGGGGTTGTCATTAGTATAATACCCTGGGTCTCACACCAGTGACAACAGGACTGTGGGTGTCATGGTTGGAGCTCTGGCTTTGAAGTCAGACAGATCTGGGCTCCGATCCTGCTTCCCTGTGGTGCTAGACTCATGGTATTTCAGAGACAACTGAATTTCTCTGAGTTTTCAGTTAAGTCATCTATAAACCATCCAATGAGACAGCCTCCTTGGAATATTCTGAGTGGCGTGACCAAACTTTAAGGTTTGCCCAAGACTTTTATTTATTTATTTTTTTTTTAAAGATTTTATTTATTTATTTGACAGAGAGAGATTACAAGTAGGGAGAGAGGCAGGCAGAGATAGAGAGGAGGAAGCAGGCTCCCTGCTGAGCAGAGAGCCCGATGCGGGACTCGATCCCAGGACCCTGAGATCATGACCTGAGCCGAAGGCAGCGGCTTAACCCACTGAGCCACCCAGGCGCCCCTGCCCAAGACTTTTAGTGCTAAAACCAGGACCGTCCCAGCCACAGGGTCATCGGCCATTCTCAACTCCCAGGTGCCAACCGTGAGAAACCTGTGAAGCACACAGCGAATGGCCAATGAGTATTAGCCACCATGACCAATAGTATAGAAATCTAGGGAGTTTGGGGTGAATTTGTGTTCAACCAGAACCATAATCCAGAACTGTTTTTTTTTTTTTTTTTGAGTCCTGGCGTCACCTACTTGAAAGTTATAGGGCTCTCTTTGCTAAAGAAAAAAAAAAGAGAGAGAGAGGACTTGAATAAAATCCCTGCTCTGTCATTCACTTGCTGTGTGACTTTGAGTCACACCCTCTGCCCTTGTGAGGCTCAGATGTGAAGAGTCACCAGGTGACTGTGACATATGACACAACACAAAATGGGGGTCGTTCTGCTGAGCCAAGCTTTGAGTCAAAGGGCAACATGGCTTCTCAGGGATGAGACACTCACAAGCCTGGTTTGGAGACTCTGACATGGCTGCACGCAGACAAAGGCGGTGTTGAACAGCGTCATCGGACCCAACACCAGCCAGGAATGTGAGCAGCTGTCTCTCTAGAACTGGTGTCATACACGGCAGCAATGCCAACATCCTCTTCCGCCAAAACGCTCCAGAGCCCATCCTTGTCAGACAGACAAAGATATGTCTCCCAGGATCAGCACACGGCATGTCTTGCCATTGTCTCGGGAACTTTGGACTCATCCTGCTGGAAAGACTGGCATGTGCTAATCTGCATGGACAAGCAGAGAGAACTCAGTAACCAAATCCTCTTCCTACAGCTGCTTCTGCCCTCCAACCCATTCTGCTTTTGGAGGTTTTCTCCTTTTCCCTCCCTTCCCACGCTCTGCCCACCTGGACTGCCCACTCCTATGGGCTTCGGGTTCCAATCAACCAGCCTCAAGCATCATCCGCATCATCATTCTGGTTGTACTCTTTAATTAGTCTCAGTGTTCCCACTCCTCCATAACCTTTCCTGTGGTTTCCCTGTGAAAGCCTATTGCTCTGTCCAACAGAAACCTCTTGCATACCCTCCCAGAGCTTGCATCCCTCTACACACACCCTGGTTTGTCCAGAGCAACTTCAGCTAACATTTGCTGTCCCAGGTTAGTAATTTGTGGAACCCCCTTTTACTCTTAAAAAAAAAATAAAATGTCCTGGCTGGGAAGATAAACTGTGTAATCACACTCACTAGAGTATGATTCAGCAGGACGAATGAGTCACCCACGCCTGAGGGAGTGAACATTCATAAAACTAGTCAACCCTAGTTAGGGGTTTGAGGAGGAAATCCACCCAAAGACATACAGGTAGAAGGCTAACATCACGCTGAGAAATGGGTGCTCCTGGGCCAGACGTCATCGCTTTAGGGAGTAAGATGCCACAAAGAGCAAACTTGTACTTTGAGCGAGACCGTGAGTTGTACTTCTTCAACAAATAAACAAATACATAATAAATACAGAGAGGCTTATCACCATGCAAATGGATCATCAACAACAATGTCCACACTTCTGCCTTACTGGAAGCCACCAAGCTCCCTTTTGTGGAAGGTGGACAGAATGTGTGGCCTCATGAAGGATCTGGGGTCATGGGATAAATCAGATTGGAATTAGGATACTGACTTTTTTCCTAATGGTGTAATCTTGGGCAAATGGTTTTCTATGTCCAGCCCTTAGTTTCATCGCTTATGAAAAGAGAGTGTTCAATTAGCCATTGACTTTCCAGCGAGGCACTGCGGAGACCAGGGGTTTTAGCGGTGTTGCCTCACGGAGCCTTGGGGGAAAAGGGGCAGCTTCAGATCTCCTACCACGGTTCCAGTAGAGTCCCACTTTCATGATTCTTGTATCAAATAATGAGCTGTGTGTAGATCTTATTTTAATTTGCTATTAAGATTTTGGTGCTACAATAAAATGTGGGCACCTACAGACTAGACGGTCTCTAAGATCCCTTCCCTGTTCTGGTAGATGTGGGTCTGACACCTCAGGACACGTCAGCAGTTAGTGAGCCTACAAAGGGAAGTTGACAGAAGATTCCTCTGATGCCCTCAAAGAGCCACAGTAACTTGCTATTACGTACAGACCAAGTCAGCCTTAGGTGTGTGAACTGGTTTGTTAGGAAGCTGATGAAGACAGGTGTGTCCAAGGAGCGTGTGGGTCCAGACCTATGAAGGTGTGCTTGACAGGTGTCTTGGCTGGAAAGGAAATTTCTAGGCCTCTGACAGGTGTTCCTTGCAGGGTTGTCCATTACTCATAAAGATCCATAGATTCTAAACTGACCCTAGAGTCTAGACCTAGGACCGTAGAATTCAACTGTGTAAGGGATAAATGCCAAAGTCTTCATTTCATGGACCAGCTTAGAGTCTGGATTATTAGGAAAAAGCCTGGTGTCTGAAAAGTATTGCCAATATGTCCAAAATTCTTAATAATAGGAATAATAATAATGATGATGATGATGATAATGAAAAAGTCTGTTGTGCCCTGGCACTTTAGGGATTGGTCAGCACATTGAAATTTTAGGAAAAAACATCCTTTTTCCTGCAATGAAAATCAAAACTCTAAACATTTAGATAAGACCCTTTAATGAGAACAAAGAGGAGTAGGGAAACATAGTCTCTTTCCCACAGGCTGGGTGTTCCAGAAATCAAGAGACAAATGTAGGCTGTGATAGAATTGCTTGCTTTCACTGACTTGGAAAAAAATTCAGATCTTGAATCATAAGGAAAAGATCGGCACTGAGAGGGTTTCTGTCCCTGTGATTTGTGAAGCAGAGATTCCCCCTGGGGAACCAAAATAGGAATCTGGAGACTTGTTTCCTTTGCTCTATGAAAGCACCAGATAAGTTACTTGAGATCGAACTTGAATCAAAATCATTTGTGCTCTCTTTTTTATCTTCTCCAAAAAATGAGATTTCTTCCATCTTGCATGTTACTGGTCTCATATCAGAAGCACTTTTCAGTTTTGGTTTCGATTTGGAATTCATTTGAATCTAGTCTTTTCTATACTCTGTCATTGCAGAATGACTCACTCGATCACTGCTCCTTATTTCACGGAACGTCTAATCGTGCCACAATACTATTTAAGAATATCTGGGGAATTCGGGGCAGCTGGGTGGCTCAGTGAGTTAAGCCTCTGCCTTCAGCCCAGGTCAGGATCTCAGGGTGCTGGGATCGAGCCCCGCATCGGGCTCTCTGCTCAGCAGGGAGCCTGCTTCCCCCTCTCTGTCTGCCTGCCTCTCTGCCTACTTGTGATCTCTCTCTCTGTTAAATAAATAAATAAATAAATAAAATCTTAAAAACAAAGAATATCCATGGCATTCAACTGCATAAGGGATAAAGGCCAAAGTCTTCATAGGACAGATATTCATTAGTGCAAGCCAGCCTTTAATTCGGGCTCATGTCTTTATGATCCAGAAGCACCAGATTGCCCGTTAGTTGCCAAGCACATCTTGTAGCTTCTCTGTGGCGCCCCACATGGAATCACCTTCCTCTGCTCCCAGAATCCTCTGTGTCCGTGGTTGGCTCAACCCGGATCCCACTTGTGCCTCAAAAGCCATGTGTGTGACTCTCCTGCTACGTGGACAGTGAGAAGCATGATGACAGGACTATACCTATTCCTTTTCCTACTTCTGGCATCTCCTATAGAGCCCAGTACCCGGTAGATGCTCAAGAAATCTTCATAGAAAAAAAAAAATTTTTAATGAATAAAATCTCAGTTGCATCTCAAAATCAGGGGGCCGAGCAGTCCTTCAAATAGAGGGTGCTTCTTTTGTCTGTTTGAAATACGTAAGCCTAGTTTACTGGCTGTAAAACAAAGGGTACCAGAAATCTTTTAAAACTAAATCTTTTCAGTTTAGGATGACTGGTTAAGCATATGTTTTCAATCCCCTTTTCTTTCCAAACGTCCATAGAATTACCATTCTCCCATAAAGAAAAATTAGCAAAAAGTCTGTGTTGGCTTTGAGAAATTGGGAAGGGGGATATCCGTATGAAGACAATTCTGAGGAATTTCTGTTAAATATAGTGCAGCGAGGAGACATTAGATGGAGCCCACCCACAGTGTGACAGATGCGTTGTGGACCCCACCTGAGCGGTAAATGGAAAAACACCCTTGAGATGAGCCCCTCTGAATTTCCCTGGCTTGAGGCTCAAGGCTTCTGTGTCCAAACACTGCTAGAAGAAAGGGGAAAATTGAGGCCAGTTGACAGTTTGACAAAATCTTTTTTTGTTGTTGTTAAGATTTTATTTATTTGAGAGAAAGGGAGAGTACATGAGTAGGGAGAGAGGGCAGAACAGGCTCCCTGCTAAGCGTGGAGCCCAACTCAGGGCTCAATCCCAGGACTCTGAGATCACGACCTGCGCCGAAATCAGACACGCTTAACTGACTGAGCCACTCAGGCACCCCAGCATTGAGAAAATCTCTAAAAGGAGATTCAGATAAATTTTACATGAAAAAAAATTATGAGATGGAGAAATTTACATACATATTGGATATTTAATGATGGCAAGTAATGACTTCTAGTTTGTGTGGTTTTTTACGATACAATAATGGGACATGGACTCTGGTGATGTTTTTTTAGCAAGAGTTTGTATTTTTCTGTACATTTGATCCTCATAATTCATGGATTCTGGCTTTGGGAATTTGCCTACTAGCTAAACGTTATTGGTATCCCCCAAATCCATAGTCAAGGGACTTTTGCAAACATTTGAGGACAGGAGGAGAGTGGCGAAGTTTGAATCACAGGGTATGCACGGTCCGCTAGAGGTCAACAAGGCTCTCTGGTCTTGTTTCAGCTCTTATAATATAAACCAGTAACCTTTTCATGGTCTGTGTCGTGCCGTGTTTTTTGCATTTTTGCGCCTTTTGCTGGTGACTTTGCTGTTTAAAGCGGCTCCCAAGCATAGTGTTGAAGGGCTGGTCTGGTGTTTCTAAGCTGCGATGTGCCTTCCAGAAAAAACAGGCGTTATATTGAAGCTTCATCCAGGCATGAGTGCTGTTGTCCGTGAGTTCAGTGTTAACGAGTCAACAATGTGTCTTAAGCAAGGTGTCTTTAAACAGACACACACCTGAAACAAGGGTATGTATTTATCAGTTGACACAAATCTTGTGACCGGAGGCTCGCAGGAACGTAACCCTGTATTTGCTCAAGAGGAAAGATTCAGGATTTGTTTGTTATTTCTGTGTTCAAGAGACTCTAAAGAACATAACTACCACAAACAGTAAGAATCAGCTGTAAACAGGGATATGTGTCCGAAATTTGCTCCAAAGATCATCTGGAGGGCTGGAAGTGGGAATAGAAATGAAATGGGTTGGCCACAAGGAAATGGTTGGAGATGTGTGACAGGTATACGAGCATTCATCATACCATTCTCTCCACTTTTGTATATATTTGAAATTTCCCATAACCAAAAGATTTTGTTTCTTAAAATAAAGAGAGAGGGAGAGGGAATAACATAGCAGAAATACAAGTTTGACTTTTCTTCAGGCATTAAAAATCATTTCGTGTATTATTTAAGGGAATATAATTATTTAGAAGTAGAATGAATTAAATTTCACATGAAGTATAAATGATCCAGTGCCATGGAAAGTTAGTATATACAAGTCGGCAAACGCAAAAGATAGTGCATGAGTGTGGGCTTTATAAATTGTAAGGCAATACTGAAACGTACCTATCGTCTTTGGAAGTAAAAAGAGGAAAGCAAGAAACATGTAAATCACAGACTACCTTCTGCCATGTCACTGGAATAAAGCTCAGTTTCTAATCTTCACTCTTGTTTATCCCACGAATAAATCTGCTTCAGGCCCCCCAGGAGGCTCTGCCCCCTCTGCCCCAGCTCAGTGTCCGACAGCCCATAACAGGTCACGTTCAAGGGTGAATGCCCTACTTCATCACTGCAGGTTTCCACAAAGCCTCACCTTGCTCGAAGCCCCTCCAACATTAATTCAGCAGTTACCTTCGCCAAGCTGACACCTCTGTATCCTTCCTTTTCTCCCTTACCCCCACCAACAGGGTTTTCCAAGTATCTTCTGAGGGGTCTTAATGCCCTAGGGAGATTTCCCGGGAGAGCAGAGTGGAGGCCAGGGTGAGCTAGGGAAGGGGCTGCCCCAGCTGCACCAACCAACACCCCTTTTATCTGCTTCATAATCTGGGTTTTGCGAAAGATCTCACAAGGGGGAATAAAAGAGTACACTTCTTAGGGGAAAACATTGCACACAAGCCATACTCTGAGCCTCGTTTTGCAAGGAAGGCCCAGGAGGGCTTGATGTAGGCACGTGGCAACTGTTCCGGATGAACCAGACTGACTTCGAGTTGCACTTACTTGGAGAAACCAGGTTCTCCTGCAGCCCAGATCAACACAGGTTCCTCTGAGATGCTCAGCACTGGCCAGGTTTTGTGTTTTTTTTTGTTTTGTTTTGTTTTTGTTTGCGCAGAGTCGTGTGTCCTTTGGGTCTTCAGCTTGAGAAAGATTTGGAGAACCCCAAGATTTTTTTGAGTTCTCATCTTCATCCTCACTACCATTTTTTTTTTTTTTTGAGAACCTGTCACATGCTGTTGTGTGCCAGTTTCTCTGCATTCATTATTTTACTTAACCCTCTCCATAAACATGCAGAGCAGGTGGTAGCTTCCTCCAGGATTAGTCACACTCTTTTATGGGCAAATGACAAACACCCAGCTCTTAGCCTCAGAACCTCACAGAAGCAAGTGCAGGAAAGGCTGGCTGGAGCCTTCAGAGTACTTCTTAAAGTAACCCCCGCCCCATGTTTTACGTAAGCTGCTTTTTAAAAAAATTGAAACATAGTTGCTATACAGTATTATTATATTAGTGTCGGGTGTAGAACATAGTGATTGGACATTTATATACATTACAAAATGATCATCAGGTTAGGCCTAGTTACCAGATATCTGGGTACATAATTATTAAAATAACTGGTGAGGGGGCATCTGGATGGCTCAGTCGGTTAAGCCTTGACTCTTGATTTTGGCTCAGGTCATGATATCAGGATGGTAAGATGGAGCCCCGCGTCGGGCTCCCTGCTCAGGAGAGAGGCTGCTTGGGATTCTCTTTCCGTCTCCCTCGCTTCCTCCCCCTCCCCCTGTCAAATCAATAAATCAATAAGATACTTAGAATATCATGGACTCGATTCCCTATGCTGTGCATCCCTGTGACTTAACTGATTTTCTAACTGAAAATTTGTACCTCTTCCTCCCCATCACCTGTCTCATCCATGCCCCCCGCCGCAGCCTCCCCTCTGGCCACTAGCAGTTTGCTCTGTATTTATGAGTCTTTCTGTTTTGTTTTGCTTGTTCATTTGGTTTTCTTTTTTTATTTTTTAAGATTCCACAAATTAAGTGAAATTATATGACCTTTGTCTTTATTATCTATCTCAAATATTTGAGATCTAATTTACATGACTTTTTCTCATACTAAACCTTCAAACATAATTAATAATTGTTTAAAACTGGGAAATGTGCGTGGCTCAGTCCATTAAGCATCGGTCTTCGGCTCAGGTCATGATCCCAGGGTCCTGGGATCGAGTCCTGCATTGAGCTCTTTGCTCAGCTTCTCTCTCGGCCTGGTGCTCCCTCCGCATGTGCCTTCTCTGTCTCTCTGACAAATAAATAAATAAAACCTTTAAAAAATTGTTTGAAACTCACATGGATATTATATTTGGACTACACAACAGGTCGGATGCTACCTTTTGAATGGCTCACGTCCAGTTTATAGTCCCATCGGACAGTACAATTAACAGGAAAGTCTTTTATACTCTTCCCATTTTGAAGTTTAACTTCAAGTGATAGGCAATTAAAAATTCAGCGGCACGAGCCCCTGTGGCTGTGACTGCCACCTTGGGCAGCAGAATACAAGGAGTTTCAGGGGGGGGGAGGAGGCTGTTTTAGATACAGAAATCAGGAAGATCTTGTATGAAGTGACAGTCCCGCAGAGACATGAATGGAATGAGAGAGGGAGGCTGCCAAGATGTTAGGGAGCAGCATTCCAGGAAAACAGAGACACAAACCACAAAGTCCTGGGAGTGGGATCGTAAATATCCAAATACATGTATCACCTTCAAATTCTTGACCTTGGGAGTCTCTCTACCTGTAAGGATGTCACATGGTACAGTATCTCTTCGGGGCTTAGGGTGCAGCAGCGTTCCTAAAATACACATTGCTTCCCGTTTCCACCGCTCATGAGAACAAAACAGGAGATTTATCTCGATTATGAGAAAGAAATCAAAGGTGTTTAGAGCTCCGAGTCTGGCCTCAGTACCGAGCCAGCTGTCTGCGGTGAGCAGCACGAAAGAGAAATGACAAGAGCGAAATCTCTGGGCGGCACCTGGCAGCAAGGCGCAGCTTGCCCTCACCCCGCCTCTGTCCTTGAGAAAGGTTCATGGTGGCCATCTGTACGCAGCTAATCTCTGTCTTACTTTCTCTTGGCAGTTTTCTGGACAGCTGACACCTTTCACGATGATAGCAGAAGTAGGCTTCCAAATAGCCCTATCCAGAGCCCACCCAGAGAATCTGAGCAAACGGGTTAAAGCCTCCCTTATCTTTGCTTTTTTCTTAGGCAAGTTCGACCGAGGTGTGTAAACAGCTGAATAATCTCAACCGGGGACGAAAAGTCTGGGGGGAACCAGACAACCAAAAAGCTGAGAGGCCTCTCAAGTGGGCCCCAAGCTCCCTGAGTCGGGAGCACGTGGAGCTTAGGAAGAGAAATCAGGGAACAAATTCTGCCCACACTCACACTTCTGTATCCCAAAATGTGGGCTTAAGGTACCAAAAGATCGATTTTGTTAGGGCGATTAGCTGAAAGGCCTTTTCTTTGATTAAAATTGTCTTTATTAATTAGTATTCATCAAAAGTTGTGACACATGGGGCGCCTGGGTGGCTCAGTGGGTTAAAACCTCTGCCTTCGGCTCAGGTCATGATCTCAGGGTCCTGGGATCGAGCCCCGCATCGGGCTCTCTGCTCAGCGGGGAGCCTGCTTCCTCCTCTCTCTCTGCCTGCCTCTCTGCCTGCTTGTGATCTCTGTCGGTCAAATAAATAAATAAAATCTTTGAAAATTTGTGACACAATGAAAAGATGCCCAATGTCACTCATCGTCAGGAAATTGCAAAACAGAAGCACAATGACATGTCACCTCACACTTGTCAGAATGGCCAACAGCAGAAAGACAGGAAATAACACGTGTTGGTGAGGATGTGGAGGAAGGGGAACCCTCATGAGCTGTTGGTGGGAAGGCCCACTGGTGCAGCCGCTGTGGAAAGGAGCATGGAGGGTCCTCAAAAAATTAAAAATATAAATACCACATGATCCATAAATCCCTGCTTCTCGGCATATATCCCAAGGGGACAAAATTGCTGTCTCAGAGACATCTGCACTCCTGTGTTCGCTGCTGCATCGCTCACGGTAGCCGAGCCATGGAAACATCCCACGTGTCCGTTGATAGACGAATGGATTTTTCTAAATGGAGTAAGTAATTTTCTAGCATGGAATATTATTCGACCATGAAAATGAAGGAAATCCTGCCCTTTGCAACAACCTGGATGGAACTTGGGGGCACCATGCTAAGTGAAGTAAGCCAGACTGGGACAGACTAGTGCTGGACACGTTCCCTGATGTGTGGAATCTAATAATGCCAAACTCACAGAAACAGAGAGTAAAGTCACGGTTGCTAGGAGATAGGGGTGGGAGAAACGAGATATTGGACAAAAGGTACCAAGTTCCAATTAGAAGATGAATAAGCTCTGGTGATCTCGGGTACGGCTGAGGATTCCAGTTAACAATTCTGTATTATATACTTAGCAATTGCTAAGAGAAGAGATTCTTCTTCTTCTTCTTCTTCTTTTTAAGAGAGAGAGAAAGAGCGTTAGTGGATGGGGATGGGCAGAGCGAGAAGGAGAGAGAGACTCTCAAGCAGGCTCCACACTCAGCACAGAGCCCTATGCAGGGCTCGATCTCATGACCCTGAGATGTGACCTGAACCAGTATCAAGAGTCGGACCCCTAACTGAGTCACCCAGGTGCCCCAAGGGAATAGATCTTAAATGTTCTCACCACAAAAAGCAGTGGTAGTTATATGACCTGAAGCTCATGCTTCAGACTCAGCTGCAATCATGTTCCTGAGGGGGCCCCGGAACAGAATGGCAGAAGTCATTCTGTAATTAGTAAGTGTATGGAATCAATACAGAGTACCTCTTACACATACACATTGTTGTATATGTCAATTATATCTCAGTAAGCTTGGGGGGAAAGTTGCAAAACAAAAGAAAGTTTACAGCTTTTCATTTAAGGTGAGTCCCGTCCAGTTTTTCCAGCTCTGTTGGCTCTGATGAGGATCAGGCCACAGACTGTCAGCTCAGGCTTGACTCCAACTCCTCCCCCTGAAATAAAGGCCCATGAGCATGAGTGCACCCATCTTGTTCACTGGATAACCCCCAAATGTCACCCAGAAGGAATGCTCTGAGAATATTCGTTGAACACTGAAGGGACAATGCCATGTAGAGAGTCACTGCCCAGACTCTGGGTCAGAAGAAATGCAGAGAACAGAAACTGTGTGCCTCAGAGTGGGGAATATGAAGTTTTAGAAAGTGTGACCCCAAATGCATTTCTGGAGTCAGCTGAGCAAGGAGGTTCCAGGCAGTGCAGAAAGTTGCTTTGAAGTCCATGGATGGTTCTACATTTTTATGTCCAGGAACACAAGGAACTGGAGGTGTAATGCCACCTGCCTGCGCCCTCATTAAGCATCTGGCACATAAAGTGAGCACGTGACTGTCATCACCCAGACAAGTCACTGTGGTGCTGGAGGAAACTCGCAGCCTTGTCTCCTTTCTGCCTTCAGAGGAGAATCCAAAAGAAGTGGGAAGCAGATGATTCCTCTTGACCCTCCAGTCCACCCTCCGAACTCCCATAATTACATCACAGTGTTGTCAGGAGGAGTGAGAGCAGACTTCCGGGGCCCCCTCAGGAACATGATTGCAGCTGAGTCTGAAGAAGAGTGTTTGAACTGTCAGAGCTCTGCATGGAGTGGGCTGTCTCCCCAGGCAAGGTCCCTGTCTGAGCCCACAGGACCCCATCAGTGTCAACATCGAGGGCAATCTCTGCTGGATGGAGCTTGAACTTGATGACCACTCCCCCACACCAATAACAGTTCACCTTTTGAGCCTCGCCAGCACCTACACCCGATGTTGGCTGACCTGGAGCAGGTGCACTCATGCCCCATTGCAGCTTCTGAGCTGAGTCAGGACCACAAAGCCAGGTGGCCCTTTTATCCCCTGGGGAAGTACGGGGCTCATAAAATTTATCACTCGAGCAAGGACACTCTTACGAATGAAAGAAGAAGTAATAATGTGGGACAATAAGGCAGAGAGGGAGCTATGGCACTTAAACTAGAGTGTGCAGTGAACAAAATTCCCAGACTTATGGTGGGATCCATAATTCTCAACCATAGTGTTTATTAATGGCCTAAAATTCTGCCTGGTGCCCATAGAGACTAAGAATCTTCAAAGGATCTAGCAAGAAATATGGCAATGCTATAGGAATGCACTGTCCTGTAAAGACCCATGGGCTGGGAACTCTGGTGGTGTTAGAGAGAGGGAGTATCGTTCAAGGGGACCCCTCGGATTTGAAGAGCACAGGTGAAGTCCTAAGGAGATGAGAGGAGTAGGAGACATGTTTCAAACTGCATATCCCTAGAGACTTTTAAACCCCCCTGAAGACTATGAAAGGTCTCAGCTCTTCCTATCAAATTACACGATTTTTTTTCTTTTGTGTGCAGTGGCTTTGGGGTGTCTGGAATAGAATTCGGGGGAGCTGAATTTCCCTGCTTCACTGGGCCCCCACAGCACCGTTCCCAAGTCATGCCTCGCTAGTACCGCCAGGTTTAACACACATCGGAACTTGAGGTCCTCACCCGCAAAACCAGCACAGAGGCCCTTTCCCCTGGGATTCTGTCCAGCTTAGCCCTCTGAGGCTTCACTCGCCTGTTGACCTACAGCAAAACAGCAGACATCAAGCCAAGCCCTGCAGACCTACCAGAGTGATTCACTTAATAATATTCGTAATCTCCAAAAGATGAGGTTGCGTCATAAAAGTGTCAGCTCAGCAGTGTGTCAGCGTGTGCACCTAGGAGTCCTTCCTGTCCAAACAATTTGCTTTCTTCCCCTGGCTTCCTATTTTTTTCCCCTCTTTAAGGCTCCTAAAGTCAGACTCACCCTGGAAGAGCTTGCAAAATTCCTGTCCTTTCTGACTGGGTCCATCTGAATGGGGCCGTCACAGTGTCTTCTCAAATGGCATTTCCATTAACATTTCTATTTCTGTCCATTCGGGGCACCTAAAGATTTCCCACCAAGATTTACATTGACTATTTTAAGAAAGTGCTTTTAAAAAGCCAACGCGTCGGCTAAGTTTAAATCTGACTTTCTCAAGGGATGCTTAAAAGAAATATACTAGTTGTTTTTTTTTTTTTTTTTCAAAGAACCTTTGGAAGTTCAAAATAACATTCCAAAAGGAGTCACTAGAAAAACATTCAGGGTAAGAGGGGGAAAAAAAGAAGATCGTATTTTTTGTTTTTTTTATGTTTTACTTTTTGCAGACGTGGCTTCAGCCTCATGTTTGTTCTGTGTTTGTTTTTTGACACAGAAAAGTCAAATAGCCCTAAGAGTCAGATAATAATTGAAAGAAAAATGGGTTGTGTTTCTCAAGCCCAGAATATTTTACAAAAGGGAGAGGAGTCGAGCTTGTCCATTATCCAGTAGGCCAGGTAGAAAGAGGAGATTTTGACAAATGGTGGATCAAAGACCGGGCTTTGGAGATTCTCTTACATCGTGGAGGGGCAGCGTCACAGCCATTCTTGAACTGTGCCAACTGGAACTTTCCATCAGGCTGCTGACCCACAACCTCCCAATGGCCCAGCTTTCTGGAATGCCCGAAACGCTTGGACAGCTGCCAGTCAGGAAGACAAACCATGGATGACTACTTCAACAGAAACGTAGAGACGAATTCATTGTTTCCCTAGGCACAGAGACAGATCTTGGCTGGTGGAGCCAGATGAATGGTAGATCAGTGCGAATCGGTTGTGCTGCTAAAACTTAAAAAAAAAAAAAAAAAAAAAACTCTCATACTGGAATCCAAGGGGAGGCTTACAGCTGGTGTGGCTACACCGTAATGTCATTAGGCACCCAGACTTTGACTGTTTCCTCTGCCACCTCGAGTCTGTGGCTCCCATTTCCCAAATTCACCGCATGGCCCTGGGGAGCTGCTAGGATACCATCCATTCTAACTGCATTCCAAGGAGGAGGAGAGAAGAAGGCAGCGGGGGGAGTGCGGTCCCTCTCTTTTAAGCGATGTCCCAGGAATCCTACACACCACTTCCATTACAGCTCGTTGGCCAGAGTGTGGTCATGTGGCAGTGGCTAGCCGCAGGGGAGGCTGGGAGTTGTTCCTAGCTGTTTCTCTCACATACAGAGCCTGCAGCGAACCTGCTCTTATCCTCCAGAGGCCCTGACTGGCCTGAACTCAGCTTTCTTTTTTTTTTTTTTTTAAGATTTTATTTATTTATTTGACACACAGAGAGAGATCACAAGTAGGCAGAGAGGCAGACAGAGAGAGAGGGGATGGAAGCAGGCTTCCTGCTGAGCAGAGATCCCGATGCAGGGCTCGATCCCAGGACCCTGAGATCATGACGTGAGCCAAAGGCAGAGGTCAGGTGGCACCTGAGCCACCCAGGTGCCCCTGAACTCAGCATTTTAAAGATTTTATTTATTTATTTGACAGACAGAGATCACAAGCAGGCAGAGAGGCAGGCAGAGAGAGAGAGGAGGAAGCAGGCTCCCTGCTGAGCAGAGAGACCAATGCGGGGCTCGATCCCAGGACCCTGAGACCATGACCTAAGCCGAAGGCAGCGGCTTAACCCACTGAGCCACCCATGTGCCCTGTGAACTCAGCATTTTAAACCACAAAAGCCCTTATAAGTGTTTGCTCACCGTTGGGCATAGGAAATAATGTGGATGTTTGAAGAGAATACAGTTGATTCATGACCTATCACAAATGGCAACTGTTTCATCTTTAAAAATGCAGGTATGAAAAAGCAAAGAAAGCCCACAGTAGAGTCTCATAATGAGGTGGTGTCTTAGAGTGACTTTTTTAAAAAAGACTTTATCCTAAGTAATCTCTATACTCCACTTGGGGGTGGGGGAGGGATCCCAACTCCACCATTCCAAGATCAAGAGTCACATGGTCCGTGGACTGAGCCAGCCAGGTACACCCTACCCGCCTCCCCCCCTCGCCGTCGCCAACAAACTGACTTTTCAAGGAAGCTGAGAAGACTATGAGCTTCTAGAGAACCTCTTTCCAGTGCTTGAGGCATCCAGACCCAGAGATCCCACGATCTACCTCTATTCAGAACAGCTTCTGGGCGCCGTGTGGTTAGAAGGGCAGAAGTTAAGGGGGAAACGTAGGCGGTGGACTCATCTTGAAGGTCCGTTTCTGTAGCAAGCATGATACCCAGGATATGCTAAAAAGTCTGTCCATTTCAAGTTTAATCAGCCCCGTTCCTGGGATGAGGCCATGTAGCCACCACACCAGGCGGTCTTGGGTTGGAAGCTTTGTTCAAGGTTTCTATACCACAGTTTATAGAGCAGGTGCCAGCGACAGGATGGAACTGACTTCAGATGCCGTTCCATATGGGGACTGCTTCCCCGGACACCTGAGATCTCTGGTGAAAATGCTAAATGGGCATTTCAGCCTTAAGGTTTTCTTTATGGCTCTGGTGGGTTGTGGGGTTTTTTTGTTTTTGTTTTTTTAAGATTTATTTATTTATTTATTTGATAGAGAGAGAGAGAGAGAGATCACAAGTAGGTGGAGGTGGAGAGGCAGACAGAGAGAGAGAGAGAGGAGGAGGAAGCAGGCTCCCTGCTGAGCAGAGAGCCTGATGTGGGGCTCGATCCCAGGACTCTGGGATCATGACCTGAGTGGAAAGCAGAGGCTTAACCCACTGAGCCACCCAGGCGCCCATTTTTTTTTTTTTCATGTTTCTCAAAGTGTAATTGACAAATTGTAAAAAATTTTAAATAGACAATGAGATAATGCAATATAGGCATACAGGATGCTGCCCCCCGTGGAGTTAAGTAATGAACACATCCCCTCCTTTATTTATGATTTCTTGGTGAGAACACGTAAGTTCTCTCTTAGCCTGCTTCAGTGATGCAGTACAACTGCGATTAATATAGTCGCTGTGTTATACATTCAGTTCTCATCTCTTATGCCCCTTCTAACTAAAAGTCTGTTGTCTGTTACCAGTCTGGTCCCCAGCCCTGACCACTCTTTCACCATTTCTGAGGCTTTGGGGTTCCGTCTGTCCAGAGATTCCGCGTCCTTCAGCCCCCGCCCCAGTAGGCAGATTCTGGAAGGAATGAACAGGAGAGTGTCTCTGTTTTGGGGTTTTCCGCTTTGCCCCCCTCAGACCTCTGTACATAAGTAGGTTCCAGAGCCTCTGGAAACCACATGTCAAGTTGCATGTATTCGAGGTGGGAGCGGGGCGCTCATCGGAGTCTCCAAAAGGTCTGTGGTCCTTAAAACCGCTTTTAACTTGTGCCTCCACATCTGCCCTGGGGGTGAGGGGGCAAGGCACTCGGGGCAGAGAGAAGCCCTGTGAATCTAGCCAACACCTGCTTTGCCTCGATATCCCAGCACGAAACCTGTCTTGTGTGCAAAGCTGACTCCGGGCAGCTGCAGGCTTGCCTTCATCCAGGTCATGCTCCCTGCACCCCGGTTCATCGTACTGTGTTGTAGCTGTCTGCTTGCCTGTTTTGTGATAGTCATTTCATATCCTTATCGCCTGGTACCACAACTGGAATGTTCCAGTGGGTTCCCCATGGGTTGGATGGATGGACGACGGATGGATGGATGGATGGATGGGACAGAAGGACAGTTGGATCCTCCCTCCTCGTTGCCGATTTTGCATTAGCCACACATCCACACCTGTGGGGATTAATCGCTTCCCTAACTCGGGGCTGGTGTTAATTGCAAGGCCTGAACCTGCTGAGTGTCTCGGCTTTGAAATGAACAGTCCCTGCCGAATGGGACTCTGACCCAGATGTCGCTGCTTTCCCCGCACAGATGCTAGGGCGGCAGCTGTGCTCCCGAAACGGGCTTCGTTCAGCTCCTCCCAAGCAGCGTCTTCTTGCCGAGGGGGCTGCTTCCTGCCTCTCCTCTTTGGCAGAAAGAGAAGGACTTCTGGATTCGGTCTGCTGGGCCTCCAGCACCATTTTCCACAAGTTGTTCCTGCCTCAGCAACTTTACACCATGAAGTAAATCTCTATCAGTCGCCAGCTCTACCCTCGACAGTGGCTGGATTTTTAAAACAGTCCATTTGGTTCCTTCCTGGGGTTTTACTGCGTTTTAACATTGCAGTGTCGAGTGGCACATTTTAGGTGGGCATAGCTCCAGGCTGGCGCCCTGGAGCTGGTGGACTTTCTCTTCCGTGCTGAGCGGCCGTGAAGGACTGGAGACCCAGGGAGAGGCCAGAGTTACCGTCTCGCAAGCCCTGAGTCTGCCCGCCCGGAGCAGTGTTTTGGATGAAGCTCATTATTTGTGGAAATGGTGTGTTCCACGGGCAAAAATAACTTCTTAAAAAAAGAACCAATCTCTGCCCTCCTGAAGTCCTCTCAAAACGGATGCGAGATTTCTCATGACAAGGAGAACCCTTTTAATTATGGCCCCGAAGGGTCCTCATGTCCTTAGCCACACTGCATTCAGCCTAATGTAGGAGGCTTTAGGGTCCAGAAAAAGTTAATAGGGGCTTAATGTCAAGGTAGCGAGAACAGAGGTCAAGGGCGGGAAGCAGGTTTTCTATTTGGAGCCACACAGCCATGGGAAAATCTTGTTCGAAGACCATAAACCATTGAAATAGAAAATCCCTGAAATCTGGGAACTTTCCCTTACCTGATCTTATATTAAGCATGAGTGACACCGAGTCTTAAATAATAAATCAAGGGGTGCCTGAGTGGCTCCGCGGGTGAAGCATCTGCCTTCGGCTCAGGCCATGCCCTCGGGGTCCTGGGATGGAGTCCTCCATCGGTCTCCCTGCTCAGTGGGGCGTCCGCTTCCCCCTCTCCCTTTCCCTCTTCCTCGGCCCCTCCCTGCTTGTGCTCTCTCTCTCTCTCTCTCTCTCTCTCTCAAGTAAATAGATCTTTAGCAAGTAAAGAATAAAAACACAGAGGCCAGCTTCATATGAGAATCAGCTAAGGAAAAGACAAAGAAGATGCCAAAAATAAAAGGAAGGGAAGGAGGCAAATCGAGGAGAGAACAAACGTCCAGAGAAATGAGCAGCTGTTACTTGGTGTCAGGCACTGTTCAAAATGCTGCCTGCCTGGTGATCGTTTTGGTCCTCGTAGCAATCCACAAGGCCCATGTGGTCATCCTCTGGGAAGACGTGAAGCACAGAGAGGTGATGTCACTTGCCGAAGGCAGCCCAGCTCGCTGGGAGAGGAGGTGGGATTTGAACCCAAGCAGCCAGGCTCCAGGGTCCGCGGTGATGTGGGTGTGCAGACAGGTGTGACAGAGGGCCTGGCCAGGCTGAGAGCAGACCCACTATTCGACTATTCATGTTACCTTCAGAATTCAGGTGTTGACACCTGACTCCTAAGGTGACAGTATTAGGAGGCAGGGCCTTTGGGGGTGATTCGGTCAGGAGGGTGGGGCCTCTCTGAATGGGATCAGTGCCCTTATAAATGTGTCCCCTTACACCATGTCAGGACCCAGGGAGAAGACGGTTGTCCGTGAACCAGAAAGCAGGCCATCACCAGGCACTGAACCTTCCAGCCCCTGATCTTGGACTTTCCAACCTCCAGACTGTGAGAAATCAATCTCTGCTGTGTTTAAGCACCCCCTACCCCCTAGCACCCCAACAGCCATGGAGTAATCATTCCAAATCCCACTCAGAGTCCAGCTGCCCACCACAGGCTCCTGATAAAGCATTTCTGGATGCCCAGCTCAGTCCATCACCTCTCATCCAGGGGTGACCCTGCCTAAATCTCCCGGCCTTTGTGACCTCATATCCCGTCCTCACGGGGGCCTCGTACCCCATCTTCTATGGGCACATTAGGGAGGGGCTCTCCATTTCCTTGCCCACACCTCTGCTGGCAGCACACCTGACCTGTTGCTTGGCCAGTTCATGTCCACCTTCCTAAGCCAGAGCAGTGAGAAGAACACATCTTAGCACGAAACCAGCTCTGAGAGAACCAAGTGAAATGAAGTTGGTTCTCAGAGGAGATGTGCCCGGTGGTGTTGGAGGCTGATACTGAACAGATTCAGACACTTCCGATCTCATCGGTGCTGAGCAACAGAAGTTTCCTTGAAGCCAGTGAACTCCGAAGGGCATACATTCTAGCCCTGGTGCGGGATCTCTGCAGATGGGAACCCCGCACACAATGACTTCTTCTTCTTTTTTATTTTATTTTATTTATTTATTTAAGAGAGAGAGAGATCACAAATGGGGGAGAGGTTGTGGGAGAAGCAGACTCTCCACTGAGCAGGGAGCTCGAAGTGGGGGCTCAATCCCCGGACCCTGAGATTGTGACCTGAGCGAAAGGCACATGCTTAACCAACTGAGTCACCCTGTTCCTGGCACACAAATGTCTTCTTGACTAGATGTAGGAAAGTTTCCACCCCTGAACATCAGCCTTGACCAGACTATGCTATATCGGAAAGCAACAGTACAGTCTAAATAACTTTTATTCCCTAAAAGTTCTTCTTATAATCACAGGCTTTCTCTCTAGTTCAGAAGGCACCATTGGGAAAGGCCTGGGTCTGAGTGAAGCTGTGTTGAGCAGTGTAGTGAATAATACAGTCCTGTACCATCGGAACCCCCAGCTGGGATCTCACTAATGCATTTGCTCTCCGTCGAATAGAATTAGGCACGATTTCATCCTCTCTGCAGGGCACTGGATGCTCCTCCAGGATGGGGGATGGAAAGGCCCAGTCTCATCTCCTCGAGGCAGGACAGTTCTGAAGGACCAGCCCGGTTCCAGAGCTATCTGGGTTTCAGGACCAGAGCGGGGGTGAGGGAAGGAGACCCTGGCTCGTCTCACATACATTTACCAGGGCACCCAGAATCTCAGTAATCAAGGTGGATACAATTTAAATGCCCATTATTCTTAAATAATACCCCCAAATCCACAGTACATAGCCAGATTCAAATACAGACGGACCTCCACAGGGCCAGGATTAGGGTAAGGAGATTGAAATAAGTCATTGCAGGTGCAGGGTGGAATTTGGACCTTGTTTAAAATTGTGTCCATCGTGGATTTTTTTTTTTTTTCTATCAGCTTAAAATTATTCAAATGCTAGGTTAAAATATGATGTGTCTTGGCGGCTGAGTTTTCTGGCACCCCTTATGTACTATCCCAAGGCAGGACTTGGTCACCCTGGTCCCAGCTGAGGTTTGCTGGAAGCGTCTTCCACTGTGATCCTAGGTCAGAGTAACTCCCCTCTGCACCATTCCGCCCGCTTTCCTGTCAGATCTATTCCTAAATCATGCCCAGCAAGTCCCCAACACCCACACCTGAAGACGCCCCCGTCGGTTTCCTGGGGAACCTCACAGAGGACAGGGAGACACCTTGGTAGGATAAAAGCAATACGGTGGGCAAACCTGAGTTCGAGGCTCAGCCCCATGATTTATGGAAACTGTGATCCCCAGCATGGCATGGAGTCTTGGCGACCGTTTTTCTCCAATGCACAAGGAGAACAATCGTGCCTTTCCTTCATTTCATCCTGGGGCGCCCTCCGAGGAGTAAATGAGCTAATCTAGGTAAAGAGTTCCATTTCGTGCCTGGCAGGTAACAGGTGTTGGATGGGGGTTGGGGGAGGCAGAATAGGACTGCAGAATAGGCTGAAGCGATTAAGTGCCATTACCTGGCAGGACAAGACCGGAAACTCTGAGCAGACAGGACAGCATTTCACTGGTTTTGCCACATCTGCCTGGGTGCATCTTCCTACAGCTGAATGAACACGCTTCATCCTTCTGGCCGTGGATAATCTGCCCCAGTGCTTCCCGGTGAGAGTCTAATGTGTGGGGTCTTGCTTCTTAGTGGCTTCCAAATATCTGTGATTAGGGACAATTAGGGACTGCTGTGCCTGCCTCTCCTTTCCGGCTGAGGAGGAAGTCCCGATGCGCCACTATCAGGGGCAAGACAGCATCTGTCAGCCGCAGTCTCAGGAATCCACGGGCTCATTCACACCCAGCACCCGCCTTGCTGACTTTATCTCTGTCCCCTGAACGCCCCAGACTGTTTGCTTCCCACTGACAGGGGAATCTGGCGTCTCGCTTTTCTCAATGACCAGAGCAAGATTCCTAAGTAGCAAGAAGCAGAGATAGGTGTTGCGGAATGTCATGGAAATCAGGAAAACCCCTCAGAGGATACGGTCCCCTCTCTCAAGGGGGTTCCAACATTCCAACGGGGGAGAGAGAATAAACACAGAGGTGAGACAAGCAAAACCCATGACCACAGACCGAAGATGGGAGGTCCCCATCTCCCTGCCCACTGCCTGTCAAAACCCTTCAGGGCTCCTGGGACACCTCCACCATTAAGCGTCCCGCTCTCCTGCACCAGCCCCTTTTCCCATCCCAGACAGAAGCCACCTCTCTCGGTTCCCACAGCCTGTCACAGTGCTATTACCGTAGCATCTGAGCATAGACAACAGCGGAGGTGGAAAAGCACACTGACCTTCCGTTCCCATTGCTAGAAGCTTTGCTTCAAATTTGCATGCCTGCGTCTGCTCTCATGCATTTTTTTTTCCCCATTGGTCCCTTCCACATTGTTTGTGCTTAATGGGTGCTCAGGAAATGTTTGCAAAGGGATGGCACAGCTGGAAAACGCCAGAAGTCCCAAGGGAAGAAAGGAAAAATCAGTGAATAGGTTTCGGCAGTAGGTGAGGTGCGGAGGGGTGGTAATTTCTTTTCTGACACAGCTTCTTTTTTTATTTTTTATTTTTTTAAGAGAGGGAAGGGGGTAGAGGGAGAATCCTCTTTTTTATTATATTATGTTATGTTAGTCACCATACAGTCCATCATTAGTTTTTGATGTAGTGTTCCATGACTCATTGTTGGCATATAACGCCCAGTGCACCAGGCAATACGTGCCCTCCTTAATACCCATCACTGGGCTCCCCCATACTCCACCCCTTTCCCCCTAAAACTAGAGGGAGGCTTCTAAGCAGGGTCCTTGCCCAGCACAGAGCTGGATGCAGGACTCAATCTCACGACCCTGATCTCATGCTTTGAACTAAAATCAGGAGTCCGACATTCAACTGACTGAGCCACCCAGGCACCTCACTGAATAGCTTTTGAAGAAACGCAGCTACATATTCATCTGAAGTCAGGGTTACAAATTGGAGCCCCAAGGGCCACATTCAGCCTCCCCGCATGTTTATGGGGCCACTCTGAGGTCTGAACTTGGAAGGCCTCTGACTAGCAGACGCCTCCCCCAGTGGAGCCATATTTGCCCTCGGTTCCTGTTCCCAGAGGCTGGGAGAGGTGCTGGCCTCCCATGGTCATCTGATGTCCTCTCCCGCTCTGCCACAGCCCATCCCTAGCTGCTTCCCTCTCTGGGGTTAGATCTGTTTGGCCAAAACACCCAGAGGATTAAGGTAACTTTTCCTTAATTTCTCAGCCATGTCCTTAAACGTAAGGTAAGCACTCCTCTTTCCAAGCCAAATACAGATCTGGGAAGTCAAGGGAGATAGCTGTATTTTGAGTGCAGACCATAAAGCAATGCTTTTTTTTGTATTAATCCTGACAACCACCTAGAAAGGAGGTGTTACTTTATCCCCATTTTACAGACGAGCAAGCTGAGGCTCAGAGAGGATCGATCACTTGTCCAACGCTACAAAGCTGGGAGGTAGCAGAGCCAGGTTTCAGATCTGCAAGGAGCCCCCACCCCTAATCTTATCCCCACTTGGAGCTGTCAGGAAGGGGCAGCAATGCTGAGCCTCCATTTCCAAGGGCAGAATTTGGAAGGAGGGCAATTCCTGTTCTGAGCAGCGCGGAGGGCTTTCACGTAAGCAATTCCTGTTTATCTGCAGTAAGGCAGGCCGGTCATGTGCAGATAATCCAAAAATAGTTTCTAATTTTTCTCGGGATAAATATAAATTTTTTGGCAACAGACACCCCTCTCAAAGTGTGTTTTGATTAGAGTTACACGAAAAGGCGTTTTTATTCTCTGAGGACTTGCCAACTCATGGGTGAAAGGGAACCGAGAAGTGTGCCAGCCGACCTCCCTCGCTCCCTCCTGCCCACCAGCAGAACTGCGGACAGTCGGCACAGTTGTCCGAGAAAGGATGCTGTGTAGAAGGAGGACATCTGCGCTCCGGCTGATTCTCCGCCACTCTTGAGCAGGAAACCCAACTCATCCTTTCTCCTTTCCCAGACAACGTTGCTTAGGAAACAAAGACCTGCTTGTGACATGTCTTAGTCAAGGCTGCAAGGCAAGTTTGTACAGAACTGGAACTTGGAATGCAGAAACCTTGACTTCTCAATCCTAACCCGCCTCTCTGATCCCCATGTCAGACTGCCCCAGAGTCAGGAATGGCCAGAAATTGAGATAAAGACACGTCTGCATATGATTCAACGTGTGGCTCAAAATAGGGGAAGTGGGGGCAAAAAAAAGGCGGGTTGGCAATACTCTCTGTGATAGGCCCAGAAACCAGGCTTCCTTGAATATCTTGCTTCTGAAATATAAGGAGCAACTTGGAGACAATAGGGAGACAGTTTGAGTAGTGTGGCCTGAATTACAATTTCTAATGAGGACTAGAAGTAGCATCACCAGGGACATAAATCTGATGAGCTTAGGTGGCAAAGAGATGGGAAGCCGAGTCAGCTGGGTATCTTTGTAATTAACAATGCCAACTTTGCAATTTTGGCTGGAGCCCGTCATTTTCATAGTCCTCTAAGATAGTGTAGTTTGGAAAAAGGAAGTTCCTTTCAACCAACAAACAAACAAACAAACAAACAAACAACAACATTTGTTTCTTCTTTCATCATCTTTGAACCCATCGCCCCTGGTCTCTGACTTGCATTCTTGCCTTCGCGGGATGCTACCCCCCGCTCCATTCATTCCCTTGCCTGACGGTCTGTGCAGACGAGAACTCTAAAGCCAAGGGTAGCCAGACAAGGAGAGGGGAGATTTCAGTAGGTTTGCCCTATAAAGGAGCACTGACCTGACCCCTGAGCCTGAAATCTAACACCACCAATTCAGCATGTAAGCTGATAAGTAGGCAGCAGCCACATTCCATGATTCTATGGTATTCTGTTAGGACTTAGAACTGGTATTTTAGTGAGGAAAGGGGCAAGGTGGAATACGAGAGGATGCAGAATTACCGGAGGGAATGTCTGAGTTTGCTGGGGCTGTCATAACAAAATGCTGCAGACTAGGGGACTTAAACAACAGACATTTATTTTTTGGACACTGAAAGTCTATAGGTGGCCACAGGGTTGGTTTCTTCTGAGGCCTCTCTCCTTGGCTTGTAGGTGGCCAGCAGCTCCCTGTCTTCAGTCGGTCTTCCCTTTAGGCATATATGCCCCTGGTGTCTCTCTGCATGTCCTAGTCTCTTCTACAAGGACATTACGTGGTTGGATTAGGGCCCACTAACCTCATTAACATAATCACGTCTTTCAAGGCCCTCTCTCCAAAGGCAATCACATTCTGAAGTACTGAGAGTTCGGGCTCTGAAATATGAGTCTTGGGAGGATACAGTTCAGCCCATAATGGGGTGATGCATGCACGCACCAAAATCAAGTTTCATCTTCATCCCCAGTTTTTTCAAGGCAGGTGTAGACATTAGACCCAGGAAGATGAAAAACGAGTGTGTTTTCTAAGAGCGTTGTCTGCTGGTAAATGTTCTACGGGGTTGGTCAGTCAAAAAGGAAGCCATGGTTTGTAGTGTTGGTCAGTTTCCGTGGTGTAAATATTCCCACCGCCATATAATGCAAGTTATCATGGTGATGTCACTGAACACAGGGCTGAGAAGGGATTCAGACAATCAAATCTCACCGGAGAGTGTGAGTAGGCTCCAACACACCTATAAATAATGGGGAGGTGAAGTGATGCTGTGTCGTCCTGGCCAGATTCCTTTCTTGCCATGGTTGTCTCTGGCTTGAAGGCCCTCCTTACTCTCTACAGGCTACTGGTTCTCTAATCTGGAAAACTGAAGATCTATACATCAAAACATTTCCTGGTTCCCTTCCTCTGGACCTGAAGCATTTTAGTACTGATACACCAAATCCTTGCTAGAAGCCATCTCAGCTCTCAATAGTGGACAAATCATCTCTAAGAATGGTCATGGGGGAAATATGGTAAATGTGTGAAAATGTTCTATAATCTCCACAAAGGAAACTGATCTGTTGTATCAAGGGAAATGCCCCTCCTTTTCAGTAACAGTTGCTACAGTAATCCTAGGCAACCTAATCTTTCAGATGTAGTCTCAGTACTCTCCAGGAGGATTTTACATTTATGAAGCTGGTCCTGAAAAGGAAGCAATCTGACATTAGAAAATACTTATTGGTGAATTAAAAAGGGCAGATACATTTTAAAATGCAGTAAATGCTGTACATAGTAAATGGGTCCTGTATAAAAATTTAATTCATGTAACTACAGTACAAGTTCAAAAAGCTTTCCCATAACTTGGAATATAAGAGAGAAACGTGAAGATGTTTTTGAGGATCTGAAGATGAAGAACACAGGGAGAATGATCCAGAACCTCTAGTATTTCTATGGAATAAGAATTCCAGAAAGAGAGAGAAGAGTGTTCAAAAGATGAATACTCGAAAGAATTCAGAGAAAATTATTCCTGAACTACAAAGAAGACGAGTCTTTTCACCAAGTCTTACATCTAATGAATGAATTGAGACACACATCAAGACATACTTTCTTTGTATTTTTAAAAAATTCAAGTATGGGCTGGTTGGGGTGGGGGGGCGGCGGCAGGAAATCCCATAACCATCTAGATACTTTTTAAAAACTACCCACAAACGAAAAAAGTCAACTCTACATCAAATGTCTCCATTACAGCACTAAAAACTTAAAGTCAAGTTTACAGATTTTAGATGAGAAAATATTGTGATCAAGAGAAACTTTTTCAACATTCAGACTTTAAAACCACATCAGCCCACTCATCCTTGTAAAACAGACCAGAGAAAAGAATTTCACAAAAACAAATAAGTAATAAAATTGAAAGAGATAATGCAAGATTGAAGAAGTCAATATACAAGTAAGTTGTGATAAGTAATAACAGTAATTTTTAAACAACAGTTTGATAGTTTTTGTTAGAATGATTTTGAAACTGAATTGTATCATGGAAAAGTAAATTAAGTCTGATTATTCTGGGTTTAATTTTCTTGATTATTTTAGCAAAAATCAGAAGAGGGAGAGTAGCAGAGGTTAACTTATACTCTAACTGGAAAGAGTCAGTGAGGTGTTCCCCGGAGTGCCATTTAACTAAGTTCCTGCAGAATGTCTAGGTGATAAAAAGGAGAAGATCATTCTTAACAGAGGGAACATGTAAATGGAAGCCTAGGGTGTAAATAAAGACATATATGTTTGGCTATTTTTTAAATAGATAAGATAGTAATAAAAGACTAAGCATAAGATATAGAATTTGAGAATCAGGGGTGCTTGAGTGACTCAATTAAGCATCTGACTTCAGCTCAGTTCATGATCTTGGGGTCCTGGGATCAAGCCTTGTGTTGGGCTCTGTGCTCAGTGAGGATTTTGCTTGTTCCTCTCCCTACCCCTCCCACTGATCATTCTCTCTCTCTCTCTCTCTCTCACTCAAATAAATACTCTTCAAAAGAAATTTTTAAAAGAGAATTTGAAAATCACTATAGGAAGACAATATAAAGAGAAAATTAGCAACTATTATGGAATCATAGAAAAGCAGAATACATAAAACATGGTGACAGAAGTCATGTTCACAAATAATGTATCACAATAAATATTAATAGGTTAAACCTCCCTCATTAACAAAGACTCTGAAGTTGAATCAGATTGAGAATCCAGATTGTGTATTTTTATTAGACAAGTACCTAAAACAACATGGCATGAAAAGGTTAAAATAAAAATGTGTACAAAGGTGTAACTTGCAGAAGAAAACAAAGGATACAGAGATAGTCCTATGGACATTAAAGAAGAACACAAGGCAGGGGACATTGCAATGACACAAGGGTGTCTACCTTTCTTTTGCTGTGTCCTTGACATAAAATGGAGAAAATAAGAGATAGTAAGAAAGTAACAGATGAGTCCTATATGAATACTAAGTGAGATGTTGCTTAAAAGTCCTTACCATAATGCTGCCAGGCATGTAGAAAGAGTTAAATAAATGACGATATAGAATGCAAAAGACATCGTTCACCGATTTCCTCACCTTTGTTCTCTAATCTCATCTCTACAACCCTATTATAGTCTCTCATTATATTTCTGCTTGATTACAAAAATAATCCCCTAACTGTTCTCCCTACCTCCAGTTCCGCACACTTCCATCTGCCCCGCATGGATTAATCCTCTTAGAACACTATTTTTAGTATGTCATTCCTTGGCTCAGAAGTTATACACAAGAAGAAATCCCAACTTTCCAGCCTGTTATTCAAAGCTCTCTGCAGTCTGCCATGATCCTACCCTTTATTTACAGGCTCACGTTGTATATTTTCAGTATGAACTCCCCAGGAACATCCACCTTTCCAATAGCCCTGAAACATATTTTAATTCTTTCTGTCTCTGTGTCTTTCTTCCTTCACACTTGGAAAGTTTCTTCCACCCACTTCCACGTGGGCCTTTTCTGCTGCCAGCCCCAGCCCCGGTCTCAGTATACAGGGAGTCTAGCTTCTCCACAGAGAAATTCGATTAAAGAGGAATTAGGACCAGTATTCTAACACCTAAATAAGTCCTTGCGTCTATCATTCCTTGCCATATATCATCAAATTTAAGGTTGTTGATTGTAAGAGACATCATTATTGTATGTACAAGAAAGAAAAAAACCCTGTCAATTACAGTGTGACATTCCACTGATTTTTTTTTTTAAGATTTTATTTATTTATTTGACAGAGAGAGATTACAGTAGGAGAGAGGAAGGGAAGAGATCACAGAGAGAGAGGAAGGGAAGCAGGCCCCCTGCTGAGCAGAGAGCCCGATGTGGGACTCGATCCCAGGACCCCGAGATCATGACCTGAGCCGAAGGCAGCGGCTTAACCCACTGAGCCACCCAGGCGCCCCACATTCCACTGATTTTTAAGAGACTTCTTTGGTGATAGTGAAGAATGGGAAAATGTGCATCCGAGGTCCAATAAAATATGACAGTTGTTTCACCCAATAAGTATTTTCTTATTGCCTGCCATATGCTCAGCATTATGCAGATCTTACCAACAAACACCAGGAAGGTGCCCACATTCAAATTTATACTCTGCTGCGTGTGACTTTGACCCCTCCTTCTCCCCCAAAAGGAGGGTAAGGTCTTTAAAGGTGGAAATCGGTGTCTTGTACTTTGCCTTCCATAGTAGGTAGCATGTCTATTTTGCCACAGAGTAGACACTCAGTATTTAGTGAGTGAGGTAATAAAAGAAAAAAAGTGGTGTACGCAGTGCAATCAGCTCAGTTCTAAATTCAGACACGAGAGAATATGTGATCTGTTGAACACTAGTTAGACTATAGACTGGGATGCCTGGGTCGCTCAGCTTTGGTCAAGGTCACAATCTCAGGGTCCTGGGTTTGAGCCCCCCGTAGGGATCCCCAGTCAGCGGCTCCCCAATCTCCCTCTCCTACTTGCTCTTGTTCTCTCTGGCTATCTCTTTCACTATCAAAATATATAAAAATTTAAAATCTAAAAAAAAAAAAAAAAAAAGGTTAAATACCTCTCAGTGTGAATGCCTTTACACGACTTCATAAAGGAGGCAGGGTAGGCATGCAGTTTAAAATGCGTGGGAGAGAGAAATCATGTTATGTAGATGGGACTGGGCACTCTCAAGTACTCTCCAGGCTAACCAGATGAACACAGAAGATGATTGTTATGCATTATTTGTACCACTTTATAAAATTAATAACTTCCCAATTATTTTATCTATGTAGCTCTTTTTTTTTCTTTTTCTTTTAGAGAAGGAGAGAGTGTGTGTGTGCCTATGGGTGCAACCGGGGTCGAGGGGAAGGAGCAGAGGGAGAGGGTGAGGGAGAGAGAGAATCTTGAGCAGACTCCACACCCAGCGTGGAGCCGGATACGGGGTTTGATCTCAGGACCCTGAGGTCAGGACCTGAGCCGAAACCAGGAGTTGGATGCTTAACCGACTGAGCCACGCAGGCACCCCTCCCCCCAATTATTCTGAATAATAAAGCAGCAGATGCTTTTCATTTGTTGACTGAAGATTTGTGTTTTACCTTTTATGAACCATCTTTGAATCCCTACTGTCTATCAGTTTGCCTTTTCCTTGGGAACTGCCTCACCCAGGAGATTGATCACCATCAGAAAGCCACCAGGACAGGAGCGAGGGCAGGTCATCCCCCAGAATCTCAGAATCTCAGGGCAGCCTTGCCTCTCTCCTCTTCAGCGTTATTCAGAGCGCTGAGGATTCTGGAGATTGCAGGATGCATTCCCTTGAAAATGCCCATTGCGGGCTTTGATCAGCTGGGGGTCCCTCACTCTGGGAAGTTCCTACTCTTTGAGCATGCTCCTCCTCGGAGAACAGAGTGGGGAGAGGGCCAGCTGGCTGCCAGCAATGCTCATTCAGTCCATCTGCAAACATGTAAAGAGATTCGCGATGTGCTGGGCTCGGTATTAGACCGTGGAGCGTGTACAGAGAGGAGTACACCCTGGAATGAATCTGGCGGTCCCGCAAACGAGGACAGCCCCTTAGAGGATTTTGATACCTTTAGCTCTTCTGTCTCCTTTTCCTTTGTGATGTGTGATGAGGATCACACCGCCCAGCGGAAGAGCCAGGACCCATCTCACGAGTCCCATTTTACACTCATGAGAGTGAGGCCCAGAGAGATTCGCACAAACGCCCAAATTCGGGGGGCTTAAAGGGTTTCCCAAATTGCAGCTCCCAATTACAGCCTCCCGACTGTAAATTGAACGTTCCTTGCCAGAGGACACAGGTCGAGAGGCAGGGATAACAGCGGGGCGGGTGGATTTTCAGGTAACTCCACTTGAGTCCTGAGGGTGTTCCAGAAACGTCCACCCCTCTCCCCTGCCACCAAACACAAAAATCAAAGAATCGTGCCAAAGAGTACCAACTGAGTTGAACATCGGAAGGTTCAAATATAAATGATGCGTAGAAGCTCTAGGCAAACGACGTTAGCAACGGAAGGCGACAGGGAAATTTCAAATGCCCCATGTTCCATTTGACCCTCTGCTCTTGGCTGTGGCTTGGTCCTGAGCAAAAAGCTCCAGATGGAACAGATAGCGCCTGGGGCCCGGCTTGGGGTTGTGTTATGACTGCAAGTTGGCGTCTCGCCAACTGGCGTCTCGCCTTCACCACGTCTTCCCCAGTGACCCCGGCCCACAATGGCTGGCCGAAGTATTTAAATATTGTACATTACTAGTTAATAGACACAACATATTGAAAGTTTTACAATCAAATATTTACGCTGCTAGAAAACATTCTACATTATCTTTAAACAGCCATGTCATCTATTTATTTTCAATCTCTGATCTTTCTGTTTTTGTATCAGAATGAGAGAATTTCGCCTATTTACCCAGAAGTAAATATTATGATGAAAACATTGGGCGGCTCAAAAGTAGACTTTAGTAAAGCACAGAAGTATTTTTTGTTAGGGTCAATTGCACAACATCCCTTGCATGGTGATACATTAAGAAATTTCCTTGGGATGCTTGAAGCATGGAGATTAGTATTTCATGGCTAGATGTTTCTTCTACCTGGCTTTGGTCCCCCTTCGATGGAACATCCTGACCCTTCTTTGTGGCCATTCATCCCTTTTGTGAACTGGAGAAGAACCTTCTGGGACACAGAGTGGGCATCGGTAGGGGACTCCAGTCAAGAAAATACATTTCATGCTTGGCCTTGGGCTGCAAGTAAGTGTTGACGCAGGGTGGCAGTCTGAAGTCACCTGTTTGGAAGTCAAAGGCCACACACCCTCAGCTTGGCTGCGTCCCTCTTTGCCAGACGTTCCTACTTTCTGAATGCTTCTCTCGAACCCTGTCCTGCATTGCTGCTTTATGAGGCTTCCAAAACTAGTCACCATGTTTCAGGGGCAACTTACCTCTGCCCTCGAGAGGGTCCAGCCAGTAAATTCCTCAAGACCCTCCTTGAATATCAAGTGTTGTTGTTGTTGTTTTTTTAATGTCATTTCCATTTCTTTTCCATGTCATTTCCAAAGAATACTCTTACGGTTTCAGGAAAGCTGCCAGAACATCATAAGGCCAGAATGCACCATCTTTATGTTGTGCCTTGGCTCCCCGTGTCTGACTTTTGGTGCTCAAGATCTAATTTTTTCCCCGGAGCCCCAAATTGGCTCTTTCCAACTCTATTCACTTCAGCTTCACTTCTTCACCCATCTCTGATTTCTTAAGCTCGGGCTGAACTAGTTAGGGTGGTATTTGTGTCATTCCCCACTTTGGAGGCTGGGTAACCTGCAGCTCCATCTCCTGACTTACCAGGAGCCTCACTAGCCTTGAGAGGGTGTAGGGAGAAGGAGGTTCACGTCAGAATCTCTGCCACTTTCCCAGAAACCTCCTTGAATATCAGCTCCCTCCCCTAAAGAGAGAGGAAAGCATATAGGCCTTAGGATCACTCTGAGGAATAGATAAGAATTTATGTGTACACTTATGAATTATGTGTAAAATACCTCATCCTGTGGTCCAGAGCATGTACTCACCGATTAAGTAGCGGTGACTGTGATTATGATCATTTGTGCACAGATGCCCCGACTTCCTCAAAGATCTCCCAGGTGTTGATTTCCCCAGTTGCTCTGTCATGTAAATATGGTTTTCCCCCACCATTTATCTAAATAAACATCAGCTCTCAGTCGGTGCTTCCTGGCTACAAGAAGGCATGGAGATAGGACGTATCAAAGAATAGAGAGAGAGAATAGAGAAAGATTGGGGAAATGCACAGTAGAAAATCCATGCTTTAGAAGAAATTACTCATTGTATTAAAAATAGACAAACCTGCTAAATAGATAGCAAAGAGAAGAGGTCCCTTTCTACAGAAAAGACAGGATACAAATAAGACAGGAATTCAAAACCTGAGAAGGGCAGCCGTAGATCACAGGAACCCTGGTTCAAGTCCCCATGTGAAGACCTAGACAAGGGCCATTTCAAGGGATAACAGCTTCCTCAGCTGTAAAATGAGACAGTCCAACAGAATTCATTCAAGTAACAGCAACCATTTACTGAGCATCTACTATGTACAAGGCACAGTTCCAGGCACTGAGGTGGTTCCACTGGGGCACAGGAGAGACAAGAGTCCTCCCATTCACATTACCATAGTGGAGACCAAAAACAGTAGACAACTCAACAAGATTGTTACAGTAAACGATAAGAAAGAAAGAAAACAGAACAGAGACATTGGTAGAGCGTTTTTGGGAGAAGTGGGCTATTTAAGGCAAGACGATCAGAGAAGACCTTTCTGTGAAGCTGATACTCCCATGAATACCCCAGCAAGTCAAGAGCAAAGGATCCCATTAATGCCGGCCATATTGGTGCAACCCCCTACCCCTTCCAACTGAAGGGTGAGATAGAGGAAGAAGAAGTAAGATCTGGAGGAGGAAAGAGAAGCCATCAGGAGACATCCAGAATAGCCACAAGAAGGTGGTTGGTTGTATCTGAGAGCATTGGGAAGCTGCTGGAGAGTTTTGAGTAAGGGAGTGCTTTACACGGATTTCTATTAAAAAGATCATTCTGCCTCTCTGTAGAGAGTGGACTTCCGTGGGGCAAGAATGTGAGTTGGGGAGAATCGTTAGGGGGTTATTAACACCATCTAAGAAATGCATGTTGGTATGGTCCAGCATGGTGGCTGAAGATAAAGAAAAACAAATGGATTTCTGATAGACACTGGAAAATTTTTTTTGAAAGAAAACCAGTAGTGTCCACCATTGGCAAGAGCTAAAGGTGTCCCTTCTACAAAACTAATGGGAAATAAAAACACACATACATTGTGTCTTTGCTGTAAATTCTGAGACCTCAGCACCAACGCCAACTAATGTTGCTTTTAAAGAGCAAAGCGCATTAAGATAAATTTAAGCTGTTTTTACTTATAAGAAGGAGAGAGAAAAATAAGGAGTTTTCTGAGGCTGACATGTGGAAGAATGATTTGTCCAGTCAACCCGATAAATAACAAATAGTAAAGTCTTCTCGTTTTATCGTCGGGATGATCATAAAGAACGTGCTGTGCTTATTATCTGCTTAAAGGGGTTTCATTCCGTGTGATGTTGAAGTGAGTTATAATCTTTAATAAACAGATGTCAGAAATTTTTAAATTCCACTGTCATGAATGTTTACAGAAGTGTTGTATTTTTTTCTTCTCTCTCTCTCTCTCGTTGGTGACACTTTTGTTGGACATCAGAAATGCCTTTGCTACGTTCCCAGAGTTGGTATCATTTCCAACTAAAGATTGGAAAGCCATTTCTGAAAATCCATTTATGTCTTTTCAAGGTCCAGGCCACACCATTGATGTGAGTGGCTTAAAGGCTGGTGCCATAATACCATTCCAAACCATTAATGGGAAGTTCCAGGGTCCCATAAATAAACCTGGGGACACTATTAAGTTCATATTCTCATATAAGGTAGGCCTAGCATGGAAGGTGGTCAGAAACCAAAGAAAACTATGGAATGGTTGTTTGATCATTTTGAGCATTTTAGTACTGCTGAGGGAATTTTTTTTCCTTTTTTTTTTTTTTTGCATTTTTGCAAAATTTACATATATGAATCACAACTCCTGGTATCTTAAAGATAAAAAAATGAACAAGTGAGTGCCTCTGACATGCCCAAAGTCAAATAACAGCCCCGCCCCTTACCCAGCTGGATGATTTCATTCAAACTTCTCTAAGCAAGGCTACCTCCCCACCTCCCCCCTCCACAGGAGTTATGGGGGCTCTGGGGAATTTTTTTTTTTTTTTTTTTTTTTTTTTTTTTGCTGGGCTCCTCCTCATATAAATAATTTGAGTCACTCAAAATCAGCATGTCATCATGATTCTGGCAGGCAAATAACACAACAGTCAAAGGATGTGATCAGGGCTGATCATGGGGCCATGGACCACTGAAGCTCTGATGCTAGAGCTTCTATGGACACCTGGTCAACCCCACCATGGGCTAGAGCATTTGAGAGCTCCCCGAAGGAGATAGAGAGACCAGGGAGGGGTCCCAGACCATCTAATTTGGGCTCAGAGGTCTTAGACGAGGTAGCACTGCTGACCACAAGACTTAGAAAATTTCAAGGGAGGCACTCCAAAGCAAGGTGGAGCAGGGGGGACGGGTGTCTCTGAGATATGGCACCTGGGGTAGAGCCCCTTATTGAAGGATGGGACACTTTCTGAATCTCCGTTTCCCTATCTGTAAAATGGTAATAAACTTGTACTACTTCCCAAGGCTAGTGTGTGGGTTAAATGTGATAACAAAACCATTCACATCCCTGGAATTCACTTGATGTTAGCCAATGCTGTTATGTATTTGTACCTACGTATAAATACATACGTTTGAGTAAGTATGTCGTAGCCCAGATTCACCAAACTTTCTGATGATAGGTTAGGTCTATCAACATTGAACATGTGGCTCTATTTTCTGGCAGGCACAATAGTGTGTCTGTCTTCAAAATTGCCCGTCAGCAAACCCAAATACAGCGAAAACAGTAAAAAAAGAAGAGGACACAGAACTTTTTAGGAACATTAGTTCTAAGTTCTGAAAGTTCTACCCAAGTAGGTATTAGTCTCCAGCTTTTGGTTTTCCTTTTTAAGTAGGGCCAAAAAGGGCACCTTTTTAAAGGGCACCTTGGTGGCTCAGTCATCTAAATATCTGACTCTTCGTTTGGCTCAGGTCATGATCCCAGAGTCCTGAGATTGAACCCTGCACTGGGCTCCACGCTCAGTGGGGAGTCTGCTTGGGATCTCTCCCTCTGCCCCCCACCCTTGCTCGAGCATTCTCTCTCTCCCCTCTAATAAATGAATGAATCTTAAAAAAAAAAAAAAAAAGTAAGACAAAAACAAAACTTAAAACTAAGTATCATTGGGCACCTGGGTGGCTCAGTCGGTTAAGCAACTGCCTTCGGCTCAGGTCATGGTCCCTGAGTCCTGGGATTAAGTCCTGCATCGGGTCCCCAGCTCCAGGGGAATCTGCTTCTCCCTCTCACCTTCTCCTCGCTCATGCTCTCTCTCACTGTCATTCTCTCTCAAATAAATAAATAAAATCTTAAAAAAAAAGATATTAAAACTGAGTATCATTGTTTCCATTATTACAATTAACTTAAGGAAGGATCATTGTCATTTATATTTCCAGTGGAATCTCTACAAAAAAACCTCAGATGTCCCCCAGTGCAAAACGGCAAGTGGGGGGGGGGGGGGCCCTCCCCCACCTGCAGTACCACACCCATCCAGAAGGAGGCACTGATTTCTTGCAAGGGCAGTCTGGTTTCTGGTCCCTGGTGGCTGTTTCCAGAATGCTGACCTTGCCACTGCTTTGGAATTGCTCTGGACCTTTCTACCACAGGAAAAAAAAAAAAAAAAAATTCCCAAAGGGTCACCATTCACAGATGCTACTATGTAGCATTGGAAGAGCACTTCAAAATACATGATGAGCTTGTCTGCACCCTACCTTTGCCTGTAAGTGGGTTGTTTGAGGCATGTCCCACCACCATCATTAGGGCCATCATCATGGCTCTCCTTTTTGAGGGGAGCTTCCCACATGCCAGGCTTTGTCCTAAGAGCTTTATACATATCTATCTGTTGAATCCTCTCCATAAATTTATGATCTGGATATCCTCATCTTGTAGACAAGGAAACTGAGACACAAAGAATGGAGAGGTTGAATGACTTGCCTGAGGTCACCCAGCTAATAAGTAGTAGAGCCCCAGAATTACACGTAGGCATCTGACTCCAGAAACCACATCCTTTACCATAATTAGCCACCATGCTACCACTGTCCCTATATGCAAAGGAAGAATTATACTGCCGACAGCCCCATGTTCCAATAAACTCCTTTCTGAACCCAACCCATCAGGAGACCCATAAATTCTACTGACTCTTCTAGGCTCCTCCTTGCAAATTTTCTGTCAGGCATGCTGGAAGATAACTCCAGCCTCAAGACTGGAAAGCCTTAAACACACAGTTACCATTCTTTAGCTTTCCATGATAATGTAACAAAATCCTGGTTTGTGTGTGTGTGGGGGGGGGGGTTTGTTTTGTTTTGTTTGTTTGTTTGTTGTTTTAATGGGATGGGTCAGCACCAGGGTCAGTTCCTAATAAAGAATTTTGCAGAGGAAAAGTCGGAATTGGCAACATGCCATAAGAAGATACTGCATGAACCAGGAAGCAACATAGAGACATTTAAATTTCTCCTGACGTGAAAACTGACCACCCAGAGGAATTCAAAAACAAAAACAAAAACAAACCAAAAAACCCAACAACCCACCTGTCAAATGCAGGGCACGTATATACCCAGAGAGGGAAACGGGAGCAGGCTTCTGAATCAACTGGAAAGAAAGAGGCTTAAAAAGGCTCTAAAAAGAGGAGTCGCCCAGAAGACCTGATCTTCTACCTGGGGAACAAGCTCGGTGACTCAGTGCTCCTCTCTTCGAAGTCCACTACTCCAGCCGTCCCCCCCCCCAAAAAAAAAAAAGCGTCTTCAGTACCTTACAGGGGGACTAGGAGGATCACAAATACACGCAAAAGGGCTTCAAGATGGCACCAGTCCCTATGAATTGAAGCAGAAAAGTAGTGCAGTTGTGAAACAGGAAGATCTTCCGGGAGGGGGAGGGTGGCGAGCCAGGGCAGCACAGAGAATTTTTTAGGGCAGCGACGCTTCTTCTAGGATACTGTCACGGTGCGTACTCTGCGCCGTCACACGTTCCTCCAAAACCGTGGAGCGCACAACACCAGAAGCAAGCTCTAATGTAAACTCTGGATTGTGTCTGTTCCGATGTGTCAGCGTTGGTCTGTCAGCTGCTACAAACGGACCTCTCCGCGGGGTGTGTGTCGGCGGGGGCGGTGTATGGGCAATCTCTGGGCCTTCCTTTCAGTTTTGCTGCGAATCCAGAGCTGCGATTTTAAAAAAGATTGTCTTGATTTACTTTGAAAAAAAAAAAAAAGAAAGAAAGAAAGAAAGAAAAGGAAAGAAAGCTTGCAAGAAGAGTCATGTTTAGGGTTGCAACTCCTGTCCTAACACATCTCCTGAGAGATGCCGGGGTCAGTTTCTATGAAACTGACATATCCGTTCAACTTAATAGTCATAAAAAGGAATTTTGCTGCAGAAGCATTCAGTGCTTGGCCCTTGGCTAAAATGAATGATTTTTAAAAAGTATTTTATTTACTTATTTGAGAGAGAGAACAAGTAGGGGGAGAGAGAGAGAGAAGAAGACGACTCCCCATTTAGCAGGGAGCCCAGTGTGGGGCTCGATCCTAGAACCCCAGGATTATGACCTGAGCCGAAGGCAGGTACTTAACCCACTGAGCCACCCAGGCACCCCATGAATGGTTTTTTAATTTCTTTTTACTGGACACCGGGTTCCTGAGATGAGCAAGCAAGGGTATTGTTGGTTAACAAGGCTTCCATCCTGAGTGTTCTTTACTGTTATCATAGCTGGTTTTAATAGCACTTGGAATTTTCCCTTTTTGGGCATTCTGACTTGGAATGTCCTAATTTTAATAGTCAGATGTCAGTTTTAATTAACCTGTTCTAACTCCCTGAGTGGGCCATGGTGTTTTCAGATGGATGGAAATAACCTTTCCACACAGTGCCCCCACCGACCCCAGAACTCTCCTTCCTTATTCACAGCCCTGGAGACATGCGATGAGTTAAAGAAGAGGTTTGGAAACCTCTGGAATGATTGTGGCTCACTGAATAGTACTGCGTGCCCCTCCCATACCCAGCCCACACTGGGTAGTGCTTCACCATTCCTTAGCCATAATAGGCGGCCCAGGTTAAGGAGGCGAGGCACACAGGACTTGTCAGGTCATCCGAAGCAGGTCGGGGATTTATGGGCTTCCATTCTGTTTTCTGGGGAGCGGGGGAGATGGCAGGGAAGCGGAGCAAAGTGGGGAGTTAGGAAAACAGAATGTGACCAGTTGCCAAGGGAAGGGGGAAAAAAAAAAGTTTTGAAGAAAAAGCAAAGCTCCCAGATCAGACCAAATGAACCAGAAGGGGTTTCATCATCTCTGGAAAGCGTGAATGGAGTGAATCAGAGCAAAACAGTCCCTACCTCCCAGGCATCAGCTCACCCACTCTCTGCTCTTTGAAAGCCACCGTATAAGACATCTTGGTAAATATAAAGAATAGTAAGATGTAGCCACGGCCTTTGAGAAGTTTATAAACTCTTTGCAGAAGAGAAGGTTAAAAAAAATAACAGAAAAACTAGTCTATATATAATTCAATCAGAAGTTATATCAAAGGGCAGTTTATTACAAGATGAGTCATGCAGAGAACTAGCAACATAAAATTAAAAGGGAAAATAGATAGTGCGTTATGGGTATGAATGAAAACAATGTTTCTGTCCCCCAGGGGCTCGTAAACTCGTAGAAGGATTTTTGTGTTAAAAAGTAATGGATAAGCCTCCCTGACAAATGCAATAACAAAATTGCATGCAAGATACCAGAGTAGCAAAGCAAGGAGGCCTTAATATCCTCTGCCTGAGCTGTCAAGGAGGGCTTTCTGAATACGGTCACAACTTGGGTCTGAATACGGTCACAACTTGGGTTGTGAAGTTGGAAGGAGGATGTGTGGAGACCAAGAAAAAGAAGGCATTCTGGTAAAAAGAAGCATCTTCGGAAAAGAAAAACCGAGAAGGGCCTCCAGGTTTGCAAAACTCTTTGTCATCGCTAGTACATACTTTGATGACATCACAGAAAACCGGCTGGAGCTGGGAAAGATTGGTAGCCTGGAGACCACTCAAGAGACACTTGGAACAAACCGGGAGAAAAGCAAGGAGGCCTGGAAGTAAGGAAGAGGCATCAGGAACAAATTAAAGGGGTAGATTCCAGAGGAATTCGGAAGAATGGATGCGGCACGGCGGCAGGTTGTTGATGGACAGAATGCAGGGGTGGATGGCGGGCTAGCTCCCAAGCCAGACATGAAGTGAATACTTTGCCCGTTCATTCAATAGAAAGGGCAGGAGAAGAGATGGGTTTTGTAGGGAAACTTGGCGAGAGGGAGCAGTAAGTTTAGGTTTTGTACCTGTTGGTGTTTTGTTTTTTTTTTTTTTTTTGTAATCCATTAATTAACATATAGTGTAATACTAGTTTCAGAGATAGAATTCAGTGATTCCTCAGTCTTACATAACACCCAGTGCTCATTACATCACATGTCCTGCTTAAGGTCCATCACCCGGTTATCCCATTCCCCGACCCACCAACCCTCCAGCAACCCTCAGTTTGATCCCTAGACTTAAGAGTCTTTTATGGTTTGTCTTCTTCTCTGATTTCATCTTATTTTATTTTTCCCTCCCTTCCCCATGTTCATCTGTTTCATTTCCTGAATTCCACATATGAGTGAGATTATATGAAAATTGTCTTTCTCCGACTGACTTATTTCGCTTAGCATAAGACCCTCTAGTTCCATCCACGTCGTTCTAAGTGGTAAGATTTCATCTTTTGATGGCTGAGTAATAATTTTATATATATATATATATTATATATATATATACACACACACCACACACCTTCTTTTTTTTTAAAGATTTTATTTATTTATTTGACAGAGAGAGATCACAAGTAGGCAGAGAGGCAGGCAGAGAGAGAGAGAGGAGGAAGCAGGCTCCCCGCTGAGTAGAGAGCCCAATGCGGGACTCGATCTTGGGACCCTGAGATCATGACCTGAGCCGAAGGCAGCGGCTTAACCCATTGAGCCACCCAGGTGCCCCCCACACACCTTCTTTATCCATTCACCTGTCGATGGACATATGGGCTCTTTTTGTAAAGTCTAGTGTAGAAAGCATCTGGTCTAGAACGTAGACCCATCTATGGGTCTAGGATGTAAAGAAACAATTTCAGGCTGACATACAGATTTGGCAAGAGTTTTGAGAGAAAGGAAACAATGCCTAACCCCCTAGACAAAGGTTATTCATCATCATATGCCCTCCAAGTACAGGGTAAAAATGGAGGGGGCCTGAAGAATTGGCATGAAAAAAATTCCATCTATCCACTCGTGAAGGACAACCATGAGCCCCGCTCTGTGCAACACGCACCTCAAACTTCCAAATTCTTTTTTTTTTTTTAAGATTTTATTTATTTATTTGTAAGAGAGAGAGTGAGAGCGAGCACAGGCAGACAGAGTGGAAGGCAGAGTCAGAGGGAGAAGCAGGCTCCCTGCGGAGCAAGGAGCCCGATGTGGGACTCGATCCCAGGACGCTGGGATCATGACCTGAGCCGAAGACAGCTGCTTAACCAACTGAGCCACCCAGGCGTCCCAAACTTCCATATTCTTTAGGGCAAGCAAGTCACAGCCACGCAACGAGCCTCTTGGCTATACCCTGCGCCCCCAAGGACACAGTCATTGCATAAATCCAGTGCAAACTAGCTGAAGAAATACCAACACATGTCAGAATGCACATTTTTTTGCTTCTGATCTGCGCTTCTCCCCGCCCTCTTGACAGTAACAGCAACCAGGAAGCAGCCTAAGAAGAGGCAATACAGGGAGGCACGTCTTCTTAACGCAGTGACCCTGCCCTCTAGTGAACGTGGCCCAGCTCAGTGGCTTTAAACCAGAATGATCGAATTGCATTCCCTTTCCTTAGGCATGAGCAAGGATGGAGACAGGCTAAGAGAGGGGGACAGGGTGAGAAACACTGCTGGCAGGCAGGGGAGCGAGGAGCTGTGACGGATAACTTCCAACTGAAACTACTTTCTTTACCTTTGTTTAACTTAAAGCCTTTGTTTAACTTAGGCAGAAGTCCTTCTCCGTTCACTTTCATGAAAGAAAACAGGTTATATTCATAGGGCACTCCTCATGAGTTCCATCGGAGATTTCATTCCAATGATAGCATAATAATGATGTTGGATTTCTGATGCGCTGGGGGTTGGGGAATACCTGGCCTCTGTATCCTTAGCCCCTGAAGGTCCAGGATCATGGCTGTGTTATTTTATAGCCCCCGCAGGGCTAGAACACAGTTCGCAGTTAATAAATACTTCTGGAATTGAAACTGAAACAAAATTGACAGGCTGAGGCTATATTCCTTAAGCAGGTAATTTCTTAAATTGGTAACTTGGTAGCATGAATTTCACTCTTGTTCCTGGGGTCACGGAGCCTCTTAGAGACCAGATTTTCTTGGCAGAAGCATATGGGCCTCATTCGGCTTGGAGACATGTTTTATTGGCCCCAGAGATGGATTTACCATGAGGTTAATGAAGCTTCTGCTTCAGGGTCCTTCCTCCCACTGACGCCGGCCCTGGGGGTGCTGGGAATAGCTGTGAATTCTAGAGAGTTCCAGGTCGGAAGGGAAGCCAGGATGCAAGTAGGAAGCGTTTCTGCATTTCCATTTCTGGTCAGTTGACGGAAAGATATGAGTCTTCCATGCTACAGTCATAGTTGTGATTCCATTTCTCAATTTTGGTCAAAAGCCACACTTTTATGAACCATCCCCTTTCTGATTTGGCACTCATTTTTTTAAAGCGCCCCACCCTGACCCAGATATATAAGGCTCAGGTCCCCCATCCTGAATCGGCCCCTGGTTGGCTTGCACTGTGTTTTAAGAGTTGGTATTTTTTGTTTGTTTTTTGTTTTTTGAAATTACTACTAGTCACTCACATCTTTAGAAACCAATACATGGAACGTCTTGCCCTGGGTTTTCAGTTTGTTTGCATATCCGGAGGGAATGGCAATAAGTTTCTGTCCGGCTGTGGTCAGCCCAGGCTATAGGTCCTCTCTGCCCCATTTGGACCAGTCCTGTGTGTCGGGTCTGCTGCAGACACCCGTCTCCCCAACACATTCTCTTCGATCACTGGTCGAATCATGGGAATGTGCAAACCCGCCTGTAAGGTGTATGTCTAACCAGCACCATCGCCAAAGTGTCTTGCATGGACCCCTACACACACTTTGAATGGATGGATGAAAGAGGCAGAAATGTTCCCCTCAAGTTGCTCATCAGACATGTGAAAGAATAGAAGAGGAAACAGAGAGCAGATGATACCAGGGACAGGCACTGAGGACAAGGAGACGATGAGGTCCAAGAGGACAGGGATGACCTTAGGGTGGTGGAGGGATTGTGCTAAGAGAACTGGAGGTCCTGAGGTCCACATGTGTGACCTGTCCCTTTGCTCACTTGTGCCCTGCAACCCAGCCCCTGTCCCCAGGTGGCCCCATAAGGAGGTCCACACAGGGTTGGGGTTCAAGTTGACCACCCTGAGCTGGGCGGTGGACTCACGCTTCCAGACTCAACACTCCCAGCTGGCTGCAGGCCCAGGACCCCAGCTGTGAAGGGCAGAGTCTCAGCAAGTTACACCCACCCTTGAATAACCGTCTCTCCTTCAGCACGGGAGGGGCCCTTGAATGTGACAGATGACATGGCCACGATTAGGTTCTGTGATCTGGCCAAAGGCAAGGAGTTTTGCAGATACCATGACGTTTCCTTAATGATATGACTTTGAGTTCATTAAAAGGGAGATTATCTTGGGTGGGTCTGGCCTAATCAGAGGAGTCCTTTAAAAGGGTCTTTTGTGAAAGAGAAATTCTCCTGTTGGCTTGGATGGAGCAAGCTATGCTGTGCTCTCGAGCTGCAAGGAGCTGGATTCTACTCAGCCCGTGAGCTTGAAAGAGGATGCTGGGCCTTTGAGGAGGCCACAACCCCGCCATTGCCTCGACGGCAGCCCCACGAACTCCTAAGCCCGGCCAGCTAAACTTGCCCAGAGTCCTGATCCACAGAAACTGTGAGATAGCAAGCATGTGGGCTGTGTTAAGCTGCTACACTTGTGGTACTTTGTTACCCAGTCATAGATAACCCTTGGTGAACTAAAGGAAAGCCGTAGCACAGGGATTCGGGATTGCTTGGAATCATCAAGAATGATCAGAGGTCAGGGGAGGGTAAAGAGAGGGACCTAAAACACAAAACACGCCGTGGAGGATTGTTCAGGTCACTCACAATGTCCTACCTCATTTAAACTTGCCTACCTTTCTAGAAGTAAATATTTCCAACGTCATGTTACTGGAAGTTGCCATCTTGGGAGACTTCAATAACTCACTGCAGGTCACAGAGGGAGCTCAGAGTCGGATGAAGAGCCACCCGACACAGGCAGCTCATTTCCCTCCTCCACCTTACATCACAGGCTTGGGACAGAAGTCCCAGGGTCGCATGGTATATGGGACAAAGGCCATCAAGATGTCAAATAGTAGGACAGAGTTTGGTGGCATCCCGTTGCTGCTCTCATAACTGCTTGGAGATCTTTTCCCCTCGGGAACAGCCTCTCCAAACTTCTTTCTTTAAAGGAAAAAAAAATGCTTGCCCAGGGAGGAGGAGGAAGGATGAGCTTGCATTAGAGCATATTTATATCCAGAGATAGTCCACACCGTAGGGGACATAAATCTCAGCGGGCAGACGTCAGCAACTCTGGGCTGCGATGGGAAAATTGACATTTTGGTGACTAGCATTTCCCAAACTCACTCAAAAAAGAAACCAAGCTCCCCTACACACACACACACACACACACACACACACACACACACACACTGTCAGACCAGCTTAGGGAAAACAATGCGCTCCTGTCCAACTCCCCTAGGTCACGCAGACCCTTACTTTCAATGCTGGCTCCAGCTGTTTTCATGAACAACTTTCGCTGAAAAAGAATTCTCTGCCAAGTTGCGTGGACCTCTTCGCAGCCCTACGGCCCTCAGGAAAAAAATCTGTTTGGGGCTTTTGTTTTTGTTTTCGTTTTAATGTGTTTTTTCTCTACTCGGATCACCTTGCAACATTCCCTATGTCACTGATCTCTTCCCCGACCACAGGCAGCTCGAAGTCACTGGCATTCCTCCAGGCTCCCGGGTCCTGGGTTCCCAAACCCCAGCCTCTTGACCTCTTTCCACTGAAGACCAGGAGCCTGGGGCTTGACTGAGGACAGGAACGCTAGGAGGAGGAAGGGGGTCACTCTGTGTCGGAAGAATAATGTCTCCCCTCCCCACTGCTCACGTCTCAATCCTAGGGATTTGTTACACTCCACGGCAAAGGGGGAATGAAGGTACCATTAATTAAGGAATTAAGGTTGGCAATCAGCTGACCTTGCAATCAGATTTATCCAGGGGGGCCCAATGTAATCACAAGCATCCTAAAAGCAAGGAAGAGGGAGGCAGAAGTGGGGGTTGGGAGATCTGAGTCACCGGATGGGTAAGGGCTAGTGTGCACCGCTGCTGGCTCTGAAGATGGGAGAAAGGCACCACCAGCCAAAGAGCGTGGTTGGTCTCGAGAAGCTGGAACAGGGGTAGGAAACCGTTCTCCCCCAGATCCTCCAGAAGGGACCGTAGGTCTGACCGTACCTCGATCTTAGCTTGTGAGAACCCATTTCAGACTTCTGACCTCCAGAACTGCAAGGTAATAAATTTGTATCATTTTGATCCACAGAACTCGCAGTATTTTGTTACTGCAGAACTAGGAAAGTAACACACTGTGTACTGTGTGGAAATGGAACATGGTCACTGAGATGCTCCAGTACCTTCCACCTGCCTGGACCCCCTCTCGCGGCCAGGATGCGGTTCCCAATGGGAACACGGCTGGGATAGCTTTGCCTCCCTTCTGAACCAGGCAGGGGCCTTCCTTGCTCAGGAGACTTGTGCACAAAGGACTGGTCTGATGCAAATGCATGGAGTCAAGGATCAGAGCATTCCAGCAGAGGTCTGAACTCAGGACACCAGAAGTTGTCCCAGGAGCTTGTCCTATCAGGTCTTCACCTGTCACCCCCTAACCTTTTAAGGGTTGCGTTCTCCTGAGTCCTAAGCAATTACGTATGTGATCCAGGAGATCTGGGGCCCATGCGTGTAGAAGGTTATAAATCAACTTAACCCAACATCATGTAGGTACAGTTTCGGTTTTATTTTCAGTGCCATCACCTACTGAGTGAGCTTCTTGAGAGCAGAGCCTGTTGCACTCCCCGATGAGCCTTCTTTGGTGATGAGGAGCCAATTCAGATCAGGTAGAGCTTATAACCCCTGGCACATTCTAGACGTCCAGTAACTCCGTTGGGGCTTCAGAATAGACTTTTCCCCGAAGGAGGGACTCACGCGTAGGAAAAGCCTAGAGCCTTTGCAAGCTAAGCCCGACCCCAGCTCTGACCCCCTCCCCCGCTCCTGAGACCCTCCCTCCTTGAGTCCCACGCTCCTGCCCCCACGTCGGTTCCGCTGCTGTGTCTTCCCCGAGACGGAGGGCCTTGCGTCCCCGGGCCGGATCCGCGCATCCACCCCGGAAAATGAAAAGCTTTTCCCTTTCCCCGCGGCCGCTCGGCTCTGCCTGCGCCCCCGAGGCCCGGGAACGCGGAGAGAAGGTGGGAGCGCGCTGGGTCCGGAGCCCCGCTGGGTTCCCCGCGTGCGCGCGCGCGCGCGCGCTTCCTGCGCCGCGGGAGGCTCTCACCCACCCCCGCGCAGCCCCTGCGCCCCCGCGCACCGCCCACCCGCCGCCGGCCGGGACCCCGCTCCCGCCGCTCCCCCCGGGCGGCCGCCGGCCGGGGCTCGCCGCGCCTGATTGGCTGAGCTGCTGTCAGGAGTAAAAAAGTATCGGGTGGCAAACTTGAGCCCTTCATAAAGGCGTGGTGGCGATACTCCGCGGTCGCTGGCAGTCTATGACATCAGCCGGGCACGCCTGGGATGCCGCCGCGGCCGGCCGGACTCGGCGCAGGAGGAGGGTCCCGCCGGCTAGGAGTCAGTTAGCCCCGCGCAGCGAGGGGGGAGCCGCCGGCTGCCTGGGGACACCAGTCTCGGCCGCCGGCCGCCGCGGTCCTCCCACCCAGGGGCGCTCCCGGAGAGTTGGATGCGTTCTGGGTTGTTAGCGGCGCTCCGCTGGGCTCCCGGGAGCCCGTTCCTGGTGGAAAACAGGGGGCGTCTGGCCAAGGGACCAGCGGCTCGTTGAGGCTCAACATGACACTCCTGGGGTCTGAGCATTCTTTGCTGATTAGGAGCAAATTCAGATCAGGTAGGGCTAAGTCGCTTAGCATTTCTTGTTAACTTTCCTCTTCTGCAGCTCACAACTGCTTCCCAACCAGTGTTCCAAAGCCGGCCGTGGCTCCTTCCACTTTGTCCCCCGCCAAAGCACATTTTTGAAAGTGAAGACTTTTATTTGACTTTGGGGTTTGGGGAGGGGGGGGGCGGGAAACTCAAATGTCTTCCGTTTTCAGTGCTTTGAAATGTTGGATGTGATTTTTGTTTGTTTTTATTTCATTTTTTTTTTTTCTGTATCTGTGAATAGAAATTTTGGAGGGGTCCATCAGAAAGGAAGGACTTTGAAAATGAACAAATAAGGGATTTCAAGTTGGAGAGCTACATAATATCAGTTGTAACTGCTGAGAAGATGAACCTGACGCTGTGTATTAATAGATACAGGGTCACTTAAAATGTAGCTAATCCAAACAAATGTATTTCCCAAAAAAGTCACTTGGGGGAAGTAAAAATAGCAAATTTGGAGCACACCAAGTATTTAGGATGACATCACTGTAGGAAAAAAAAAAGTCCAGTGCCACAAATATTTTTTCCCAAACCATCTGATATTTATAAATGGAGAATTTTCCCCCCAAAATTTCTGTGTTAGTGGCGCATACAGAAACTTCTCAGAGAGGACGCGGAGTGAAGGTGAGTGGAAGGGACAGTGGGGAAGTCCAGCCGCTCGCCATGAAGTGTTGGTCTAGGCGCCCAAGGAAGGTATCAACATGTGGGTCCCCACGTTTAGACAGGGAGATGCTCGCCCCCTGAAGTTCTTTCTCAACAGCGCTGTGTGTAATATTGGTTTTATAAAGCGGCGACAAACCACTCAATAAATGGCAGAATTCCTACTTAGAAGGTGGATTACTTTGAGAACTTCTATGTGAACGTTCCCGGTAACAGGTGGCCGATGGTAGGATGCCGGCCTCGTTTACGATGATTCTCCGCAGCTCTGCTAAATGGGACCACCAAGTGTTTTCGCTTGGGATTCGTGTTTCAAAAATGGGTGTCGGAAAGTTAAGGGTCATCTGGGAGTTCCTTAGAGGCTTCTGGCTCTTAGATAATCGGTGGGGTCTGTTGGGGGTTTTCTAAGGCTCTGTACTGCTGAAGGGAGATGACCATTCAAGAGTTTCCGTGGCCGCGAGCCTCGGTGCGCCGAGGCTCCGGGGTGAACCTGCCAGGCGTTGGGTTCCACGGCGGATGAGGTCCTTCCTCTCCTTTCCCTGGCGAGGTGCGCTGGTTGGCCTGTTAATCCGCTAGAGACCTTGCCTCTGCTGTGTAATGTGGTCAAAACGGCAGGGCAACACTGCCACCTTTCTGAAGAAGAGAAGATGCAGATTGGTTTTTGCAAGAAGCTAAGCTCATTTTGGGATGCACCCTGGCTCTGTCCATGGAAGGGGCAGGGGAGGGGCTGGTTTGTCTCTAAAAGGAGTTGAAGTACTTGGTAGGAGCACTGCACAACAGTCTTAGGGAACTCATCAAGGAATCCTTCCTTGGGGAAAGCGGAGGAGAGGGAATTCCTAATTACTGATTTAGCGGGTTAGTGGAGTCCTGGAGTCTCCCAGGTAGAGCCTAGAGCTTCTGAGAATTCCAGTTGCCTACTCGCTTTCTTTTTCTTTTTCTTCCTTTTTTTTTTTCTCTTTTGTCTCTCTCTCTTTCTCTCTCTCTTTCTTTTTTCCTTTTTTCTTTTCTTTTCTGCTAAGCTTGGACAGACTTTTGCATCACAGGAAAGGGTAGCTTGGGGAAGACATGATATCAACACAGATATAGGCATGCTTAATTCTCCAGCTTTGAGAAACAGCCCAACTGGGGGCTAGAAATGGACAAAGCACTTTGGTGACTGGAGATACAAGGGGCTGATAATCTCCTGAAAGACACACACACACACACACAAAAAACAAGCAGCATGTGAAACCAAATAAATGTCATGTTGCAGACCTCGATGATTCTTCCTGGATAGAATGACATCAAGTCTGGCTGGCTGTACCAGCTCAGACCTTGGGTAGGCAGCCTGATAGCAAAGAGGGCCTGCCTCTTCCTAAGAGAACATCCTTTCTTCTGTGTTTAACAATGACTGGGAAAGCCTCTTCTCTGCTTTCATTTCTGCTCCATTTGCTTTTTTCTTCTTTGCTTTCAGGCGCTACTCCTAATGTAAATTCGTAAAACTCTGTCCCACTGACGGTGTTGGGTTTGCTGGTATACCTTGGCGTGATGTGTCTAATTAAAATTATTTCAAAAAATAATTGTAACTAAATTGTTCTCTGATCACAGCAAAACGTCCCATGTTTGTGGGCTTGTTTATAAGTGAGCATATGCCAACCAGCTTCCTGTAAACTATGCTCATGTGTCCTTGTTATTAAGGACAAAATCCTGCTACTGGAGCAGTAAACTGGGATATTTTGCATGTTTTAACATATTTAATGATATAAACTCCTCTTACTTGAGAGGCTGTGGGGTTTCATGGTTGAGTGTGCGAATCTGGAGCAGTAAACTGGGATATTTTGCATGTTTTAACATATTTAATGATATAAACTTCTCTTACTTGAGAGGCTGTGGGGTTTCATGGTTGAGTGTGCGAATCTGGAGCCAAACTAGCTGGGTGTTTTGCAGGCATCTCTATTTTCCAACTGTATAACCTTGACCTTAGATAAATGTCATAATTCTCTCTGCCGCAATTTGCTTTATCCGAATAACGGTTGTTTATATGGCGGTTGCAAGGATTAAATGTGATGATAAAAGCAGAGCATTTTAAAAATGCCTGGTACGTGGTAAGCCCTCGAAAAATATTGTTATGACAGGGCACGATCCCTGGTTGGTCACTTCCTCTCTCTGAGTCTCGGTTACTTAACCTTTAAATGTCAGATTTGGATTAGGTGATCCTGCAGACCCTTTCATAACATTTTATGGTTTTATGAAGACGCACAAAAACTGGGAGCAAACAAAATTGTGATGGGGCTGTGTAGCTGTTGGACATAAATGGTAGTTTCTATAAATGCAGTAAGTAGTATTACTTTTAGACTGATCACTTTTTTACCTTCTAAAAATTCTCACTTGTTTTGTCAATATCTGTGACCAGTATCTCTGTCACCCGTGACCATCAATATCATAATCCTTGTGTCAACACACCTCAGACTCCGACCTGTGGGTACACACACACACATACACACATACAAACACACACAATGCACAAAGAATCAAAAGAGGAGAGAGAGATCCATTCATGGACTCCCTTCAAGAGAACGGCTATATTTCTTTGGCTTTTTCGTCCCCTCTTCTGACTCAAACAGTCCACGCAAAGGCAAACCCATGATCTTGCCTCCTTTCCCCACAAATTTAGGGCTGTCAGATTTAATAAGTATAACACAAGATGCCCCGTTGGATTTGAATTTTAGATAAACAATGAATAATTTTTTAGCATATTGCCAAATTAGGGACATACTGTTATCTGAAAATCCAAAATGAACTAGCCATTCTGTATTTTCTCTGGCAACCCTACCTTCAAACTGAGCAACCTTTGACCAACTCTCTGTGCCGGCCCCCCACTACGCCATCAAGCTCTCGAGGTTTTGGATGCCCAACGATGCCTCAAAATGCAAAACTCACATGTTAGGCACGAAAGAGGAGACTTGGAATGAGGAGGGGGTGCCAGGAACATGAGTGCTGGGTCACCTGGGGTGGAAGCCAGAGAAAGAACATGGGAGCTTCTCTCTGGGCTTTCTGCTCTGGGGGTGGGGGTGGGGGGCAGGGGCAGTGAGGGGGCTCAGCAAACAGGCTGATTGGTGCTCAAGTGCAAGGACTCCCAGACTTGGGATCGCGGCCAAAAGAACCCAGAGCACATGCAAAGCAGGAACTGGAGAGGCAGTGGCTGACTCTGTTGTACTAGTTTAATCTGCAATTGCTTCCAGCCCTAAGATTTGTTTTTTTCCCCCCAAGGGAATGGCCTTGAGTATTTTTGTAATATTTGAAAACGACAAACTTCATAAAACCATTATCGTGACGTTTTGCGACTGTTGTGTTCTCAGGGATCTGGACATACAGTAGGTGTTCAATACATATTTCTTGAAGGAATCAATGAATCACACCTGTCATCTTCGTAATTAACACAATAATCTAAGGTAATTGTTCATGTGCGCATGCGTTGCTTCACTATTTCAAGGAAGACTACTTTTTCCTGTGAAGTCTTCTTGAGTGCAAATATCTTAACTACTCAATTCCATCTTGCTATCGAAAAAGACCAGGAGGTTATTTTTAAAATTTGGGGAAACTTGTTCTATCAAGATCTTTCAGGAATTTCTCCTGGATGCAAGCAGAATAGAAGGAAGCGTAGGGCTGATTTTCACTCCGGGCGTCCGTTACAAACCGCTCCTAGCTGAACTAATTCTTTCTTTGCCACTAATTACTTTCTCAGCAACAGTGGTATCCGCCTCCTGTAGCAAATTACCACAAGATTAGTGGCTTGAAACAGCGCATATGTATTATCTTCTAGTTACGGAGGTCAGAAGTCTGAGAAGAGTCTCACGGAGCTAAAATCGAGGTGTTAGCACAGCTGTGCTCCTTTTGAAGACTCCAAAGAATCTGTTTTCTTGACTTTTAGGTCCTAGAGGAGCCTGGGTCCCTTGCTTCATGGTCGCTTCTGCCTTCTGCCAAAGCAACAGTGTAACAATTTCAAGTCTCTCTCTCATTTGCACATATAAGAATTTCGTGATTCCACTGGGCTTATTCAGGATAATCTCCCTCCTTTAAGGTCAGCTGAATTTCATCCACAACTTTGGGTGGAATAATTAGACACACGACACGGGGAATATCATGGCTGTAGATGGAAAGAGAAAGAAAGAAGAGAGTTAGGGGTGCAGAAGGGTGAGCTCTCTAGTTCTCTTGTTGCCAAGAGAGTCCCATTGGCAGGGCTCACTCCCCTGATCTCATCTACACCTAATATTTCCCAAAGGAAATACATGCCACTGGGGTTTAGGGCTTCCGCATATGAATTTGGATAGGGAGGGGCAAGACGCAATCCCTAAGACCATGTGAAGTGACATATTCATAGGTCCCAGGGATTTGGACGCGGACATCTTGGGGGAGGGGCACTTTATTCCGCATATGATCCCACCTTCTAATATAGCATTCCCACCTTCCTTACCTCCACCATCCCTCTGTCCTGCAGACTTCGTTCTGCAGACTTTGTTCTGCAGAAGTTTTCCCTTAATATGGATTACATGGCCACAGTCCCACTGTTTTCCCCACCATGGTCCACAGAAGACGGATTCCCTGGGGCCTTAACATTTGTGGGATATGACATTTGTAACAAGAGGGAGACAGAGTATGATGTATCTTTAACTGCAGGATTTCTGGAAGACCTTACTGGTTCTGATGTATAGTATGACCTTTTTTAAAAAAAGATTTTTCTATTTATTCATTTTTGAGAGAGAAAGAGAGAGAGCATGAGCAGAGGGAGGGGCAGAGGGAGAAGCAGACTACCTGCCAACCAGAGAGCCCAACGAGGGACTCAATGCCAGGACAGTGGGATCATGACCTGAAGCAAAGGCAGACGCTTAACCCACTGAGCCACCCAGGTGCCCTATACTGTGAACTTTCAAAAAGTAGTGATTCCCAAACATGTTTCACACATTTATTTATTTATTTATTTATTTATTTACACAGCATCCCATGGGGCAGGTTTAGCTGGATAAACACATTGTTCTTCCCTGAACAGAGAAGCTCACAGTTGGCAACAGTGAATTCTTTAATAGGGTGAATTTCCATAGGTAGGTTCCTGGCAGGTCTCTCCCTCGTCCATCCTGCACCCCTGCCCCGCCCCCCCCCCCCGAGGTTAGCATTCTGATGGTTTTCCTTCCTAGCTGCTTGCTTAGATGCCCACTCATCCTTTCTCTCCTTGGATCTTTGTTATTAATTGGTATTAGGCTTCACTGCTCCCTACCCCAGGGAAAATCTTTGTAGGATTATAACCTTAAGAAGCTCACAGGTGACCTGGAAAATGCTCTGTGTGAGTTATATATCATTCATTCATTCATTCATTCATTCGACAGCTATGTCTTCCACGTTTCCCTTGCAGTGGATGTTACGAGAAGCTGGGGGCTGGGTATACAGTTGGGGAGCAGGACAGAAACCTTCCCCATCCTAACATGGAATCTTAGAGCCGACCTTCCCTTTCCCTGTGCATGTGCCTGTGCAGAAATCCGCATGAGAACACAACTGGCAGGACCTTAAAAGATGAGTGCATTTTCATTCCTAAATGGGAATTTAAAGTCTTTTTTAAAAGCCAAGAAACACTCGGGGTCTGGCTCAGGCCACCTGCTTGAGACCATTGCTGTTCCCGCCTGTCCCAGCTGTGTGAGCTGTACTCTCGTACTGGACGGCCATCCTTCACCATCTTCATTACTGGGGCAAGAGCCCCGACCACCCACCCGTCTTCTTTTTATCCATAGCTCTTATCATTAATTGGGTGTATTAAACTTTTGACTTGGTTATTTGTTTGTTATTTGCCCACCATAGAGGCCAGAATTTTTGTTCTACATCCCCAGCAGGTAGAACCATGATCAGCATAAGGAGGGCACCATTCAGTGTGTGTTACAGATACATTTTATTCTTCCCCTGAAGACTGTTCAAAAGCAATAAAAGTAAACAATTTTATTTGAGAACAAGAGAGAGCATGAGTGAGGGGTGACGGGCAGAGGGAGGGAGAGAAGCAGACTCCCTGCTGAGCAAGGAGCCCGAGATTGGGTTTGATCCCAGGACCCAGGATCATAACCTGAGCTGAAGGCAGATGCCTAACCAACTTAGCCATCCAGGCACCCCAGAAATCCATGTTTTTATATATTTTTAGGCATAGGTGTTGTGTATTAAAACTAGAACAGCAAGGGAAGGAGAGAGATAAATACAAAATTCAGAAAAGTAGTTCCTGTGGGGAATTATTAATTAACAAGGGAAGCTGGGTGAGAAGGTAGGGTATAGCCTTAAGTAAAGAGCCAGTTGCTGGTGGAGTTCTTAGGTTAGGCAGTGGGTGCCTGTATATTTATTATTAAGCAAGTTAATTAAGCAGTGTTCATTCAGGGCTTAGTGATCCTATGTAGCAATATAATATGAATCAATCATTGTAATTAGTCCAATTTAGTGTGCCCAGGGTCTTTTAAAAAAAAAATAAGTTTTTCAAGACCAGAAAGAGTAGCATTCATCTTTTCCAGGCATGTCAGGAAGACTTAGTCAAGTTGGATTGAACCAGATTGGATGGATTCATATCTTGTTAAATTACATTGGCGAGAAACCAGCACATGGCTAACCTAGAAGTGTTCAGCCCCAGGGTCCAACTTTTGTATACTTCAGGGAAGCCAAACGTGAGTTAGAAGATGCTAGAGCATAAGGTGATCTTTCGTTACCTCTATTTCCCTGTTACTAGCAAGAACTCACTGGCCATCTAGCAGATGGTGACCAGCTAGCTTGTGTCTCTGTCCAGATCCGGAAGGAGGAACCAGCAGGTGCATTTCACAGGTGTCTGCCTTCCCTGGCCCACTCATGCTCTCCCATGAGCAAGGCCATGGCAGGGGGTGGGAGGGTGGGGGTGCCCATCACATTCCCTCTCATTCCATGACCTTGGCTGGGAATCAACCCTGCTCCCTCGGCCTTTGTTTCCATACTGATAAAATGATTCATGCCATCTGTGAGGGAAAGACCTTTGCAAAATTATTAATAGTTTCTTGTACAGAAATAAGTCCCTGTCCCCATACAGGAAGGGATAATGTGACCTGGTGACATGAATTGCATCAGAGACAAATATGGAAGAGTTAAAATCTTTCGATGGACATAAATAGGATTATAAAAACCCCCACAAAACTCATAGCCAAGTAATTGTATTGCAGCCTTCCTCTTTCTGTGCTTAGAAGTTCAACTTTCTAAACAGGTAGTGTTTGGTGGTTTTTAATGAATAATCTGCTCTAACTTCTATGCTGATGTCCTCCAGGAGAACTAGTAAGTCAAACTTCACTTAACCAGTTTCAGATCTTATTCCCAGGTAAAATATGAGCATCTCCAAATGCTGTGCAAATGTTATTTATTCCCAGAAATTTAGAACAAATAAGGTTGTTCCTGACTTTACACATGTATGTATGTATGTATCTTTCTATCTATCTATCTATCTGGGCACAGCAGAGTGCCCTCAGGAGCCACTGAAGGAAGACTAATTTCTTCCTTTTCTCCTATTGGTTGATGGAAGATACATTTTTCCATCTCCCCATAGATGCTATTGGAGTACGTAGTTCTCTTATCATTTCGATCACTCTAGTGGAGGTTTGTTGTATCCAGCCACCTTTAGATTAAAGAAGCAGTAGCAGGCTAGCAGCAGAAATACTGACTTATGCTACTGTAACATTGTAAAGTGTATATAACTGCTTTGCTCATGTGTGGAGACTTAGCCATCCCTCGGTAGGTGTAGCAATGAAGAGCGGACCCACAACCTCTCAGATACTTAGATGTCTTGCCCAGCACCCCTTGCTGGCACCCCGGTTTGGTCCATCCCCTACGTAAGTCTTCTACCCTCAATCTGCATCTCGTTCTTCTCTGCCCCCTGAGCCCCTTCTCAGCCCCTTGAGTGAAAAGTCATCCATTTCTTAGGAAACAAAGTCAGGTGGCCCCAGGGAATATTCTCCTTTCACAGATAAGGAGAAGTGACTGGAATGTCGCCCACAGCTTTCTGACTTTCCTATTTCCCGAAACACTCTTCCTTCCGGAAGTCATTTGACTTTGTTCTCCTCAGGACTGGTGGGGCTGGTTTCTCTCTGCCTGAGGTCAGTTTCCATGTGGAACATTTTTGGTACTCAAGCTCCAGACGGGGTGAAAAGGCTCCAAAACAGGCCAGAAAGAGAAAATGCTATTCAACATTAATTGAAAAGTAATCTCCTCGATACTTTAAAAGTTTTTACTATTTTGTGTTTCCTTCCTGTCCTTGTCCAGATGCATAAAGATTTTTATAAAGTTACAGTGAGAATATACATAAGTTTATGCTCAGTGTTTTTAATCAGGGAGCATGATATCATAAGTTGTTTTCTGAGCTGCTATGTAGTAACACATTCTTGTTTTGAAGATTTTTTCAAAGTCCATCAAGTGAGTATATTGGAATTTGTTAAACCTTCCCCACTTGGGTTGGAAAATGAAGACAGTTATAGTTTTTATATTTTAAGTAACATTACTGTGAAAATCTTAATGCACATAGCCTTTTTAATTGTTTTATAGGATACTCATCATTTAAGTATCCAAGTGTGGGAGTCTTTATGATTCACTTTGGTAGCTAATATTTCTAGAGCACCAGCCATGTACCAAGCTTAACCCAAGTCCAATTTCCATATGGCAGTGAATACTTGCCCCTGTAATTGAACTAGCTCAGAGTCATCTTGGGTACTTACTCAGCAGTGACTGGTGTTCAGTAAGCTTTTCACACCTTTTCAGTCTAAAATAGGAAGGAAAAGGAGTCACAGTCAAAGGATACCTTTGGGAACTTCTGTGTAATCTGGTCTTTGGGGACCACGTGTTACCACATAGGACTGATGCCTCATCAAAGGAGAAGCAAAGAGGTGGAAGAGTTAATGAGAACCTATTATCTGTAGCACTGTTATGATCTCATTTAATCCTTACAGAATGCTATGGGACATCTGTGATTATCCCCATTTTATAGATGAAGAAGTTAAGGCTCAAAGTACCTTGGTCAGCATAACATAACCCAATACCTGATGTAGACCACATCTGATGCCATCGGTTCCACTGTGTCAGGATGACCGTTGATGTTGTAGCCTAAAAGCTGTCTCTCTCCTCCTACTCCCCAACCCTACCCTCTAGAGACCCTTCCCTCCCTCCAACATATATGCCCACTCGGCCAAGTGGATTTAACATGTTTCATTCTGGATGACAGCTCAGACATACTCCCAATTACCATTCTTGTCCTTGATTTCCTAAATAGTGATTTATCAAGAGACTTGCTTCTAGTACAAGTTAATGGATAAATTATGCATGCCCTCCTCCCAGAATGTTAGGACTTGAAATGAAAGCTGACTACTTAAATCTCAATTTGAGAACAAAAATTCAAAAAAATTGTTAAAAACCAACACCAAAAGGGGCACCTGGGTGACTCAGTGGGTTAAGCCTCTGCTTTCAGCTTAGGTCATGGTCTCAGGTTCCTGGAATCGAGCCCCGCATTGGGTTCTCTGCTCAGTGGGGAGCCTGCTTCCCCCCCTCCACTTGTGATCTCTGTCAAATAAATAAATCTAGAAAAAAAAAAAAAAAAGAACACCAACAATAATAGGCTTGCCCCAAGACCCTAAACATAGCTATAAAAGAAATATCTAGTACCAGGGAGTAGAATGGTGGTTGCCAGGGGCTGGAGGGTGGGAGGAATTGGGAGGCTAGTAACCTTCAGTAATAAGATGAATCAGGTCTATGGATTTAATGTATAACATGGTGACTGTCATTCATAACACTGTGTGTATGATTGAAATTTGCTGAAAGCCCTGAACATAAGGGTTCTCACCAAAGAAATGAAGGTAAGTATCTAAAAGGAGAGCCCTCTTAATAGCTCAGAGGTGGGTGTCCTTCCACAATGAGTATGCACAGCAAACCATCATCTCACGCATGCACTCTTACCTTACAGTTTTGTCCATTGCACTGCAATAAAGCAGGGGGAAAGATATATACACATAAAGATATACACATATATAGATTTGGTAATTCATTTAGGAGTAAAACACATTATCAGTGGATCAGAATTGTGTGTGTGTACACATACATATACACCTTTATGTATATATGTATGAATTTAATCTCTATTAAACTAAATTAACTAAACTAATTTAATTTAGAATTTAATCTCCAAATTTTTTTTAAGATTTATTTATTTATTTATTTGACAGAGATCACAAGTAGGCAGAGAAGCAGGCAGAGAGAGAGAGGAGAAAGCAGGCTTGCTGCCAAGCAGAGAGCCCGATATGGGGCTCGATCCCAGGACCCTGAGATCATGACCTGAGCCGAAGGCAGAGGCTTAACCCATTGAGGCACCCAGGCACCCCTAATCTCCAATTTATTAAACAAATAATGGTGGCTGTTCAAATTAGCAATAACGTATGTGATGAAAGTGTTGGGAAAATTGATGTCCTTTTGAAAGTAAATGAATTCAGCTATTTTATGAGTCTTTAAAAAAATCCATGTGGATTAAAGAGCTACGGAAATCTGTAAAATATTAGTAGAAAACAAAATCGTTTTATAATCTTGGAGTAAGACACACCTTCTGAAGCATATTACTGAAGCCACAAGAGAAATACAAATTGATGTTTTTGGCCACTTAAAAAGTTTAAAGTGCTACATGGGAAAAAAAATCAGCAAAAGAAATTTAAAAATCAAACAGTAGATTGAAAGAAAACACTTTCAAAGTTATTAAAAGGACTTGTATAAACAATAAGATTAAAAGTCCACAACCTAAAGAGCAGAAGAATTCAAAGGAGAAAAATCATCACTAAGCACATAAAATATATTCAACTCACTAACACTCAAGAACTTGCAGATTGAAAACATTTTTTTTCAAACATCAGATCTGCAAAAATGCCAAATATCGATAACATCAAGTATTTTCCAAGCGTGGAGAAAACAGACACCTAATCCCCTTAGTTAGCACATCTGAAAGCCTCGAGGGATAGAGTTTGCCAGTTTCTATTGAATTTTAAATGAGCTCACTGTCCACCAAGATACATTAAGGCATCTAATTGAAAGAAATGCTTGTATGTACTGGGATTTTCAGGACATCACAGTTTATAATGTCAAAGAGGATGGAAATAGCATAAACCTCTGTCAGTGGAGGATGTGGGTAATTATGCTACACTCACGAAATACGGTGAAATGCAGTGCAAAGCAAAAAATGAGATGATAAAATTCTATATGAACTGACATGGAAAGATCTCCAAGACATACACTTAGTTTAAAACACACACACACACACTGAAACAATCAGGCAGCATATTTGCATTTTTATTTTTAAAAATAGGTATAAGTACACAAAAATCTGTAAGACTATAAGTCACGCTGTTCACAGTGATACCCAGGGCTAGGAGGAGGGAAGATCTCTCTCTCTCTCTCTCTCTCTCTCTCTATATATATATATATATATATATATCATTGGAATCTTTTAAAACAAGAATGTATTGGTATCTATGAAATTAAGTTTTTTATGTTTTTAAAATATTTTATTTATTTGAAAGAACAGGAAAGAGAGTGAGCGGGTGGGGCGGGGGGAGGAGCAGAGGGTTAGGGAGAAGCACACCCCCCACTGAGCAGGGAGCCCCAGGCTCAGGGCTTGAACCCAGGACCCTGAGATCATGACCTGAGCCTAAGGCAGATGCTTAACCAACTGAGCCATCCAGGTGCCCCTGAGAAATTTTTAAATATGCCAGCATCCAAAGGGAAATTGACAACATCATCATAGTGGTAGAAGAAAACACATTTCTGTAAACCTAATCGAATAGACAAACATTCACCTTGGGATTTGTAGGATGTGAACACTTACCAGTAAACTGACTATGTATTTTAAGCCTCTGACATGACTTAGAATATCAGAAGACAGTTTTGATTTTAACTGTGGCCACCCCCAACACAACACTCACTGAAATATCAATAAATTTCAAATCTCAAACTCATTTCTTGATCACAGGCAGTTTTGAAAGAAAATACTTTGGAAAGTTGAAGTATCTTAAGCTCCACAAGTTAGGAATCAAAACACATCACAAACATACCCAAAGTGTTGAACTATATGCATAGGAAACAGCTGAGAAAGACCCATCCCCCAGATGATTATCTCCAAGTGATAAGATTGGGAGCAATGTTGAATTTTTCTTATATTCTTTCTATATTCCCATGTTCTTTAGTTTGATTATTCATTGTCTCCTAGGTCTGCTATAATAACCAGGAATGACTTCAGTAATAAATCAACTAGCAGTGACCACTGTTTGTTTATTTAAGTCCTGGAGTGTTATGCCCCCCCCCCCCATAAAAGGGGCCATGATTAAAGGAGCGAAGGTCAAGCAAAGATTTATTTCGCGCCAAGCATCAAAAAGAATCAAACTGACCGGCCAGGACCATACCTCTTACAGAGAGGGCGACCCTTCTCGGTTTCACAGGCTAGCTTTTAAGGGCAAAGGCCATGCGGTCGGGCCTGGCCGCGCACAGGTGGCCAATGAGATTGTAACACATACAGGAAACTCCACAGTGATGCTGGGTGACCAACTGAGTTACAATTTACCCTACAGTAGACATTTGACCTAGCCTGTCACACCTTGGTTAGAATTGGCGCTCAAAAGGCTCCCAGAGGGCGCGGCCCATACTCCTTGGTAGCTAGGGCAACAGTATGCAACTCCCGACTGACTGATCGATGTCTCCACCTGGCCTGACCCACCCTTGTGTCTGGGCCTTCTTACCTGCAGCTGGTGCTGGTTTCTGGGACTTGTTTTTAAGTCAGTCCCCTTGGGGGAAGGGGAGCAGGGACATTTTAAGGGTCAAACAAGGCTGTTGTGTTACCTTAATGGAAGCCTCTGGTTAAATAGGTCCTTACAGGAGGAGTGGCAATTAGAGAGAATATATCTGAGGAATGAGACCAGGAGGTGGCTCTGGATAAATTCCCTCCAATCCTAAAGCGTGCTCACATTCAGACTATAACCCAGGGGTATCTGGGTGGCTCAGTTGATTAAATGTCTGCCTCCAGCTCTGGTCATGATCTCAGGGTTCTGGGATCGAGCCCCACGTTGGGCTCTCCCTGATCAGTGGGAAATCTACTTCTCTCCTTCCCCCACTCCCCTGCCTCACTCCCTGCTCATGCTCTCTCTCTCTCTCAAATAAATAAAATCTAAAACAAAACAAAACACCCCCAAAAAACTTAACCTAAAAACCTCACTCCTCTGTGAAGGCGGAAAACCCATGGCCCCTCATGTTAATCAGCATTGGAAACTGTAAATGTATGTTTTGTTGGGGTGGGCTCCGCAGTCTGGCTGCTGTGGGTTCAAATCCTAGCTCCGCCCTTCCTGGTTATAGGCGAACCTCCACCTCTCTCTCTTGGTAGAAGTGGCAACAAAGAAGCCTTCCCCGTGGAGATTCTGTGAGGCTTTAGTGAGAAAGCATAGAAGTGTTTGACACAAGGGCACTTGTGATCTGTCTGTCAAATAATTAAATAAAGTCTTTAAAAAAAAGTGTTTGACATAGTGCAGGGGTGTGCCCATGTGTGTAATAATTTGTAGCAGTTTTATTCACAGATGAATATCAATTGGCTAATATCAATTGTTACACTAACAGCACACTATTGGCTGTTAGTGTAACTATGATATGGTGTGTTAATGTACAATACCTTTTTTTTAAAGATTTTATTTATTTATTTGACAGAGAGAGATCACAAATAGGCAGGGATGCAGGTGGGGGGGGTGGGGGGGGAAGCAGGCTCCCCGCTGAGCAGAGAGCCCGATGCGGGACTCGATCCCAGGACCCTGAGATCATGACCTGAGCCGAAGGCAGAGGCTTAGCCCATTGAGCCACCCAGGCACCCTGTACAATACCTTTAAATCATTGTTTCTAAATCAACAACTGGGAGCTTCCTGTGGCGCTCTCTCTCTCTCTCTCTCTCTCTTTTTAAATTTATTTGACAGAGACAGATAGAGAGGGGACATAAGCAGGGGAAGGGGCAGAGGGAAACTGCCAAGCAGGGGGCCCGACATGGGGCTTGATCCGAAGAGCCCAGGATCATGATCATGGTTCTCTCTTAAGATGTGCTACTATTCTCATTTCTTTGTTACCTTGGGTTGTGTTTCAGAGAAATGAAGAGTTATTATCATTGTAACATTTTCACTGTAGTCTATAAAGTGCTCTGGATAGTGTTATCATTTATTTTCTCCCTTTCAAGAGACTGTCTATGGAAAGCTTTCTTGTCATTTTCATCTCCGGACAGGGGTGGTTATTGTCCAGATTAGGTCTTTAGGCTTTTTTGAAGAGAGCCCCAGGCTTTGTCTGGGACCCTGCAAGGTTACCACTGGCTGTAAGGATTAGCAAAGGCTCATGGCTGTTTTTCAGGCACTACTGAGAACCCAGATCCTATGCTCTTATAATAAAAAATACTGTTCTGTCTAAAAATAAAACCTAGACGAAGAGCTCGCTCCAGAGGGAACAAAATTTGAGGCTCACAGAGCTCGTGGACCATATAAAACAGTCTGCTTTACATACCATATACTATATTATCCAGAGCACATTACATATACATATAATATATATACACATATATTTTATGGTGCATTAACTCCCCCCCTCAAAAAATCATATCAGTCCATATGCTTTTATTTTCATACCAACTCTGGGAGGTCGCAAAGCTGCTTGTACAGATGAGGAGATGTGAAGACCTTAAGAAATTTGCTCAAGGTCTCCCAGTAGATTTAGAACCATTAGATTTTCACATCTGGGCCCCCAGAATCAAGTTTGCCATACGATCGCCCTGAGGAATGTGCTGGCAGGGGCAGGGCAGTGTTAAGAGAGGCAAGTGCCTGGTGTTGAAGGCAGTGTCTCTCTCAACCCAGTGTTCCCCCGGCTTGAAGCTTTCTTGTACAGAGCAGCCACCTGCGCTGCCTTCGGATTGGAAGGGCTTTGGATCAGGAGAGGGGACAATTCAGCAAGCGGAGCACACTATTGGCTGGAAGTCGAGAACAGGATGGGGCCTCGAGTTTGCAGAGGAACCTCTGACTCAGTGGAATGCCAGCCTCTGCAGAAGGTTCTGGTCTTAACACATAGATTAGAGCCTGACACCATGGAATGTCCCAGACACAGAAAATGTTCTAAATGTTATGTCTGGTTGCGTCAAAATCCCGTGTCTAAGAGCAGGGCTAAGATTACTTTGGAACATTAAAAAAAAAAAGTACTGTATCCACATTTATTATTTTTCCAAACTTGAAAGATACTGGTATATTAATGAGAGATGTAAAGTATATATGTGTGTATATATATATATATATATACACTATATATATATATATAATATGTATATATATATACACATATATAATATGTATATACTCACGTGTCTTTGTATATATACTTATCTATATCACCCTTAATATGTAGCACTTTATATATATATGTATATATATTATATATGTATATATGTATATATATAATAGTATGATATTTTAAGGTATAGTCTTGTACTGTCTATTGTATAAGTATTTATAGACTCCATATATCATATGAAAGGTCAAAGATTCCATCTTTGGGGTGTTCTGTCTGCTGCAGAAAGATTGAAAGAGAAACCTGGAATGTTCCACCAAAGGAGAACATTTAAATCCACTCACCATGGGACAGAGTGCACATTAAAGATGGTCCTTTGGAAGGATCCCAAATGAGGTGGGAAGCTGTCGAGAGGGCAAGAAAGAGGCTTCAGTATTCAACAATCCTACTATCCTACTATATCCTACTATTCGACTATCAAGTCTCTATTCTTGAGAAATTGTAGAATAGATGTTTCCTGCATATATGTGCACATATGTGAATTGGAAGAAGGAAAGGCAAATATTGGCAGGTTATCAGGGCAGGCATTAAACACGTGAACTACCAGTGATTTTGCTTCCATCCTGGGACTTTTGCACATTTCCCGTTTATCTCTAACGCACACACGTTTCTTTTGTAATCAGAAGAGTCGTGTGTGCTCTAAGTGCTAGACTAGTGTGTCACCGGCATCACTCGCGATCTCAAAAGAACTGAAATAGACATTCAGAGACTCTAGCGATGTGGAATGAATTTTCCTCTTCATCTGGGGGAGAAATCCTTTTCTTTGCCCTCCTAAAACACGCCCTTTGCTCCAGGCTCTACTGTCACCTTTGTGACCAGTTCTCCAGGGGGTCCCTGGACAGCTCTGTGGACCTTGTTAATACCCCGTAGTAATTTACCTCTCCTGAAGGAGTTTCAGTCGGATTGTTGCAATTTGCTCTACATCGGGTGTCAGGGTACCTTCCTTATGGGTAACAGAAAGCAGGAGGAATAATACCTTCCTTGTAGAGATGGGAAGCCAAGGTCCGGGAAGGGTTGATTAGCTCCTCCAATTCACGTGCTTAGAGAAATGGCAGAGCAGGACTCGAACCTGGATCCCCAGGCCTCGGATCTGGTGACCTCTCCCTGTGAGTGGGTGGACATCAGGAGGTGTAAACCAGAGGCCCTTTTCTCAAGGACCTCCCTCGGCAATAGCTTTCAAGGAAAGCAGGTCAAATGGCAAGATGTTTCTCCCGCATGCCGCTCCCGCCGTCCCGGGAGTGTGCAGGCTGTCTGCTTAATTCACTCGTGGCTTCACGCCATGGAATACATAAACAAGTGGGGGAAAGCCTCCGAGAGGGATCTGGATGCCCAAATGGAACGATCTGTCTTCTAAAATTATTGTTTGAAATTGTTTATGTCAGTTGCCGAGTTTCTGTTCTGTGCCTCAGGGACCTGTTTGTGATGGAGGGAAAAATTCCTGCTGCTGAGCAGGGACCTTTGTGGGGTGGCTCTGGGGACAGCGTGACCCTGCAGCCCCCCTGTCCTCCTGACACGGCAGGGGGCAGGGTTTGAGGAGATTGGCTGCAGCCCTGATAGGGCACCCCAGAAGTATCCGGTGCCCACTGTTGGCTGGGCGCCACTCTGAGCGTGTAGCAGGTGCTAATTTAACAACAACAACAATCCCCTCGGGAGGTAGTCGCCCCCTGCTTACCCCCAGACTCACAGAGGAAGAAATGCAAGCCCCTTCAGGAAATTTCTCAAGATTTCACGACCTGTAAATGGAACAGGTGGGACCTGGACGCTTGTACCCCTGGCTTCGGAGCCCATATGGGCTCCGCTGTTCCTTGCTCTGCTTCTTGCTGGCACCAACTGGCCAGAGCTGGCTTGCACCACCCGACTCTCTCAAACATCCTCCAGGAGAGCCCACAAACTGTGATTCTGCCCTCTTCGTGACATGGTGAGCCCCACTGGAGGTCCGGCTTCCTCGTCCCTGGGGTGTCTTGAGCTATTGTAACATGCAAAGCCTTCAGTTCCCAAACCTGGCAGCTTTGTGAGTGAGAGAGAATTCCTTTTGAGGCATGAATTAGTCTTCTTCAAATGTTTGGACAAACTGAGTGTGGTGCTTAGGAATAGAATAGCTTCGCGGTGTTTGTGTGAACAGACATCTTTCTAAAACTCCTTTGGACCAAGCCACGAGGCTTGATCATTGAAATAACCGTGAGGCAATGCTGAGTTTGGTCTTTTGTGGTTTGACTGTTCTCCTGATTTTTACCCTCTGAATGCCCAGGGCTCGAAGCTGTTCTGAATGCCTGTCTCCCAGGCTTCTAAAAGGAACCAGAGTTAGAAGCTGTTTTAGGATTAAGAAGGAATAGTGTGTGCCTGGTCGCAGGCTCTTGCCTACATGCCTGCTCATTATGAGGGCTACTGAGGCCAGTCTGGTACCCCAGCCCACCCCAGGCTCACTTCTCCCCACCCCCAGACCACAAGGGCTGCATTGGTAACCCAGTCATCCTTCTGACCCCCTCTTCTCTGGGTGCTTCCATCAATTAACGGGCAGACCCATTGGACCTCTGACCTTCTTGGTCACTGCAGCCACTTGGCTGTGCATCAGCACACAGGGCCTGGCTTGGCCAGGGAGTAGTTATTATTGGTACCTGGAGTCAGAAGGCAGGGAGCAGAGTGTGCTCAGGCATCAGGACACACAAAAATATGTCCTGGCTCTCTGCCTTATTTGGGAAACATGGCCAGGATCGGAGCAGGAATAGCATAGGCCACCTGGCATGTCCGGCCACGTTCTCCTGGCCAGACACATCAGGGGCAGCCCTGTGTCCTCTTCCCCAGGCAGTCTGATAGCTGTGTACCCCCACGGAAGGACATGCCAGCCCTGTAAGTGACTCGGACTGCTCATGTAAAGGGTAGATCTGGCCCAGAGTGGGATACTGCCAGGTGGAAGAAAGGAATTTTATTTTGTGTGTGGGAGGGCACCCATTGGGCAAGAAAAAGAGAGTTGTATCTCTAATGCACCCACAGTATTGATTTCCTGCTGTAGTTAGGACCCAGAACTTCCAGGAGTCTTCTTGCTTGACCAACCATGGCCAAAAGCTTCCCGGCGTCCTTTGTCGACAGGATAAAGGATGCCCAGTGTCTGTAAAGACAGAAGTGCCAGAGTCATGGGTTGTGCATAAAGGTCCAGCTGGCTAAAGTCAAGGGTGAGGTTCTTGGTGTGTGCTGCTGCTCTTCCTGAGGGAAGAGTCTTCAGCGGGCTGCTCTGCTGTGTCCAGAGCTTGTGGTCTTTGGCTGATGCTGTACAGAGGGGACACAAAGTAAACAGCCACCCAGGATGCTTGAAGTGACATGTGTCAGTCAGGTTCTGGGCCCACCAAGGTCACGCTCTGGGGTGTGCATCTCTAGGCCCCCTGATGAGCTCTCAGTCCACCCTCTGAGGAGTTCAGGCTGATAAAACATGATTCAAAAACAGATCTCAAAATTGTCCTTTGTTGTACCAATAACATCTGCCACCTCGGATGCTTTCCCTCAACATTCATCAGTAGGAAACCTCTTTGTTGGAAAAAAAAATTAGAATCGGATCACAGAAATCTTGAACAAGCTCTAGCAAAAAGAAGCACTTACTAGAAAGATACCTGGGTGTCTCCCAGAACTCAGGCACAGAACTCAGCGGTTGAGACTTGGGGGAAAATCAGCTGGAACTGGGGACGGGAACACTTGCAGGCCACGGTCTGTGGCTCCTGTCCACACAGCATTCTTCTCTCTCCATCAGCCAGCTGCACCATTTTCCCAGTTCACACAGTTGACAATGGCCACACATCCCCCTAAAAAAAGCTCCCGAGTTTGTTGTCTCTCCATCCGATTTCCAAAGTTCCCAGGACAAGCACAGTGTGACTGGGTCAGTGCCCATCCTGGGAACAACAGCTGTGATCAGGGAGAGAGGCGGCCCATTGGGAACATCTTAGCTGCAGAAAAACCACTTCTCTAGCAGCTTTTAAAAAAGCATTTCTTTGTAAGAACCCAGTGGAAAACCATTTGGAAGAAAATGAATAAAAGGAGAGGTATCATTGGCTTCTGGATTGTTCTTTTATTTCTCCCTCCTGCAGTAACTTTACCGTGCATCTTTCCTTCTCACATGAGACATGAGACATGCCTAGTCTTCAGGAAATGAACCCGAAATAAATTCAGGGTTGTAGGCTTAACAATTTCATTTATTGATTTGTTTAGGTTTCTTAGGAGAAAGAGGCAGAAAAGCCTCCTCTGTTTCCCAAACGATGTAGAGCATGCCCACAGTTTTAACTATCTGCTTAACCTTTACCTCGTTGTTTTTCCCTAGACCGAAAAATTCATATAAACAGAGTTCATTATAGCTTTATTTGTGGCCGGATCTTTAGTGTCTAAAACAGTGCCTGGACATCGTGTTAGGTGACCAATAAATATGAAAGGAATGAAGTGCATGAATGAATTGTGTTAGGGTGTCCATCCACCTGACTGGAAGTGTTACCCCAAGTCTCCTGGTAGCCCTATAATTTGGCTACCAATAGCCATAGTAACACCAATTCTCTAATTCCTTCCTTTCTCTCTCTCTCTCTCTCTGTCTCTCCATCTTTCCTTAATTTATTATCAAGACAGAATAATAATTGTAATCCACTTGCTTCTCAAATCTTCCCTCTCTTCTCCATTCCCACTACACATCACTGGACTTCCTTTTCTTACCCATTGGTCATGAAGAGTCTTCAAACCAGTCCTGTCTCCCCGATCTGTGTTAGCACAAAATTAGTCATCCTGGAATCTCAATGTTACCATATTGCTCTGCTGCCCAAAGCAGCCCATACTGCCTCCTTCTACAGGATAACGTCCAAACACTTCGTCCCAGCACTTAAGGACATCTGTCCTTGAATCTCCACCCCCTCTTCAGTTTCATCTCTTACCAGTCCATGATAGGATCTTTTTCCTTGAGCTAGTTGGTATTCTGGGAGACACGACATAAATTGTGGGGCTCCATCCAAAATGGCAGCATGGCATCCTTTGCTCAAAAATGAAGGCAATATCAGGTTGTGTTGAGCGCTGTGTTAGGCCAAGCACAGAGCCCCGCTGAGCGTGGGGATGCTCCGTTTATCCCACATTCAAGTTCGTAAGCGTGTTGGGAACTCCCTTGGCCAAGAATGCTCTGTATCAACCATCGTCCCCCCATGATTCTCCCTTGCAAATGGAAAGGTCCAGTTCTACCCTTGGTAGCCTTCTGTGAATATTTATTCTTGAATCACCTGTGGCCTAAGGCTTTATTTATCTAATTCAAGTGTGTGTGTCATCTCTTTCCCCACTAGATGATTCATGCTTTGAGTTACCGTGTCTCATCTTGTGGGTCTACAGATGCTCCAGCAAATAGCAAGGAACTGTCAAATACTTTCAGAGAGACAGAATTGGCCGATAGACGCATGAATGAAATTTGTCATTTCCAACCACAGGCTCACTTGGGGACCCTGTATTTTTGACTTTTTAGAACCTGTGTCCTGCCTTGGGGTCTTGCAAGCCCTGCCCTGTACTTTGAACATAACGCTAAGAACTATTACAAGAAATGTATTGTGAGCTCATGGGGGGAATATATTGTGAGCTCTAGGGATTAGGAAAAGACTCAGAGGTCTGGGCTTGGAGACATACAAAGACCCTGGTCAAAAATGAAGCCAAGGGTCATGAGATGTGAGCACCCGAAGGAGCCTCTGTGATCATCAGCTCATCTTTCTTGCTTTATGAAGGAAGAAACTACTTGGAGGTGAAGTGTCTTGACCGAGGTCGCATAGTTACGTAGTTGGAGGAATAAGGCCTTGTCCCCTGAACTCTTGTGAGACTCGGAATGTCACACTGATTTATTGCAGCAGACAGAACGTTGGGTGACCTTCTAATCACTATCCCTAGGTATTTTGTATGCAAAGCATACAAAAGTTGGTTACAGATGCAGGTTATTTTTAAAATACAACTAACTCACTTTGATTTTCTGTGAATTTCTGGATTTTGGCATCTGTCCTCTGATATACAAATTATTTAAAGGATTTACATTTAGACACAGGGAGTACCCTCTATGCAGAAAATGGAAAAAGTATGCAGTGATAAGACAAGCAGCAATCATGGGGTCTGACAGAATGATTGCTCCTTAGTTACCAAGGGGTGCTGGTTGCTAGACAGTGTCCAGAAGATTCTAATAGTAGCCAGGAATCCATTATAAGAAGGTGCCGTAGAGCTGAGAAGGCCCACCACCATCTGCTGATGTAAAAGGAGGCTTCCCTCTGCAGCTGTTGCTAAGGGATCTGGGCTTGGTCCTCGGCTGGAATCGGGAACTTTCCTGTGCTCTCAAGCCTTCACCGTCCTGCAGGGAAGGTTCCAAGGACCAAGGTGGTTTGGGGCATGGGGTCCTCTCAGTTCAATGAGGCACCGTAATCCACCCCTCACTCCTTTCCTCCTGAATAGAATCACTCCCATCTATTCCTAAGCAATATGTCTTAGGAGGTTGGAGACTTTTTTAGATGGAAATCATAAAAATAACATTTAATTTGGAAAGGATTTTAGGATGATCCAATCCAATGATTTTTCAAACTCTGCTTCACGGAGCTCTGACATTTCATGAGAGGTTCTGCTTTTATCGTTTGCCCCTGTGCTATATTCTTTTTCCCTCCATGTAAGATTTCAGCTTAGAAATGGTTTCTGGTGTTTTGTTGTTGTTTTTTGGGTTTTTTTTTTTTTTAAAGTTTTAGAGCACCTAATTCTCTTCCCTTCCTGGGTTAGGAGACTCGGACCCAAAGAGGTGGATTCCTTTGTGTTATTACTTTGAAGTGGTGTTAGAAGGAGTCTTTAAGTTCACTCAGCAAAATCGGGAGGCTTCTTTTCACCTTCCTGCATAGTCAAGACAGAGCCATTTCTAGAGGGACTAGAAATCGTGGCCCACTGAAAGAGAGGACAGTGATTCTGTGGGTGAGGAATCTAGGGTTGGTATAGTGAGTACACATGTTTTATTTATCATGCACTATTTGGGGGGTAATTTTAGAATTATTTTGCCCCTCCTTAAAGACAGTTGACTTACTAACTCTAGAATAAGGAAGTTATTTTATGACTTTAATAAAGTTTGAGTATAAATTAGTTTAGGCTTCAAAAAAAGAACCTTGTTAGACCATGCCTCCTGTGGTATCTTTACAAAATACAACCGTGCTTAGAGACTCACAGAGAGGGTAGCAGGTGGGCTGCTGACCCAAGGCCAAGCGAGGCCAAGCAGAAACAGCATAAGAAAAAAATGGAGGATTCAGTAGGAACAAACAGTTGAGGGGAAGGCGTGTAGGACAGAAACTCCGTCAAGTATGAATAATTTGACAGTCTTAAGAAGGCAGCATATCCGTGGCAGGATGGGAGAAGTAAGAAGTTAGGGTGATGTTCTTAGCCATGATGATTTCTTGAGATGGACCAAATCCAAGGTTAACACAGAGGTCCCAGCTTTGGGTGATAATAATTTCTTGGACCCAGGAAGTGTTCTCGATGGAAGATAATACAAATAAGAAGTAACAGTTAAGAAACACTAAGATACCTAGTGTTATTTGGGGACCGTAACGTTGCTGGAAGCCCTGAAAAGTGTCCTCGACCCAATGGAGGAGAAAGCAGCTGTTTTCCACCTTGAGCGAAAGTAGGAGAGATTTCCGGGTTTCAGTGGGACTCCCCAGGTTTACCAACACAGCCCAAACTGAAGCCTGGGTGGGTAGTAACCCTGTTTATTAGAGGAGGAAATAGAGCTTCATCATTCTGGTCCCTAGTTTCCTGCTTCTAAATTAAACAGTTGAGCACAGATTCATTCTGAAATCCTTACAGCAAATCTTTCATATGAAAATTGGTTTCATTTCTTTGTTTTTTGTTTTTTTGTTTTTGCTTTCCTCTTTCTCCTGTCCTCCTCTCCCCACCTTCCTTAGAATTACCTCAATATTGAGCCTAGGGAGACGCATAACCCGTGAAATGGCCAAAGGCATAGCTTTATAAAACCAGTGCTTCTGCCAAGACACTTGGCCTCTTATGTCCCTTGTGGGGTAGAAGCTGGTGTGGCATGATTTAACAGCACTCTCATTTTCTATCAAAAACACATGAATTAGTAGTCCTCATTGGAACTGATATTTATACACAAAAATACTCTCACAGTCAAAAAAAAAAAAAAAAAAAAGAACCTGTTTTCCTACTATCATTTATTTTTTACTTCCTCTTTCGACCGTTCTTCCATCCGTATTTCCTCTTCTTTTGCCTGTTTCTCTTTGTCCAGAAAACCCTCAGTGCATGGGATTAAACTTCCCTTACCTGTTGCATGTTAAACATTAACGTGATTTCCACTTTTTGGTCCCTTAAAACCTTGTATTCTGAAGGCTTGGTTTCAAGGATCTGAACTAGGCTTGTGTAACTGGGGGATTCAAAGTATCCCAAATTAGACTCCTACACCCTATAAAGTGGATATTTAATACGTCACATAAACCCCATCTGCCACCAAACAAAACAAAAATATTGAGGTCAGAATGCAAAGAATGCGTAAAAATGAGTAGATTCAAGGTTATGCAAGTCTGTATTATATGACAAGCATGATATTGCAAATCCATTTGATATAGAATTAGATCAATCATTTATATATCAATTATATATAGAATTATATACTTATTATATAGTTAACAATTTGAAAAAGTAATTAGAGCCTTTTCTAATCCTATATACTAAAATGTGATGCATTGCAAAGTTAGATGTGAAGTTAGATTCAAAACCGAAACCAGAAAAATTTAAAAACATATCAGTGAATATATAATCTGGATTGGAGATCTAAGTATATACCAAAGATAGAATTCATAAGTTTTTAAAAAGGATTGCTATAGAAATGTTAAATGCCAAAATCATCACAAACAAGATTGAATGGCAAACTAAAACCAGGGGAAATTTACAACATAGAGGACTAAATTTAATGTGCTCTCACAAATCTATAAGGAAGAAAAATGGAAACATTCGCAAAGAATGTTACCAGGCAATTCACATAGGAAAAGATAGGAATAGTGAACAAACCTATGAAAACACGTTTGACTAAGAAATGTAATGGGATACCATTATTACTTATCACATTAGCAAAGCTTTTTTTCTTCTTCAATAATGTCATCCATTGTTAATAAGGGTGTTGATCAAGAAGAGTCTATAAAAATGACCAAACGTGCTTATTTGGGGGTCTTAGGAATTGCAAGGAACCAAACTCAAAAGTGCTCCAAATCATGAGCAGGGAGTAGGCTTATAAAGGCAAAAACCCCAAGGTTACATAACTTGTTTTGAAGAAATTATGATTGGTGCTGACAGAGTTAAACTGTCTACTACATGACTGGCTGTCCAGCGACCAGATGCTACATTATCTCTGTTCCAGTCCAAAGTAGAAGGATGTGTTCTGGGAGGTGGCAGAGGTGCAACTGACAAGTTGCAACTGACAAAAGTCAAAAGTCCCCTGTGTTCCAAAAATTGAGAGAGGAGATGTGTACGGGCCTCCTTCCTGAGTGTCCTCCCTGCCCTGTTCTTAGCAAAGCTTACTACACTCTGGAGTTTTCTTTCACATGGGCGTAGTGAAATGGGGGCCCTCCAATAGTCCTCGTAGGAATCCAAAGTAATCTATCATTTCTGGAGAAAATGAACATGAAATGCACAATAAAATGGGATTAATTCGATATTGAAACATGGTGAAATACTATGTAGCCATTAAAATGATACATGCATAAATGATAAATATATATACACCCACACAAAAAGTAACCATATATTTCCCGTGAAAAAGCAAGGTACAAAGTGGTATAAAAACGTGGTCTCGTGTTTTCGCAGATTGTATTTGCTTGTTTCTATTTCTGAAACCTACTTTTTCCTCAGAACTACCTGGAAGGTTTGTTAAAATATATTTCCACTATATCCCAGACCTGCTGCACTATAATCTTCAGGAAAGGGACCAAAGAAGTGGATGGAGGGGTTTCTTTTAGTCTCCAGGTGACTCTTAATAGCAAGGAAATGGGGGACATTGTGATCAATTTAATTTCTTCTTTTATTTAAATTGACACTGAGATCCGGAGAGATTCTGGGACCTGTCTGAAGTAGTTACTGTGATGTAGCAGAATGGGGTCTAGAATTGTATGTGCTGGATTTCAGATGAATGATCCCTTTCTAGAACACCATAGCTAATTTAGACTCACGTTCTTAAATTCAACTCCCAGCAACCTATCACTTCAGTCAGGCAGGTAAAAAAAAACTTTTCCTCCATTGTTTTTCATTCAGTAACGATCTTTCTTTGTTGATGGCAAATGGAAAGTTTTCTATTTCCACCGTTCCCTAGCAATATGACATTTTCAAACAGTAGCACAAAACTCTTTAAATAGAAAAGATCCATTTCCACTCTATCGTGACTCAGTAACAGCCACAGGATTCTTCTCAAACTTTCCTAAAAATGTCATCTTTGGGCTGGACTCAAGAGGAACATTTCAGCCAAGGAGACACTTTTTCCACTCTGTCAGGAATGAACGAGCATGGGGTTGGAACATGAAGTGTTTTGCAACCCTCAGAAAAGCAATACTTCTCACCAAAACCATGGCAACAACTCTGTGTGATGCCGTCAGAGCATGGGATCATTCAGGAGCCTCATGCTAATGAGGGACTCAGCAGGGCCCAACACCTGGGTCAGGTAGGGTAGTCACGCAGCTGCCTGTTGGCTCCCGAGAGGCAATGGTGTCCTGTGTGGCTGTTGCTATGGAGACATTTCAGGCAATGCTGTTGAGCCAAGGGTCCCTTATGTTATGGGTACTTAGGTGGCAGGTAGCGTAAGGTGTATGCCTCACATTATAGTGGCTCCTCTTCTTCATCTGAAAGAAACCCCCCCAAATCGGGAAATACATTAAAATGTAACGTAGAATATGGGTGCATTTAGAAATTGTACCTGTGAGTCCAAAGTCACGTGTGTGAAATGTGCTTCCCTCCCGCCATAACTTTATGGCTTTGCAGGAGTTATCGGTGCCCTCTGGGCCTACGAGCTGCAACACAAGATAATAGTTTATAGTCCTATAGGATTAGCAGGAGGTTTCAGTGAGGTGATTTCTATAAAAGCTTCTGTTCCAGACCCTGGCCCTTTTCAGTTCCCTCAAGGCCAGAACTGCTCTGTGAGGAGTTCATAACTCCGTTTCTTCTCTTCACTCCCGCCATTCCCACCTCCCTCAATGAATGGCACCAACCCTGTATCTTTAAGGCACTCTGTGTAAGATTCCTCCAGATTCCTCTTCCCCAATTTCCACCACCTGGAGCCCTGGCCTGGCCAGCATTTAGGCAGCATGACAAAGGCATTTGACAACCTTGTGTAGTTTAGAAAGTAGCTAACTCGCTACCTTAATTTAAACAGGACTGTTAAAGGTTACACGTTATTGTTCCTACTGACAATGGTTCCCCTTTCTCCTCCAGCTTCTGTAACCAGCACCAAACAGGTGGACTTTCTCCTGAAGTTATCATCATCAGTTTAACACAGAAAGGCACTTGACAGCCTTGTATATTTTAGGAAGTGGCTAACTCCTTACCTCCATCCCAACAACCATGAGATAGGTTCTTAGGATTTATTATTGACAGGATTGCTGTATACAGATGAGAAGGATAGGACTCTTAGTCCCAGTGGCTTGTCTAAGGTCACAGGGCATGGTGGAGTCAAAGTTAGGTCTCTGGGGGCACCTGGGTGGCTCAGTGGGTTAAAGCCTCTGCCTTCAGCTCAAGTCATGATCCCAGGGTCCTGAGATCAAGCCCCGCATCGGGCTCTCTGTTCAGCAGGGAGCCTGCTTCTCCTCTTTTCCCTCTCTCTGCCTGCCTCTCTGCCTACTCGTGATCTCTGTCTATCAAATAAATAAATAAAATCTTTAAAAAAAAAAAAAAAGATAGGTCTCTGTTTTCTGTTCCCAACTCCCTTGCTTCCTCTCCTGGGCACAGGGGAGTGATACGCTCTGGTTGCAACCCAATGGTGTGTAAAGATATTCCAGCTCCCATTCTGGAATCGGGTGCTTGGTCCCAGCTGCATATAGGCACCTATACCCCATCTTGTCCTATACTTGATCCAGAAGTTTCTGTGTATTCTTTAATCATCATCAGACCAGGGGGCTGTTGCTCTAACTGGATGGTGTTCACACTTTACAAAATAGTAAAGGAACCTATTTGCAGGAGGTGGGTGTTTGGGGTGGTGATGGAGCTTGCTACTCTGGTCCTAAAGTTTATTTGGGAGGAGCATGGAGGGAGACTGGTTAGGGTAGTCCCCAAATATTTATTTTAAAAGGATAATAGGAGATTCTTTGTATCAGACCTGAAAGCCTATCGTAAGTCTACAGTAACTTAAATAGCATAGTCCTGGAGATAAGAATAGCCAGACAGATGAGGAAATGAGAATCGAGAGTCCAGGGTTTCTCAGGAAAGGAGCAACTAGAGTGCAAACGTGACTCCCAACTCTGACAAAGGCCAAAAGAAGGCCAAAAAAAAAAAAAAAAAAAAAATGCTTTAGTTGTGAAAGCTATGAAAGACTGCCGCCCCAAAGCCAGAACCGTTAGAGAACATACTGTGGCGACAAAGACTCCAAGAACGTCCTTCCCCTCACCCATCAAAGATGATCGTATGGCCTCCAAGGAAGTGAAGAGAGGACTTGATGAATGCCTGTCACTTGTAGGTGGTTAGAAGTGGGAGTGGGGGTGGGGGAGGCTTGGGCCAAAAAGCAACCCTCTGCTAAGAGTATTTTTAGTTACAGTGGATCAGTGGACATTTGCCAAGAGTTTTGGGGACATGAAAGGCTCCAGCCAGCTTGAAAGCCGGGAGGGAGGGACTGCCCAGGGAAGCACACAGAGGCAGTTCAGGAAGGAGGGCCAGTGCTGGCCGGGGGCAGCAGTGCCCACAGGGAAAGCCTGCTTCACCAAGTGCAAGGTTTCTGCCCAAAGGGTCAGGACTCCCTGACATGCAGCAGGGAGCAGCCACCAAAATGGAGGTGGTCCTTCAGCTCCCACCTCCAGCATCAGAGCTCAGCCTGCCCTGGAGAAGAAGCCAGCCAGGGGCGAGTTAGGTCTGCTGCCAGGATCCTCCTGGCCTTGGCCGTCTGGCCATTCCCTGTAGGCTTGGAGCACTCACTGGCAGCCAGGCCTCCAGCTTCGGTGGAGAGCAGGAATACAGCATGGTAAGACTGGCCAGGCAGTGGGCGGTGGGCAATCTGCCACCCGTCACTCGTGAGAAGAAAATCAGAACCACCTTGCAGGGGAGCTGTTTATCTCACGGACCACAGGCTTTCAAATTTGACACGTCCAGAGCCCAAACAGTTCCGCTTCTAAGAGTGTATCCTAAAGTCATATTGACGATGTTACCCTAAATTGACTACAGAGTGTCCACTGTTACAGAAAACTGGAAAAGGAATTAAATATTTAATAGTAGACATTTAGTTCAACAACATACAGAATAACCAAAAAAATGGAAGATGCTGATACCAAAATAGTGTCTTTTGAAGGGTATTAAGTGATACAGAAACATATCTGTGATGTGTTACTAAGTAAATAAATAAATAAAATAAAATAAAAAGTCCTTTCAGTTAGGAAAAGAAGGATTTATAATGGGATCCCACAAAAACATCTAGGGAAAAGGACCTCAAGTACATGAATCAAACATGAATAATAGTTAGCTCTAGTGTAGGAATCAGTTTGTTGTTTTTTGTTTTCCTGGAAGCTTTTCTCTAGTTTGCAATGTGTGCAAATTAAGTACATACTGATTTTGCTTTCCAGTCTTTATTTTCTTCAATTATGTATATCAGAGAGAGCTCAAGTGGGCAAAGTGGCAGACAGAGAGAGAGGGGGAGAAGCAGGCTCCCCACTGAGCAGGGAGCCTGATGCAGAATTCGATCCCAGGACCCTGGGAACATGACCTGAGCTAAAGGCAGCCGGTTAACTGACTGAGCCACCCGGGCGTTCCAGCTTTCCAGTCTTTTATCCCTTTGTATTACGTTCTAAGAGAACCGTTCAGCTCATCTCCTTGCTTAGTAATTAATGTTTAACTGTATTTTTCTAATATTCAGCAACCCACTGGCGTTTATCTTAATGGACTATAACCTTATTCAACATTTGCTTTATTTTTGTAATTTAATTTTGTGCTTATAAAACACCCCTAATATAAAATGTACCATCTTGAGCGTTTTTTAAGTGTGTAGTCCAGTGAGATTAGGTACATTCACATTGTCATGCAACCACACCACCATCTGTCTCCAGAGCTCTCTCTGTCTTGCAAAACTGAAACTCCATCCTTGTTACACAGTAACTTCTGAAGGCTTCCCCCACCCTGGCCCCATCCCCTGGAAATCACCGTTCTATTTTCTGCCTTTGTGGGTTTGACAACTTGAAGTACTTCACACAGCATTTGTCCTGGGGTGGCCGGCTCGTTTCACTCAGTGTAATGTCAAGTCTCATGCGTGCTCTAGCAGGTATCACAACGTTTCCCTTTTGAAGGTGGACCAATGCTCTAGCGTATGTGTATACAGCATGTCGTCTGTCCATTGATCTGTTGATGGACGCTTGGGTCACTTCCATCCCTTGGTTATTGTGAATAATTCTGCCGTGAACATGAGAGTACAAGCATCTCTCCAGGTTTCTGCTTTTACTCCTTTGGGCTAGGTACTCAGAAGCAGGATGGCTGGATCTTAGGGTAATTCTATTTGAATTTTTTGAGGAGCCATCATATTGTTTTCTATAGGGGTTGCACCATTTTGTATTCCCACCAGCAGTGCCCAAGGGTTCCAGTTTCTCCACAGCCTTGCCAATTCTTGTAACTTTCTTTTTTTTTTTATTAATTATAGCCATTTTAATGGGTGTGAGGTGATAATTATTTTTTCCACCCTCCCCCCAGTTTGTTTTATTTTATTTTAAAGATTTTATTTGTTTATTTGAGAGAGAAGGAGACAGAGAAAGCACAAGCAGGGGTAGAGGCAGAGGGAGACAGAGAAGCAGGCTCCCCACTGAGCTGGAAGTCCAACATGGGGCTCGACCCCAGGATCTGGAGATCATGACCTGAGCCAAAGGCAGATGCTTAGCCACCCAGGCACCCCTTTTACGTTTAATTAATGAAAATCTCTTGTCTATCTCTGAGAAAAGTCCCTTTTCATTTGCTCACACTGTCACCTTAAGTATGATCTTCTGTTGTACATTTAGAACCCTACATTTGTGGTGCTGACATTCTTCCCAGGTTAGGTGATTCTCAGTCAAACCCTCACCTTGTACCCTTATTTGGAAAGTTGTCAGACTGTCTGATGCACAGGTGAGCACAGCCTCGCGGGGAAAGATACGTTGCTGATGTGTGTGCATTGATCTGATTCGAGGGACTAGGGGAGAGGCACAGGATGACTAGTAGCTGGTTTCAGGCAACAAAGGGTTATTGACCCTCTTGGGTATTGCCAACAATCCGGAGTCCACTCCTGTGTCTCCCCAGATGCCATATTGGCCGTTCCTGCCTGGAGACTGACCAGTGTGGGGAAGGGTGCAGGACATGGTAGAGACTGACCTTTGGGTACCCGATCTAACAACCCTGTGAGAGGGAGCTTAATACCCCCTTCTGCTCCTGGGCAAGGAGGCTGGCTGGGCAAGGTCTTCTACCACTCACTTGCAGGTGTCTTATGATGTACTTTTCAAATCCAATCCCATATTCTGTTTACCTCCCAAAGTTTACTTAACAGTTTCAATCCACTGAGGAATGCCCTTCGTCTTTTCCAGGGCAGGTATAGATTTTTAAAGCTATTATATCTGTTATTTCTAGGAATCAGGAACCATGTACTACTTTTGCTTTTTTAAAAAAAGAAGAGGATAGAAAGTATAAGTTAGTATACCTTAGAACTTAGCACCTAGAAACAGATCATAGCTAATATCAGCATTTTAGTAAATGACAAAGTGACATTACAAAGCAGTGGACAAAGGGAAATTCTGTAATAAATTTCAGATATATAGCTTGTCAACTCTTTGGAATAAATTAAAATTATAGCCTAGCCTCAAACCATAGACAAGATCCCACCCTGCGAGGCAAGGTGTGTAAATACAGTTGGTAGGTGTTGGGCTCCGGTAGAAACAGACCAAACAGGAGGAGAGAGTTTGTGTGGGAATAGTGCTTATGGAGAAGATCTCGGATGCTAGAATCAGGAGCCACTGAAGGATACTACACAAAGCAACAGAAATAATTTCTATACAGAAATAGTGTTTCAGGGAAATTAATCTGATACTATGTGTAAAGTGCACTGTAAGGAGAGAGTCTGCTAGAAAAGATGTGAGATGATCTAGTCTAGATCGCAATCGATGGTGCTTAACTTCTGGATGGCCCAGAGACTTCCTAAAATCGGAAAGAAGGCACAACCCAATCCACACACGCACATTGAGTGCAATTTCAGGGAATTAACAAATTAACAAATTAACAAAGCTCCGAAGAACCAGCTTCTTCTCTGGGGAGACAAATTTGTTCCAAAAGAAGGATGGTACCTAGAGAAGGGAAAATAAAGTAGGGAAAAACCAAAAAGGAGTAAAAAGATTATGTACCCAGGAAAAGTATTTATCTCACCAACTAGGAAGTTATGGCTTGGAGAGTGGTAAACACCTGTCCTATTCAGCAGTTATGCTGATAATGAGCCAGTCTCTCACACAGCGGGCCATCAGATACTTATTGAAAGGTTGACGGGATGTGATGAATAATGCCTTTGATCTTTTCAACAGGAAGATCTGCCAATGATGAAGGATCTTTTTAACAGGAAGATCTGCCAGGGATGAGTAGGGAAATGATCGATGTCAGGTAGCACAATGATTTCTCCACATTCCATACTCAAAACTAATCATACCCCAAATTAATCATGCCCTTTACCAGCTCCTTTGAATGTTATTCTTTCTTGACTGGTAATGTCAATTTTATTCCTATCTTCATTTTATCTTTCCTTTCCTCGGATAACTTGCCCCTCTTTTTTTAGGAATTCTGATACAAGTTTTCACGGCCCCTTCTTTGGAGACAGTATCCCACATCATGCCTGACCCCTGAGCTTTTCTTCAGCCCAGTTTTCAAGTTACATATCAGAAACATTGTTGATAATATACTGGGACTTTTAAGATTCAGACTTTAAAATTAAACTAATCATTTTTCCCCAGACTTCTTTGTCAACATCGTTATAACTTAACTCTAATGCATGCTCTCAAAACCCTGGATCTTCATGTTTCTGGATTATTAGGACTTAAATTTTGGAGGCCTTGGCCCCCTTTGGGAATCTAGCACGGGCTATGGACCCACTCCCAAGAAAAATTACGTAAGTACATAGTCCAAGTGCATAGTTACAGATAACATCAGGGAGTTCTTAAATTTCCTACAGCATAACTGAAGATCCCATCAAGACCCTTTGATAGCTGTCCATATTTCTCTCCTCCCTTTTATCACTAGATTCTTTCAGTTCTTTTTGTTCAAAATGTTTTTCATTTTTTCTCATTTCCATTTCTACTGCCTTTATCTAACTCAATCGAAGTCAGAATAACTTAAGGTTTAGAGCACTTGAGACATGCTTCAGAATGGCTGATTTTAATGACAGGATATCTCTATAAACTCTTTCCATCTGTTGCACTAAGATCTACAGTATTGAAATACACAATCCGTGAGGATTCTTATTTACTATTGATGTGACATGTAGAAGATGGAAGTTATTTGATGGACAACTTGGAAAACAACTAAGTGTAATCACAACATTTTGACTGAATTTACCAGTAAAGCCATCTGGGTCTGGAGGGTTTTTCTTAAGGGGGCAAGTTCGTAATGCAACTTACTCAGTCATATAATGCTATTCAGGTTTATAGTTCTTGTATTGATTTTGAGAAGTTGTAGCTTTTAAGAAGTTTTCTATTTTATCCAGAAGTTGTCAAAAATATTGGCACAAAATTGTTAATGATAGTCTCCTAAAGTCCTTAATCCTTTAATATCCTGTTAGGTCTGTAGTTATAATCCATCTTTTTGTTCTTGACATTGGTAAAATTTATTCTTTCTTATTTTTGGTAAGTCTAGGTAGGGGGTTGTCAATTGTGTTGGTCTTTGCAACGAACTACATTTTGGCTCTGAATTTTCTGCTACTTGTCTACTTTCTATTTTGAAGACTTCTGCTCTAATACTTACTATCTCTTCCTTCTCCTTGCTGTGGGCATACATCTTTTTTAGCTTTTTAGGTAGAATCTTAGGTCACTGATTTTAAATTTTTCTTCCCGTCTTGGGACACCTGGGTGGCTCAATCAGTTAAACATCTTCCTTTGACTCAGGTCACGATCCCAGGGTCCTGGGGTGGAGCCCTACATCGGGCTCTCTGCATCTCCCTCCCCCCTCACCCTGCTTTTATTCCCTCTCTCACCATCTCTTTCTCTCTGTCAAATAAATAAAATCTTTAAAAAAAAAAAGAAGTGTATTGCCATATATTTTCCTTAAATATCATGTTGCTTTTGATTTCTAATTCCAGTGTGATCAGAGAACATACTATTTTTGAGTATAATCTTTTCAAAAAAATGTATTGAAACTTGTTTTATGGCCTAGTACATCTTGGTGAATACTAAGTGAACCTTAAAAGAATGGCAAATTTAAAATTATTGAACACAGTGCTCTATAAATATCAGTTAACTCAAGATGACTGGTAATTGTTCCAATCCCAATGTCATCAGTAATTTTTCTTAAATCTAGTTCTACCAAATGTTGAGAGAGGAATCATAAAATCTGCTACTATGATTTTGAAATTGTCTATTTATCTGTTTCATTCTGCCTGGTTTTGCTTCATTTGTTTAAGGATTTTATAAGATGGCTGTCCATTTATGATGGCCAGGTCCTCTAATGATTTGTCCCTTGTATGATTATGAAATATCCCTTCTTTATCTTGAATAATACTCTTTGATTTGAAGTTTCTTCTATCTGGTACTGTATAGTCAATCTAGCTTTCTCATGCTTATTGTTTGTATGCTCTATTTTTCCCCCATCTATTTACTTCCAACCAATCTGAGTCTTTGAATATAAAGTGTGTCTCTAGGAGACACTGTATGACTATAATTTCTATTGCCATTGATAATCTTTGCCTTTTAGTTTGAAGGTTTATTAATGTTTTTATACTTCTGCCATTTTAACGTTTGTTTTCTGTTTTTCCCTCTACTTTTTGCTTCTATAGTCCCTACTTTTTACATTCTTTCATATTGTTTGAATATTTTTTAGTATTCCATTTTAATTTACTGGGTTTTTTTTTTTTAAGTATGCTCCACACCCAATACAGGGCTTGAACTCATGACCCTGAGATCAAGAATCAGATGCTTAACTGACTGAGCCATTGAGGCATTCCTTCTCTCTGTCTTTATATTAGTTGTTCTTCATTAATCTTTTGCAGTCTACCTATAGCGAGTATTATACCATTATATGTAAAGTGTAGATATCTTTTTGTTATGGTTTTAACCTGTATTATATCTACATCTGTTAGGAACATCACAAGACAATATTATAATTTTTCTCTAAACAGTTACATACATTCTTTTAAAACTTAAGAAAAAGGAGTATCTTTAGTATTTATCGAAGTTACATATTTAGTTGTAAGTGTAGTATTTATTACCGACTTTAGTTATAAGTAAGTTTAATATTTATCATAGTTATGATTCCTGAGCACCTGGGTGGCTCAGTTCATTAAGTGTCTGCCTTTGGCTCAAGTCATGATCCCAGGGTCCTGGGATCGAGTCCCACATCAGGCTCCTTGCTCAGTGGGGAGCCTGTTTCTCCCTCTCTCTCTGCCTGCTGCCCCCCCCCAATTTGTGTGCTCTCTTTCTCTGATAAATAAATAAATAAAATATTTTTTTAAAATAATTATGATTTCTGATACTCTTTATTCATTCCTGAATATCCAGGATTCTTTCTGCTCTCATTTCCATTCAACCTGAAGATTTCCTGAAGCATTTCTTTTTTTTTTTTTTAAAGATTTTATTATTTATTTGACAGACAGAGATCACAAATAGGCAGAGAGGCAGGCAGCGAGAGGAGGAAGCAGGATCCCCACTGAGCATGGAGCCCGATGCAGGGCTTGATCCCAGGACCCTGAGATCATGACCTGAGCCAAAGGCAGAGGCTTTAACCCACTGAGCCACCCAGGTGCCCCTCCTGAAGCATTTCTTACAGTAAAATCTGCTAGCAACAAATGATCTCACTTTCTCTTTCCCCGAACGCATCTTAACTTTATCTTTGTTTTTAAAGGACATTTCCTATGAAGTGTTGACTTTTATTTTCTGTCTTGCATTTTGTTTTTGTTTTATCTTCTGGCTTCCATGCTTTCTGACTGAGAATCAGTATTTCCCTTTATATAATGTGTTGTTTTACTTTCAGAATTTACTCTTTATCTTTGGGTTAGTCATTAGTTTACAGTGTATCTAAGTGTGGCTTTCTGTGAATATGTCTGTTGGGTTTGTTGACATTTTGGAATCTGTAAATTTATGTCTTTCACAAAATTTGGAAAGTTTGGGGCCATTATTTATTTCTCTGCTCTCTTTCTGGGACTATAATTAGCCAATGTTAGACTTTGTGATATTGTGGCACAGGTCCGTGAGGCTCTCTGTGTCCATTTTTTCCATCATTTTCCTCTATCTTCTTAATTTTGATCTATCTTCAAGTTTATTGATTCATTCCCTCTAATATTTATTCTTTTGGAGGCTTAAACTCACAACGGTGTGGCCGGACCCAAGATCAAGAGTCAGACCCTCAACTAACTGAGGCACCAAGGTGCCCATGATATTTTTTCTTTTATTAATATTTTTTCTTTTATTTATTTATTTATTTACTATCCTTTTCTTTTTTATTAATTTTTTTTTCTTTTATTAAGTTCATTCATGGATATTTTTTTTTATTTCAGATACTCTACCATTTTGTCTTCTTTTTATGTGTCTGTTTTGCTGCTGAGATTTTGTATCATTCCATTTATTTCAAGCATGTTTTCTTTTACTTCATCGAACATAGTTGAAAATAACCACTTTAGGGGTGATTGGGTAGCTCAGTCAGTTAAGCATCTAACTCTTGATTTCAGGTCAAGTCATGATCTCAGGGCTGTGAAATGAGGCCCTGAGCTGGGCTCCATGCTGGATGTGGAGCCTGCATAAGATTCTCTTTCCCTCTCCCTTGCCCCTCCATGCACCACCCCCCCAAAAAAAGTAAAAATAAGGAGAAGGGTTGGGAGAGGAGAAGGAAAGAAGAAATAAAATAACTACTTTAAAGTACTAGTATGATAATTCCAACATCTGGGTCAGCTCAAGGCTAGCATTAGTTAATTGTCTTTTCTGTTTCAAATGGGTCACATTTTCCTGATTCTTCCTTGTTCTTTGTGTGTAAAGTAATTTTGGATTGTATCCTAGACATTCTGTCTTGTGTTACATAAACTCTGAGTTCTTTTACAATCCTCTGGAGAATGCTGGTTTTGTTTTGTTTTGTTTTGTTTTAGTATACAGTCCAGGTAGATCCAAACATTAAGTCCTTTTTTGTCTATGTGTGCAGAGGTTCAAATTTCAGTTTAATTTTAAACCTTTGCTGTGCTGCTTTGAATCTGCCCCATGGAAACATCATGAAGGGATCAACCTGAAACTTGGGTGAGTTCATACCCATAGCTAGGGGATCCCTTCCTTCTCCAGCTCTTTCCCCTACATGACATCCCTTTCAATCCATGATGGTCAGCCGTGGTTGTCCAGGTACCTTTCTCTGCTTTCTCTGGCCAGAAAGATGAGCATGTTTTCTATTAGAGTTTTATTTGCTGGGGACCTGCCACTTTATGACTCCAGGTCACCCTCAGTTTTCCCCCAAACAGGAAACTCACCCCATGCAAATCACTTCTCCAAGTTTCAACTCCAAGTTTCAACAAGGTGCCTGATTCTGTTTCCAGTTCAGAATCCTCAGGTAGTTATATCTCATATTTTGTTCAGAGGTTACAGGTTTTATTAGTGGGAGGGCTCTTCTGAAGGAGGGCTTACATAACAAACTCTCATACCATTTTCATTTATTTTGTCTTCTTTATTGTCCAGTCCTAACTTGGAGTAAAACGAGGGTATGGTGAAGCACAGTCTAGCAACCAAACATAGTTAAAAACAATTCAACAACACTGATGTCTCTCGAAGAAGATTGATGAGCGTCCAATTCAAAACCATGGCACCACTTTAAAAGATTATCTTTCCCCATTGCTCTTTCAGTATTGTGACTGTATTTGCTCTGAGGCCTTGCTCTGAGATACTAAATCAACTTGAAAGTCAGCCCACATAGCCTTCCTATTTTTCTCTAATTCTCTCCATTCTAATTTTCTCTCTCTATTTTTTTTTAAGATTTTATTTATTTATTTGACAGAGATCACAAGTAGGCAGAGAGGCAGGCAGAGAGAGGAGGAATCAGGCTCCCCACTGAGCAGAGAGCCCAATGCGGGGCTTGATTCCAGGACCCTGGGATCATGACCTGAGCTGAAGGCAGCGGCTTAACCCACTGAGCCACCCAGCTGCCTTAATTTTCTCTTTTTAAAGGCAGTTCCTTGTTTTCTCTTTTCATTACAAATTGATTAGACCAATGCCCCTTTTTGTAAACGTTCTATCCTTATTCTGAGCAATTTAAATGCTGGGGCCAAGATGGTAAACTTAGAATCTCCCTGAGAAGGGTGCCTGGGTGGCTCAGTCAGTTGAGCATCCAATCCTTGATTAGGTTATGGTCTCGGGGTTGTGAGATCGAGCCCCGCATCAGGCTCTGCATTCTGCAAGGAGTCTGCTTGAGATTCTTTCCCTCTCCTTCTGTCCCTCCCCCAGCTCACATGTGAGCTCTCTCTCTCACTCTGTCTCTCAAGTAAATTAATTAATTAAAAAAGACGAGGAAGAAGAATCTCCCCGAGGAAATGGAACACCCATGAGGGAGAGGCTAAGTGTCCAAAGATAGAATTTTTAGGGGGAAAATAGGGAGGGAATTGGAGAAAATCACAAATGCTACACTCCTAATTTTAAGTATAGTTTTTTTTTAACTATTTGTATGTATATGATATATATAATCTATTTGTGCTATGGATAGCAACAAAGTTTTAAAATATAAAGTTCAAAGAATTTACAGTATTTTAACTTTTCTAAGCAAACCTGATTCCAGTAGTATGTCTTTGAAATTCCAAATGGGTCCCGGAGGCTCATAATACCCCTGCTTATCGATGCATTATTTTGTGCCAGGCCCTGCGCTAAGTGACTCGCGCACATTGTTTATCAAACCTCAAAGCAGGCATTGTTCTCATTTCCATTTACAGATGAGGGAACCAGGGGTCAGAGAGGTTCAGCAGCTTGCTCAGGGTTGTCCACCTTTTGAAGGGGCTAGAAATGAGATTTGAACCCGCATGAGACTCCAAAGCCTATTGCTTTCTTCCTTCTCTCTCCCTTTTGAAAGTGCAGGTGAATTCCCAGCAGAATCAGCTGCTGTGTATCTTCGAGGTGGTGAATAGGGAGGCAGGGAGCATAGTCCCCTGGGAACAACATTCACTTCAGAAGAGGAGAGGAGTGTTCCCAGTTCCGGTTTGTTACAGTCTTCCTGCAAATCCCTGCAACACCCTCGGGGTCTCTCCTCTTTCCTTTCTCCATGTCCGTAACAGAAATACAAACGTAGCTCCTGCAGAAGTTCAGGACTGTTCTAAAAATAAAACAAGGGGCGCCTGGACCAGCTCATTGAAGCATCCAGCTCTTGATTTTGGCTCTGATCATGATCTCATGGGTCTTGAGAACGATCCCCAAGTCAGGGTCCTCATTGAGTGTGAGGCCTGCTTGAGATTCTTTTTCCTCCTCCCCTGCCCCTCCCCCCCTTGCACGAGCACTCTCGCTCTCTAAATGAACAAATAAATAATCTTTAAAAAGATAAGAACAAATGAGAAGAGCTGGCAAAAATTCTGATGTAAATATAAACAACTACAGTCATACATAGCCCAACTTACAAACTAACATTTTCTTTTCTAAGTTTTGCAGTTACGACTTCAGCAGAGGAGGACCCAGGAACAGCTGGCCGGACAAGGCATAACACCACGTGAGTAGCTGTGTCTCTCGTTCACCGATCTGTTACAGGGGACCATGCAATTTGGGAGCTGGAAAACACCTCTGTGGAGTCACTGAGCCTAAGTGTATAGATGGGTCTCTCCCAAGATCCTCATAGACTCAGTGTCAGCAGAAACCCCAAACCTTGGATGCTTTGCCCCGGACTCTATTCACTTGCAGGGGCTTCTCTTTCATGACATAGGTTGTAGCTGAAATGCCCACTGGTGGGTTTGTTTTTGGGGTAAACATAGTCCACTGTGGGCACCCTTCACCCCTCTCTTCCTTTTAGAATGTCATCCCTGTTCTTCCAGAAGCATCAGTCACACGTCCACCCTCTTACCTCCTTGGTTCTCATTCCGTTTGGGGCACTTGAGTCCACAATTAATTGAATGTTATCGAGTGCTTCCTTTCTGGGACACTGAGAACCAATGGCTTTCTAGCATTAATGGTATAATAGTGAATCACTGGCCATAACTGGGGTCAAAGAAGAAGAATTATCATATCTTTTAGTAGATAAATTTAAAATTTCCTACCAAATTAGTGATTAAATCTAACTCTTGATTATCCATAGGGCCAGAAGGAAGGGGGCCCCAAATGAATGAAGTCACAGTTCAAGCTCCTGTAGGTCATACCTTTTAACTTCCTTCCCCAACAAAATTTAGAAATCAAAACCCATAGTGACACTTGCAGTAATCTAGATGCAGCATGACTATTACTGCAGAGTCCGGCAGGCAACAGGCAGAAAGTTTGGCCCAGTCAAATGTCCTGCGGTTAGTAATAAATATTGGAGCCCCATGACCCAAGGTCTACAATTTTAGGCGTAGTCCGTGCCCCAGAGCCAGAACAGAACTGAGAATGTTTCAAGCCTTTTCCTTTATAATTCAAAAATAGCTCTTTGTTCATGGCTAAGCCCTCCAAACAGTAAACAGCAGGTGACTTTAATAGTAGAACCACTCAGCCTGCGCTTTAAAGGCTGCATGCGCAGTGTGTACAATGGTGGTGAGAACCCATACAGTCCTGCCTGGGTGGTCTGTTTCATCTCAGCCCACTAGCGGAGGTGCTAAAAACAGGAGAGAACAAAGGTCTGCTGACTTCCGGTCACATAAGTACATTGTCACTCAAAGCTGAGCAGGCCGGTCTTTTTCGGAATCCCTACATGCATCTAAAATCTGACCTGATTAAGCATCACCGAGAATTGTTCACTAAGTAGAAGACTGTAGCTCCAGCAAGATCCTCTCAGAGGGCCATAGTCTGTGCCCACATCCTCAAGTCTGTGAGGAGCACCTGTAATTGGGCACTATTAGAATCATCTGTTCCCCCACTGGGGTTTCTTTCCTTTGATTCTGGAAAGGCACGTGAGGTAGAGAGAACCAGTCCCTCTCAGTCAGCCCAGGCTGCTCACAAGTGACATAGCTTGACTTGTCACAGAAGTACTCTGAACCTGCGTCTTGTAGCTAGCATTTGGATGAGATTAAACCCCTTTATTCCCCTTTTATTTTTTAAGGTTTATGGGGTTAAATCTCTGAGAATCCGTAAAAACACCTAAGAAAATTAGGAACGATCCCTAGGGTATATTTTAAAATAACACCTCTATGTGCATTTTGTAAATTCAATGTCTGTTTGTGGAGGAGGGTCCAGTGGGGGTTGGGGGAATATGGTATTTTGTCCTCCGGGATTTCCAGAATCAAATAGTGTACCTATTAACAAAACCCTGCTCGACAGAAATTTTGCTTCCTTAGTCCATTGAACCATTAAGATAATTACTGGAGAAAAAAGTCCTATGAGAACGAAATGATTTTTTTTCTTTTTTAATGCGGCAAAATGATAAAGGTTAATTAAGTGTCATCCGTTTTCCCAAGTCTTCAGCTAGTTCCTCTCAACTAGCCTTTCTGAAGGTGTAGATTCTGCTGTGGAAAAATACTAAAGCTGCTGTAGGAACACAAGTCATGCCCAGCCCAGACAGACCTTGGCAATTTAGCTCTTCTCAGGAAGTTAGACGCAAGACGCATCTTCCCCCTGCTGAGAGATTGGGGGCGGAGTTGGTTCACTTTTGTCAATCCAACCAGAGATTAAATGTGCCCTCTAAATGCAGAGCAGAGCATGTGTCAAGACAAGCAATCGGGAAGGAAAGGAGAGCCAGCGGACTTGGGGTTCTATCAAGCCAATCAAATGCAACAAATTTTGTTACAAACCAGACTAGACAGAGAGTAGTGTGCCGGGCCCCATAGAGGCAACAGTGAGCAAGACAGTCCCTTGGATGGACTCAAAATTTTAGGGGAAGAGGTGATAGGAAACACACAGAAGTGTAATTCAAGGTGGAATTTTTAATATAGTTATGAGTACAAGCTCACTTTATCCATAAAATTTGAAATAACTGCAATCCTCTGCCCCCCAGATTTGAAAGCTTGTCATAAACCACCTTAATGGAAGGTTGATGGCCAAGCAAAGTGTTCCTGGTCTCTGTGCTATTATTGCATAGGATCACTGTTTTTTAACCAGTCCACAGAAACACCTGCTATCCTTTGGCAGAATTCATCTTGAGTTTTCCATTAGTTTAAATCTCAAAGGCATTGCTACTCCTATTTGTGGCAGAGCTGGGATGAGAACCTGCAGAGGCATCAGGCCCCGTGTAGAGCTCTTTTTTCAGAGATGCCAAAGGAATTGCTTGACTTTAAAAGCAATTCCTTAGGTTTCCCTCAAGCGTTTTGTGGCCCCAAAATTCAGTTGGAATCTGGGGAAATTAAAAATATACGTAGGTGGAAATGCCAAGAAAAACCCAATGGTTTTAACAAAATGGCGTCCGATTTTCTGTCCTCATGTATGCCTCACCATGACCAAGAGTGAAGGAAAAGTTCTGCTGCTTTAGCCTTGTGGTAGATCTTATGTCACTTGCACATCAAATTGATGATGAAAGAATAAGGTTTCTCTCCCTCCTGACTCTGATGAAATGAACCATGTGTAAATTTCTGTTGACTAGTGGGACTGGTCTCAGCGGATTGAATTTAACTCCTTCCTTCTACTTGGGCATGTATCCTGCAGGTTTTAAAGTTACTGACAAGTAACAAACAGTCCACCACAACCAAAATTAACCCCCCTTAATTATATTTCCCTTTGGCATTTACTTATTTCTCACTTATGTCCTTTATGGGTCTGGGATCTCCCCTTTCAGATGCTTTGAATGAATATAAACTCACTGTTCCTTGAATTTAGTCAAGAACAGCAGAGTTCTGAGGCCAACACAGTGGCCCCAGAGCAACTCAATAGTGGAAAGAGGTTTTTCGGACCAGGAACATGGGCCCTGGCCAGATTCTAAGATTGTTTTCACATTTATAATACCACTATAGAATTCACGTTGTCAGAATAGTCATGAAATATCAGTGAAATACCCTCTCATAATTAGCTCAGAAATATTACTTTAAGAAACTATTGCTTGGACTTGTCTCCAGAATCCCACCTGCAAATCTCGAAATGGAGAGTTCAAGTTTCCTTCTCTGCCACCGCCAGCCAGGATTCAAAGGGAGCACTTCCCTGCCCCTCCCTTGTGGGGTCAAGGCTTCAAAAGACATCTGTGTTCTCTGTTTTTCTCCTGGCTTTAGGACAGAACCAGCCTCCTTCCCTGTTGACTTGTGGGGCTTGGATCTGTTCGCCATTTCTCGTGCAGATTTTCTCCACCACAGTTCTTTTCCTTGGGCATCCCTCTCCTGGTGGAATCCAAAACAACACCACTTTATTCCAACCCCTTGGGAGGCCTCAGTGCTGATGGATAATGAGCTCTGTGGAGTAGCAATTCAGTGGTGTTCTGACCTGTGCTGTGAGGAAGGCCCTGGGGGAAGCACAGGAGTCAGACGTGAGTTCCGTTTCAGATGCTTACCGTCTGGAAGGGGCCCCAGATCACCCCTGCTTGATTGTTCTGAGCAGCGATTTTGGAAAACATCACACCAATGCATGGGACTGAGTCTCCGAGGGGACCAAAGGAAGGAACTACTTCCTCTTTCCCTCTCCCTCTGCTAGTAAAGTGGGGGCTCATCTGTAAAAACCCAGGGGAGAGATAGAGGAGGAAACAGGTAGCTTGTGGTCCTGGAACATGAGAACAAGGGAAGTGCAGTAGACCGGGGGCCCAGAGAAGCTGTGGCGTCTCCACGGAAACTTCCAGAAAGCCGCCACTGGCCAGAATGAACCATCCGGGCAGCTTGCGTCCATGATCTGATCAGTGTAAATGAATGGAAAGCTATGACGAGCTGTCTATGAACGGTGCCACCTTATTTGTTTTGCAGACTAATCCCAGCCACAGCAAAGCCTTGGTAAATCCCCGAGTTCTCTGTGGTATCTCTCCTGGGTAGCAGCAAGAATGACTGGGCACACTCCTCCACCACACCACATGCAGCTTCATGATAGTTTTGAGAAGTCGACTATGCAAAGTCTTCCCTCTTCTTCTCTGTGCATCCATCTGACTTGGCTGCTTCCTCCAGCACCTGGCGCACAACTCTTGGCTGTTTGAGCAGCACATGGCACGAGGGTTTTGATCTGTCTGCCTCCTCCCTCCCTGTCTAACCTCTCAAGTTCAGAGACAGGCCAAGGCACTCTGGATTTCCATGGCGAGCCCATACTGGGTAGTGGCGGGGGGAAGTTGTCCAAAATCCTAAATGTTATCTTTCTCCTTCTTCTGTCTTTGGGTTCCTCGTGCCCTAGAAACTAGGAAGACAGCCACAACATGCATACTTTCAGAGTCTCCGTAGAAATCCCGGAGCATTCACATATGAACCTCTCCCAAGTGTGCAGCCAGGTCTGAGAGCCGACAAGGCTAAGTTCTTCAGACTCCTGGGACTGTCCTCTGGGTACTTAGTAAGCAGTTAGTCGACAGCCTAAGAGAGAGCATCATTTCCCAAAGCAGAGCACATCTCATCTGCTCGGAAGAAAACCGTTCACCATCTAGTTTGTCTTTCTAAGTGAGACAGACAGAAGACCAACATTACTAAGCCTGCTGTACAGGTGGGAGACTCTCGCACGTGTCTGAGGAGACAAAGCAGGGACAGAGCCAAGATGGGTAGTTCCCAAATGTTTAGTCACCCAAGACGACTTTCATTATACTCCACGCTGCCACGGGTCCTTCGTGTTGGAAACTGTTTTGCGTTCTACCCTCCGCCCCAGAGAACCCCACATTCATGAATGAGGAACCCATATATCCGTTTTTGATTCATTAATGGCATTTAAACTGAACAGTCCATGCTTTTTGGTGAGAGAACCATCACGAAGGCACGCTGTTACGTGCCTAGGCAGCCACAAGGAAAAGGGACTGACTGTTCCATTAGCCTTATCAGCCTTTCTCCAGGCACACAGACCTTTTTCCTTCGGCTCTTTGAAATGCTGAAACTTAGTCTTAGAAATTCATTTCTCTCCTTTGGAACGCCCAGGTTCCAGAGGACCCTAGACCCGGACGCACCACCCTGGCGGGTTCCAGACCAGTGGTTCTCAAACTCAGGCATCGGGATCAGCAAGTTCCAACATAAACCCCAGGGACCCGCCCCCAAGGGTCAGGCTGTGGAGGTCTAGGTAGGGTCCAAGCCTCGGCATTTCTAACAAGCTTCCAGGTGAGACTAAAGATACCGGTCTGGGGGCCATGTGTTGAGAACCACCGTTCGAGGTGCTGCCCTAGGACACCAGCCCTATGATTCTGCATGTCTGTCCTTATCTGGAATCCTGAAGTTGCTGGGTTCTGTCTTGCAAGCCTGGAGGGAGCAAGCCCGTGAGAGTAGGCAGGCATGGCCCTGCCTTTGTGGCCCCGAGCTGACCAACCGCGGGCTCCCCGTCTCAATCCCCCGCTTTGTGCTGGAGGGTTGGCCCGTCCCCTTCACTGATGCCTCAGTGGCCCCAGGGCCCGTGTTCTCCTTTTCCCGGACTCCTGTTGGAGGCATGAGGTTAGGGTCCAGAGCGGAGGACAGCTGGAGGCCTGTTCTATCCTTGGGATCTTTTTCTGAGCTCTCGTAAGCAAATGTTTATACATACAGCTGCCCCAAATTAGCTGGAACTGCAGAACTGAAATAGGACGAGGCCGTAACTAAACGCTGAGGCGAGAACACGAATTCCCTTGTGAGAAGTGATTAATCTTCCTCCGGGGGGGAGCAAGTTAGATGTGTGGCTGACTGAATTTACAACCATATTTTAATTGGAAATCACATTGACTTATTTTTTTTTTCAATTTAGAAATCCAAATTCCTTTTCCATCTTAAATGTCAACATCTCCCAAAACAAAATTTTGCCATTTGATACTCCCAAGGCTGGCGGCAAGAGGTCTTTTGTGTATTTTCCAAAAAGCCGACTTGAGGGGGGGTGCATTATGGCTTTTGCTGGCCCTCAGGGGAGCTGGCTAAAACCCACATTCTCTAGAGCCATGGAAAAAGCAAATGTCAGTCACAGAGCCGTGGCAGGATGGTTCTCCGTGGGGTGACCCCAAGCCAGCACCCCATATGACATCCCTTAAGCCCCGGGGAGATGAGCGTATGGTAAAATGCAGTGCGCGGACCTCTTTGGCTTTCTTCCCAAGTCCTTGCCAAATGGACATAGCGTCTCCCACTGTGTCTCTGAGATAGAAGTTTCCAGAAGACCTTTGTGCTCCTGGCATCAGAGACCTGGACCGTGCAAATCAGTTCACAAGTTATTAACACCAAGAAGCGATGAATTACAGCCCTCCAAGGCTAAGATACAGGAAATGCACTGCTTCTTTGAACAATTAATAAGTTCTGCTAATAGGAACCAAAGAGCCCCAGGGGGCAAGAGAAGTTCCTCCTAATTCCTAAGCCCCATTAAAACCAATTGAGTTTGGAATGTAAGTGATACTGCGGGATGGATTCGTACTGCTCCCCTAAGGCTGCTGCTTAAGGAAAAGGATGTGTGAATGCTTTCTAACCACTTAATATAGTCACACAAAGATCATTTCCTTCTGGAGAATGTAAGTGATGAGAGCAACACCAATACGAAATCCCAAATTAGATGACCACCAGATTGTGGTCTTCGGACAGAGGTGAAGACCTCTCCGTGCTGACTGTACAGATTTACCAGGGCCCCCGGACCTGAAGCGGATTTGGAGGCTCTGGTTGCCTGGGGATACGGGAGTTGCTCTCAGAACACCACCAATATAAATTGCAACCGTGATCAAATGCAGCCTCCTTACAAGGAGTGGCGACCCGACCTGAATCAGAGAAAATGCCTAAGCAGTGAGTTAGGACAGCCCGTTTCTCCAGATGATTTCCCTACTGAGCAGGGACGAACGGAGGGTGTGGGCAAGGGGGCATTGGAAATGGCAGATTTTGCAGCAAAGAGAAACATGTTTGATCAATGGGAACTGTGATATTCAAGCAGCAAGTTCCATTGTTTTTCCTATAAGAAGGGAAGCCCCTTAATCTCTGCTTAAAGTGAGGAAGGTCGTAGGCAGCCAGCTGGGACTACTGAACACGTTCCTTCGGCCCGACACTCCTTTGGTCCCCTGAGGCAGGAACACTGAGAGAGAGCACGCCTTAGTGGCTTCCCAAGCTGTACCCTCCGTAGAGGATAAGGTGGTCAACCAGCTGCCAGGACTGCCGTGCCGTTTGCTTGATGTGCAGCAAGCGCTCCTGAAATCTGTGCTCAGATTTAGAATTTACCTTCAAGACTGAACAAGACTCACACAGGTCCACCTCCATGTGGCTGATCTGTCCAGAAACCCAATTTTTTAAGCTGGCCAAACCTTGGAGGAATAGTTCATTGCCCACCACTTACAGGTGGACATCTGCTGCATCCTGTGGTTCATCAGCTTGTCCAGACGTGCAACTCAGAAAAGTATTCCATGCGGCTTTCTGAGTTCTCACCAACTTTATCACTTAGAATGCAGATTTGATTGTCTTTGGCTCTGGAATGATTGTTTCAGGGGCTCAGGAAAACTCATAAGAGATGCGGAATTTGCCCAACGATGTTCTGCTTCTCTGCTAAGTCAGAAGAGGTTCCCCACCATGGTGGAGAGCAGGAAGAAGAGGGGAGGTCTGAGGCAGCATTGGGTCCAGGCTCTCCAGGCTGCTGTGCACTCTGGCTGACCCGGGTGTGGTCTCTTGGGTGCTAATGTTTTCAACAGCACACCTTGGAAGAAGTGAAGTTGTCAGAGGACCTAGGCTCTTAGCCCTAACTGTGTGACCCTGAGCAAGTCAGCAGATTTCTGTGGACTCTGTTTCCACATCCTGTTCAGGGCAGGAGCTCATTTCACCATCTCCAGGGCCCCTTCCTGCCCTCCAAGTCTGATTCTGTGCTTCTCACCCAGCACCCTTAGCTGCATGTTCCCGTCCGACCCGTCACGGACCTTATCCCCAGTTCGAGTCCCTCCCTGCAGGCTGGGACGCCCCTCCCATGGCCGGCAGCCTCCACCCAGACTTCTGCACTCAGGGGCAGGGCCAAGTGGGAGAGGGTGTTAAGCACCCCTTCTGCCCGTCCCTCACTCCGGATCTGTGTCCAGCCTCCCAAAAGTCCCCGCACCTCCCCAGGATCTCGGAATGCCCTGTCTCCACCACCTGTCTCCTGTCGCACGTCTGCCTCTGCTGCCGCTCCTGTTTTCGGGCTCAATTCCACCCCCCTCTGTATCCTCTGGCTTCAGGGAAGCTGGTGTCCTCCGGGGCCTCTCCTCTTCGATTGCTTGTGGCCTAGTAAAGGCGCTCACATCCATCCTCTGCACAGCTCAGCAAGCACACCAGCATATCCTGTCTTCGCTGCTCAGTGCCCTAGCCCGCCTCTGCTCACGTCCCTGTCTTTCCGTTGCAGCACTGAAAAATCCAACTGAGTTCCATGAGCAAAGAAAACATTTGGATAGTGACAAGGTAAAATTCTTTTTTTTTTTTTTTTTCAAACTTCCCTCTTTCTGAACTTGGGACTCCAGGGTATGGATCTCTGAGTGTTCAGCTTTGGCTAAAGCAGGCAGAATTTGTACCACAAACTTGATACATGGGCCCTCTTCCCCAGACCTCCACCACACCACAGGGGATCCTAGTCCTACAAACAGAAAACTGGAGAAAGGTGATTGACCACCTTTCGCTTTGAAACTATTTTTTAGCTTAAGAAAGTGTCCCCAGTCTTTCGGATGTTGGGAAGATCGTGGCAAGGACACTGAAGAAGGCAGACAGACTTCGGAAAGCCGTCTAGCTCTTTCTTACACTCAGATTTTTTAAAAATCCAATGTACTACTAAGGTAGGGTCTGTGAATACAAGGCTGATTGGCAGGTACCTTAAGGCAAAAGGCTTTTGGTTTATGTCTCTTTCTGTTTTTGTTTGTTTAACATAATCAGGGCTGGGGAAGGAGGTATTGGCATATACTCTATACCTTCATAGTAGATCTCTGCAAACTGAACTTATCAATAATAGAATAAACACTATTTAACCGGCATCAGCCCTGTATGAGAAGGAGATGCAGAGGGGGTGCCTTTTTCCTGGGATTTCTTTGTCCATGAGTTCTAATTTTGCAGCTACATCGTGGGAGGAGAAAGGAGCTGAGCTCTGTACATCCTCATAGTCACTCCTGAGAGGCTGTGTTCCCTGCTACCTGGATAACAACCGACTTCTATCAGAACGGGAGTGGCCTCCAGACCCCTTTCAGGAGTCCAGTAGGAGATCCAGTAGAGTGGGATCAAAACCCAGAACTAGATCACATTTTCTCAGGTGCTAAGAGAGAAGGCAGGTGCGTCCTTGGAGGCGGGAGTAGGCAGTCATGTTCTCCTAGATGGACGCGGGCTACGTCTCATCTCTAACCTCAGTCAGTTTCACGGCTGTTTTAAGAGTCCGAGGAATAGAATTGACTAGAGCACAACCAACTTTGTACCATCGAAACTTTATTCATGTTTCGTCAGCACATGCCTGCCGGGCCTTTCAGTGCGCAGCCCTGGTGGGGTCCGGACTTCTTCCCTCTTTACTGGATTCTTCCATCTTAAAACTACTGGCGAGGCTCTTGCAAACCTTCCTGCATCGCAACACAGGAAACCAGAGAGACTGGCAAGTCCTGTTTGTCAAAACAGGGACTGTTCTCCCCTTTGAGAGAAATCGAGGCCCTTTGAAAGTCAAAACGGGGCAGTTCAAGCGCGTGAGGTCGCTAGTGGAACGTGCTCTGTGTTTATACCCACAGACTGAAGACTCCCTCAAGCACAAGGTCAGAAACAGGCCCCACCGCGCGGACGTGGTTAATATGCACATACTCCAAGGTGAGCCCACACCCAAGCTGACCCAGCATGCCCGCCGCTCTTCATGTGCCAGAGGTTCTTATTTTCTATGTCCTCTTGATAAAGGTCCCCTCCTATTCCGGAGCGCTCGTTTGAGTCACCCGAGGGCCATGGAGGCAATCAAATCAGGAAGGCAGGGGCTGATCTCAGCTCTGCTTCCTCCTGATGCTCCCTGAGTGCATGTCTCTCCCACCCGTGTACCAGATTCCCCCGTGTGTCCGTCCTTTAGCCGGTAATGAACCTCTGGTACGTTAACTAAAGAAAATAACCAGGCGTACAAAAATGCATATACAGTGATGTTTACGGAGGGGTTCTTTCTGATGTTGAAGCATGGAAAGCAGTGAAACGTCCCCACACTGGGGGACAGGCTGGATTCAGGACGCAGGGTCCGTACCACAGAATGCCTCGCAGCCACACTATAAATGAGGCTTTAAAAGGAAGAGGATCTAATAAGAAAAGGATGTTCAGGGAAGAAGACTAGAAAACAAAGCCATATTTATGGTCAGATTCAGGGATGAACAAACATATACATAAACAATATTTGTAGTCCGATTCTGTGATTTAAAAAAGAAAAAAACAAAACAAAAAAACCCACAACATAGCCCAGGGGCACCCACCTGGCCGGCTCAGTTGGTGGAACGCGGGACTCTTGATCTCAGGGTTGTGGGTTGGAGCCCCACGTCGGGTGTAGATGACCTAAAAGAAAATCTTGAAAGAAAGAAAAAGGAAGGAAAGAAGAAACGGAGGGAGAGACGGTGGATGGAAGGAAGGAAGGAAGGAATCCATAGCCCTAACAATAAATACAAATAGTTAAAAACCGTTGACTCAAAGTAGGGAAGCTTCTCGATGCTTTCATTGTCTTTCATATACTCTTTGAGTATTTCCCACACTTAGGAGGGACGAGTATGTAATAATACTACAATCAAAACAGCATGAGAGGGGCGCCTGGGTGGCTCAGTCAGTCAAGCCTTGGACTCTGGATCTCAGTTCTGATCTCGATCTCAGGTCATGAGTTCAAGCCCCGTGTGGGCTCCACACTGTGCATGGCGCCTACTTAATTAAAAAAAAAAAAAAAAAAAAAAAAAAAGGCATGAGAAATGTTACATCATTACCATCTGGAATTAAAATAGGCTGTGAACTCCCATGGCCCCCTGTTCAATTGCATGACTCTACTGGTTCCCATGGGATCCTCTGTCTTTTAGAGAGAAATTAGGAATTAGTGCCCTCGGGCACCAAGGATCTGCTGGATGCAAAATGACCCCTCTTTGCAAAGGTTCGTGGTCCAGTTTTGGAAGCAGCGGCATAAGCCTTGGCTGTTACGTGCTAGAGGCAGTCGCAGCGAAAGGGGCAAGTAAGAGCAAGCTTTGTGCTGAGACTCAAAGAGTAGGCTGCCGGGCTTGTGGTGGGGAGCAGGTAGGAAGCTCTCCAGGCTGAGGAAACTAAGCAAAGGTACAAAGGTGAACTCGGTGAGACGTGATGGACAGAAGGGAAGGACCAGGGTCGCTGGAGTAGTCCTTTGGGGATGGGGAATCTCCATTCATGGCACAGCCAGAGTGAGACAGAGGAGCGCTGTGCAGGGGTTTCAAGGGAGGAGTGTTTTCTCAACGTTAAATGATGCACAGGATGAATCAGCAAGACCCCTGAGCCAGGAGACCCAGCGAGAAGCCCTGACCATGACCTGAGGGGACGTTAGAGGAGGTCCGGGGAGGACCTAGTCTCAGCACACCTACGCTTGGTCCGCAGTACTGATGTTTTGCCCACCCCATGTCAGGTGCATTACAGAGACAGCTTTTAGATCAGACCTGAGCTGTTGCAACCATACCACATCCCGAGACCGCTCCCGTGTGGAGATTTCTAGATCAGCCGCCAGACACGCGGTCTGGGTGAGTGGGTTGATGAGAATAGAACGAGAGGGCTGGGAGGCTGATGTGTAAGTATCTCCTCTTCTAGAGCAAATACCTAAAATGTGTAAATATCTCCTCTTCTAGAGTAAAGCTAGAATCCTGACAGGTCTGTCTGAACAGCAGCAGCTCGTCAACCAGGCTCTCCTCCATGTTCTTACACAGAAATAAGTCAGGGAGTAATCAGGAGAGGAATATATGGGCAGTTCAGGACTTGATAGAGACCTTTAGCGCCGTCCAAATAATGAGAAACCACCCCCCGGATGGACTCCATTTTTAAAAATGCCCCCGTTTTATTAAGTAACTGTTTCAAAGGGATTTTTTTTTTTTAATTTTATAGTTGACCTTGACATTGGCGTCCGTTAGTATCACAACATCACCAAACCTTAAGGAGTAATACTACTGCAAATAATTATAATAATAGGTAATTATCTGGCAGACTCCGTCCATGCCAGGCAATGGAGAGACAGGACGGGCATCCCTGTGCTGCAGCTTAGGGTCAAAGGGACTGCCTATCCACAGAATTGCCAAATTGCATTTTTTTTTTTTTTTCAAGAATCGGTGCAAAGCATGTTTCTCTAACTCTTCCGGGGCCCCTCGATTTGCCTTTATTTGGAAGTGTCTGGTCTTTGCTGCTAATCCATGTGAAATGACCATGATTGCATGGAAACATTCATTTAGGGTGCGCATACAAAAGCCTAAAAGCAAAAAGTAAACCCAAAGCTGCCATCCGATCGGTAGCACTGATTCTTCCGGTTTCAACCCCGCAGGCTCCACTGCTGAGAGATCCATCCCAACCGCTCAGATGAAGCTAAAAAGAGCCCGTCTCGCGGATGATCTCAATGAAAAGATTGCCCTCCGGCCGGGGCCACTGGAGCTGGTGGAGAAGAACATACTCCCCGTAGATTCTGCTGTGAAGGAGGCCATAAAAGGTAGTTAGAACCCACAGCGTACGTCCCTCTGTGCTCTGAGATCTGAGGGCAGCCAAGGCTCTGGGGCACCACGGGTCCTGGGGGCGGGGCCTCTCACGGGACAGGAGTCCTGCCCTGGGTCACTGTTCCAGAGTCCTCTCCATAACCAGAGGTTACGGATTCAAGAGATCTTTTATTTCCCTTAGTAAGGTTTTTGTTTTTTTTTTGTTTGTTTGTTTTTTGTTGTTGTTGTTTAGTAAAGTCATGTTAATTATTGCTGACGCATAGGAAATTTATTGAGTTTGCTCATTAATTTTTTAACTTTGGAGAGTTTCTCAGTCATTCCTATAATTTCTCGGTTTATCTTCAACTAACTAGGTATGCCATCATGTCTCCTACAAATGAAAATTTCTCTCTCGCTTTGTTTATTCTGCCTTGGTGCATGCCTGATACTTGAAAATAACACCAAGTTTTTGTTAATGTATTATATACTTAGCATTGCCTAAAAAACCATATACAGTATATTTATAACAAACAAATTATATATAATTTTCATGTTTTATTTACAAATTATATATTTGTGAATTATATGAATTTTATATGTGAATTACAAAGTGTACAATATATTATACAAACTTAACATATACTTTATTATATATAAAAATCTATATTATACGTAGATGTATGTCCTATATAAAATTATATATGAATTATATAAAGCACATAGTTTATATCATTTCATACTGTATAATGAACAATGCATTTTAGCAATTATTAACATATTACATAGTAGAAAATTATCTCTATTTGCACATTGCCAGGGATTTAATCAGTATTTTATTATTATATATATGTTATGATTTGGGTAGGTTGATAACATTTATTTTTCTGTTTGTTTCTGTCACAAATGGGGATTTCTTCTCTCATGCATCTCTATATATGGTACTAGCTTTTGGTATGTAGATAGGTATTCTAAGGAAGTATTTCTCTATCCCATCCTACGAAAGAGTAGTGTATAAGATGGGTGCTGAATTTTTAAATGCTTTCAACATGCACAGAAAGATGATCGCATGAGTTTTCTTCTTTGACCTAGGAATACAGCATTGCTCTCTTTTCTAATCACCTTGCACTTGTGGAAAAAATCCTACATAGAATTCTTTTCTGGAAATATCTGATATTTTATTTGAGATTTGCATCTGTTTTATTATTAGTTAGGATAATAGTAGCAGCTAAACCAACCACAAAATTTCAGCAGCTTAACAACACAAGTTTACATTTTGTTCGTAAATGATCCAGAAGAGATTTTCCTTAGTGGCAGATTTTACCGGCACACAGACCCCTTCGGTCTGCCTGCTCCCCTGTCTCCTAGAGCAGGACAGCAAACTTTCTTTAAGAAAGGGCCACACAGAGGGCACCTGGGTGGCTCAGTGGGTTAAGCCGCTGCCTTCGGCTCAGGTCATGATCCCAGGGTCCTGGGATCGAGTCCCGCATCGGGCTCTCTGCTCAGCAGAGAGCTCTCTCTCTCTCTCTCTCTCTCTCTCTGCCTGCCTCTCTGTCTACTTGTGATCTCTCTCTGTCAAATAAATAAATAAAATCTTAAAAAAAAAAAAAAAAAAAGAAAGGGCCACACAGTAGATAGGCTGAGTGATTTAAACTGTCCATCACAACTACTCAGCTCTGCTGCTGTGGTGTGAAAAGGTCCATAAGCAATAAGTCAACAAGTGGACATGGCCACGTTCCAATAAAACTTAACTTACAAAGGCAGGCTCACAGGCGGTAATTCGTCAGCCTGTGCCCTAGAGCTCCCTCATCCTCTGCATCTAGCCAGTGAGGGGGAAGAAAGAATGGAAAGGCCCATGGACCTATTGTAAAAGCCTCCACCTAGAAAGAAACACAACACTTCTGCTCATATTCCATCGTGAAAACAGCATGTATGGCCGGGAAAGGTTTTTTCCTGGCTGAATGGTGATTTTCCAGTATAATGTGCAGCTCAGTCTCACAACCCCAAGACCATGACCTGAGCCAAAGTCAAAAGTTGGACGCTCAACCCACCAAGCCATCCAGGTGCTTTTAAAATTTGTATTTAAAAAAAAAAATTCTCATTACTCCACTGAGTAATTATTGTTAGCCTAAAGTTGTATAAAGTCTTGGCTTACAGTTGTTTTAAGCTGCCCTCGATCGGGGGTTCTGCTCTGGTTTTCCATGCCTTGATGATTTGTGCGTTTTTCTCCCTTCCTCCCTCCCTTTTTCATCACACTTGCTAAAAGTCTTTCTTTTTAATTGGTTATTATTACAAAGAAGCAGTTCATGAACTTGTTTTGGTGGTCGTTGGTTTCTGGTCTCTACTTGGATTCATTCAATTTTGCTTCTCGTCACGGTCATTGAGCAGGAGAATCTCCATGAGCAGAGCTGAGGGTCAAGAGTGTTCATCAGTTTCAGGCGCAGTAGGGACAGGTTGGGGCAGAGGGAAGGTTGGACAACAGGCCCCCCTTCAGGTAAGGAGTTGGAGGGTGTGTGAGCAGGAGTGTGGTCAGCGGAAATGGGTAGAAAGCAATAAACATGAGGGCTAGCAAAATAATAACAACAACAACAACAACAACAACAGGCAGAGCAAGAAGCTCCCTGAAGGTACAGTTGCTGTGGGACCCACTGCTCTCATGTTCAGAGCAGGACTTTGCGACTTTGACCACACAGCCATGCAGCGATTTAATCCCAAATGCCTCAGTTGCTCCTCTCTGAAACCCCAGCAACACTAATACCTACCTTCTGGGGCCTTTTTTCATGGTGGATTTGGTTTTTACTTATGTAAAGAAATAGCCGGGCACTGACAATACATTAGGGAATGAGTCCGGTTTCTGATCTCCCGACTTCGCACTTGAGCAAGAAAAGAGCAGGAAAGCCATCATTCTACATTCCAATTCCTCTGAAGGGAATGGACAAGAGTCACAAAGATCATTCTGGCTTCAATGTAAAGTGGACTCAGGAGATGGGAAATAGTGCCAGAGTACTGTCTTCTGTTGGGGATGGCTGGAGTTGTTTGAGGAAAGTTGATGGAAGCATGAATGAGAGTCATGACAGGGGGTATGGAAAAGAAGGACTCAGAGAGGAAATTGATTCTGCATGATCAGTGGGATACACCAGCCGAGACAAAGGGAAGGCAAAAGATAACACCTAGGTTGAGCAACTGGGTCAATGGTGGCCATTTATCAATATGGGGGCCATGAGTAGAATAGCAGATATGGGGAGAGATGATAGATTCCTGTTTCAACTATGGGTTTAGAGGGGCCCATAGAAAATCCAAAGGCAAGGGACTAAGTAAACATGGGGTTCTATCAAACTAGAATGCAGGAGAATGTTGATCTAGAACTACAGATCTAGGAGACTTCCGTGTGTACGAACATTTAAACCAATGGACTAGATAAGATTGTCTTTCCATTCATATATTTCTTCACTTACTATTTATGGAGTATGCTCTGTGTCAGACACTATTCTGAGTGCTTGGGATATGGCAGTGACTAGAACATTTCTGCTTCAGCAGAGCTTATGTTCTAGTTGGGAGACACTGGCAGTCAACAGACCCATAATGAGAAATTACATATCCTAATTAAAGGGTAATGTAAAAATAAAAGTAGTGCAATGTTCAAGGAATCAAGAGTGCTTGCTAGAGGGTCGTTGGGAGGAATGGAGGCTGCATAAAAGCAAGGAGAGCTAGGAGGCTCCCAGGCAGTGATCTTTAAGACCGAGTAGGGAGACCATGAAGATGAAGGGAGCAAATGGCCATGGAAAGAGGTGGAGGATATAGCAATAATCTTTCCATGTGCATAATGGTTTTTATGGGCAATGTGATGGCCTCATATGAAGTGTCAGAAAGACAGAGAGAGTAGCTCACAGACTAGCTATGGAGCCCACTCTACAATCTGTCGCTTCTTGTGATCAAATGCCCTCCCCGTGGTGAAGCGGTGAGTCAGGGCAGTGTTTCCCTCTGGCTTGTTCTTCTGTGTATTTCATCCTCTCTCCATGTGCTTTTCCAGATGTGCTTAGGTTTTCCAGCTTGGTTTCTATGTTTCTGCCCGACTCTGAGCCAAACGCTTGGTCATGGTCTTCCTCTTGGTTTTAGGAAAGACCAAGTGTTGCCCAACCCAAGACCGATCTAGAACTTCTCCCAATACACAAAGGGATTTTTTTTTTTAATTTTTAAATTTAAAAATTTTATTTATTTATTTTTTAAAAGATTTTATTTATTTATGACAGAGAGAGAGTGAGAGAGGGAACACAAGCATGAGGGAGCTGGAGAGGGAGAAGCAGGCTCCCAGCTGAGCTGGGAGCCCAGTGAGGGACTCCATCCCAGGACCCTGGGATCATGACCTGAGCCGAAGGCAGATGCTTAATGACTGAGGCACGCAGGTGCCTCGCCAGTTTTTTATTTTTTAATTCTCATAGAGTTAACATGCAGTGTTATGTTAGTTTCAAGTATACAATACAGCAATTCAACATGATGACTCAGTGGTCATCATGATTAATGTCCCCTTAATCCCCTTCATCTCTTTCATCCATCCCCAACCCACCTCCTCTCTGGTGACCATCAGTGCATTCTCTATAGTTAAGAGTCTGTTTCTTGGTTTTTTCTCCCACCACCCACCTTTGTTCATTTGTTTTATTTCTTAAATTCTACATATGAGTGAAATCATATGGTATTTATCTTTCTCTGACTTATTTCCCTTAGTATTATGCCCTCTAGCTCCATCCATGTTTTTGCAAATGTAAGATTCCATTCTTTTTATGGCTGAGTAATCTTCCGTTGTATATATACACTACATCTTCTTGATGCCTTCATCTATTGATGGACACTTGGATTGCTTCCATAATTTGCCTATTGTAAATACTACTGCTATGAACATCAGGGTGCATATGTCTTTGTGAATTCATGTTTTCATATTCTTGGAGTAAATATCCAGTCGTGGAATTACTGGATCATGTGGTAATTCTATTTTTAAGTTTTTGAAGAACCTCCATACTGTTTTCCACAATGGCTGTACCAGTTTGCTTTCCTACCGGCAGTGCCTGAAGGTTTCCCCTTTCTCTGCATTCTCACTAACACCTGTTTTTTCTTGTGTTGTTGATTTGAGACATTCTGACAGGCGTGAGGTGGTACCTCATTGTAGTTTTGATTTGCATTTCCCTAATGATGAGTGAAGTTGAGCATCTTTTCATGTGTCTGTTGGCCATTTGGATGTCTTATTTGGAAAAATGTCCATTTTTAGTTGGATAATTTGGTTGTTTGGTTCTGAGTTGTATAAGTTCTTTATATATTTGGGTACTAACCCTTTATCAGATATGTCATTTGCAAATATCTTCTCCCATTCAGTAGGTTGTTGATTGTTTCCTTTGTTGTGAAGAAGCTTTTTATTTTGATAAAGTCCCAATAGTTTATTTTTGCTTTTGTTTCCCTTGCCTCAGGAGAGACAGATCTAGAAAAATGTTATTATGGCCAATGTCAGAGAAATGACTGCTTGAGCTCTCTTTTGGGATTTTTCTGGTTTCAGGTCTCACCTTTAGGTCCTTAATTTATTTTGAGTTTAAATTTCTGTGTGTGGTGTAAGAAGGTCCAGTTTCATTCTTTTGCACATAGCTGTCCAGTTCTCCCAGCCCCATTTGTTGAAGAGACAGTCTTTGTCTTTTTCCCATTACATATTCTTACCTCTTTTATTGAAGAAGATTAATTAACCATGTAAGTGTGGGTTTTTTTCTGGGCTTTCCATTCGGTTCCATTGAGCTATGTGTCTGTTTTTATACCAGTACCATACTGTTTTGATTACTACAGCTTTTTTGTAGTATATCTTGAAATCTGGGATTGTGGTCACTCCAGTTTTGTTCCTTTTCAGGATTGCTTTGGCTTCCTGATTTGACTTCCATAGAAGGCTTGGGCCTCCTCGTGGCACGTCTCAGAGGAGTATGTCCCTGATTCCTTTTTTCCCCTTCTCGGAAAGCCATTAAAGGGGTCTGAGCGACCCCTTCCAACATGGGGTTGGGGGGGGGGGGTGTCGCCCATTCCAACAAGCAATGCACAGGACACCAGCTGGGCATCCTACAGTTCAACTCAATTGAGCTACCTGAAACAGCATCAGATCTCAGGGGTAAAGGGCTCAGTCCTGCCAGATCACCTTCCTCTCCAGACACCAGTCACAAGCACGCGTCAGCTGGGCTTCTGATCAACCCGCCATTTGCAAATCCAAGATTCATCTTCCCTCCTTGAACTCAACTGGTTTGCCAGAGTAGCTCACAGAATTCAGGACACCCATTTACATACTGGATCACCCGTTTATTATAAAAGGGGATAGCTCAGTAACAGTCAGATGGAATAGATACAGGGGACCAGCCATGTATGGGGAAAGGATGAGGAGCTTCCTTGCGTTCCAGGAACACCACTCTTCACAAATCTCGGCACGGTCATCAATCCAGAACCTCTCCAAACCCCATCCCTTTGGGTTTTTAATGGAGGCTTCATTCCAGAGTCATGACTGATTAGAAAGATGGCCAAGGGTGAATGAACTCAGGCTCCAGCCCACCTCTCCTCTCCCTGGGGGTTAGAGGGTGGGACTGAAAATTTTCCCAGCCCCAGCCCCATCCTCAGGTGAGGTCCAAAAGCCACCTCGTTAACATAACAAACAACACTTTTGTGGCTCTCATCGCCTAGAAAATTCCAGAGCTCTGTGCCAGAAAGGAGACAAACTCCAAATGTATATTTTTTATTATAAATCGCCATATTGCAACCCCTAACCGCCCCAGACTCTCAAGACAGAATGCTGAAACAAAACACCAAATCTGATGTTACAGGGGCCTGAGGATTTAGGAGAGCAGAAATTACATAGTGGACTTTGGTGTGGGCCCCCTTGAGCTGCTGTAGGGTCGTTATTACTTAAAGATCCCTCAGTGGGAGACCCCAGGAGCTGACTCGTAGCTTAATTCTCTCACTGGCCATTGGAGTCTTTTCTTCACTTGCCAGGAGCATCCCTGGAAGCGTCCACAGAAGCTATTTATTGTCCAGAGGTCTGGCTTCTGCTTGAGTGAAACACAAGCCCTGTGGGCTTTCCTGGTTTTTTCCAAACAGTGGGAGGATGCTGGTTCTCAGCTCTAATAGACAAACCCCTCCTTGCGAAAGTGTCCTCACCTTTCCCTTGGTCTGACCCAGGCAGCCAGCGGAATGCCCAAGTCAGCTACTCAGCTCCTTTAAAAAAAAAAAAAAAAAATTGAACGTGTGACTCAGAATATACAATCTAGCCATCAAAGATAAATTAGTTCTTTGTGTCACTATAACCCTTTAACATAAGGAGCAGTATTTCTAGTCCAAAAGAACTCGTCCGGAAGACATCCTTTTACAGCTGTCACTCAACACTTTCCAAAAGATCCTACACTCACCTCTGCTCACTCACACTCCCTGCCCTCCAGGTGCAGACTTCATAGCAAAACAAAACAATCCCTATTTACTAAGAATCCCTGTCCTTCAGAGATGCTGATAGTCCTTAGGCTCTGATCATTTATTTGAAGGCAAATAGACAATAATCACAGCCCTAAGCCAGATGGTAGAGTCATTTGCTTTGTCATTAAAAAAAAAAAAAAAAAAAGTTTGCTTTGGCATAACTTTCTTGTGGACAGAATTTATCATTCCAGAAGGAGAAATTGGTTCAAAAGTGCACGTGATCCTAGGGGAAAGAGGCCCAATGAGGCACCTGTAAAGAACAGGTTTCTGTGCTGGGGGCATCTGCTGCCCATTGAAGTGGTCACTGGCCGCCTCACGGAGGAACCTGTGGCTGGGGACAGGTGCTACATCCCTGAGAGGGAGCTCAGACAGGTCGGGGTCCTGCAAAGAGGAAGCAAAACACCGTGCAAGTATCTTCACACATCTGACCATCTTTCCTCCCTCGAGAATTAACCTCGAGCTCTAACACAGGTTTTGTCCTCTCAGGGTTAAGGCGTTGTCTCCACTCATGTGGTCCTAGCAGCAAGGTTACAACCGGAGCTGAAGGCACATTGCTGAACAGCCAGGAATCTGAAGGACAAGGAATCCTCCTTCCTGGGAACATCCATTCACCCCATTTCCGTAGCAAAGGCCTCCGATCCCCTTCAAGGGCCGCAGGTTCTGTCTTTGTTGGAAGGTAAAATCTATCCTCGAGAGATGGGGATGTCTTCCCTGTATTAAAATACCTTTCCACAAGAGCCACATTTAAACCATAGCTATTTCCTTGTCCCTTTGGAAAGGGATTTTCCTTCAGTCTCTTCCAAGAGGGCATTAAGAGGTGGCCTGCCGGAATGGAAATAGCTCTCCTGCGGGGCACGGAGCAATCCTGTACGGAGATAAGCAAGCCAGGTCCCTTTCCGCAGCCCGCTTCGTGGTCTCCCGCAGCAAGGTACCCAGGACTCCAGCTCTCTCACTTAATCTCGGAATCTTAAATGTTTATGCAAAGAAAGTACAACTGACTCATTCATCTAATTGCTTCCAAGAGGGACAGGGAAAGCTCAGTGTCGCCAGGTCCACATCCCCCAGGGGCCAGTGCCCAGAGCCGGCCCCGTGGTCATAGCCAGAGGATGATGTCAGGGCTTCCCAAAGCAGGTCCTTGTCACCGCACGGCCTGACATGTCTGTGGGGACAATAGCCAGCACACCGCACTCCAGCGGCTCCCAGGGAGCCTTGTGCTGGGGAAGATTGGAACGGAGGCCCAGGGTCACAGCGCAAAGTCAGCAGACTCGGCTGTTCCCAAAGCAGCGCGATAAGGCGACCTTTGTGCCTCTCCACGTGAGCCTGGCTTGAACCAGGAGGGTGAGGGCGTGACAAGCAGCCTTTCCGGGGACTGTCTGGTCCCAGGGAGGACAAATCAGTTTTTCCAGCTCCGGAGTTGCACTGATCTTTGCAAAGCTGATCTCAGGACTAGCTGCCTCCTGGGTGGTCTTATTTATTTTCGATAATGGCAAACTTGAGACAAGCAGCTACTCCTGACAAAGGCTGTAGCCGTCATCACCCTGGCTAGGGATGACGGAACGCTTGCCCACCCAGGGGCTAGGCGAGGTGCTTTGCACATTCCGTTGTTCGAATCCTTAAAACCTGGAGAGGTAACTGTGGCTGCTGTTTTCATCTTAGAGGTGGGGACACTGAGGCTCTCGGGGGTTCAATAATTTGCCAGCAGACACTAGAACTGAAGGGGCAGGACCAAGAAACAAACCAAGCCATCTGGAGTCCAGAACTGAAGTTCTTACTGACCACGCTTAACAGATACCATATTCATCATCTCTAAAGGAAGCCACTGCCTTTGGCTACCCGCGCCTCTCTGCTGTTCTGTTTCTCCTGCCAAAAGGGACTGAGCTGTGGGAGTGCAGCCGTGTGGGGGCTTACTCTAAGCTACTTGGTCACAAATCCAAGCCACTTGTAGCCCGAGATGGTGGCGATTGGCAGGGGCCCCCAAGGCAGGGTCTTTGTGTCGACACAATAACAACATGGTTCTCAATGGTGTATTCTGACCTGGCACATGGGCCTTTTAGAGATGAGACAAGTAGGAGTTCTGTGTGGGGCCTTAACCCTCACTCTGTTGGCTCACCCAGGTGTAAACAACTCCCTATATGAGGTTCCATGAACGCACGGCTTCTCCATTGACTTGGGCAGAAAAACATCTTTAAATGATTGCTTGTCACTTGATTAAAGTAGACTCCTGGAAGCTGTGTGTCTCTCCAGGGATTGGCTCCCAAAATAATTCTGTCCCCTGACGGGGGGATCTCCTCCTCCCCACCCCTTGCCACTCTGCTGTTCACACTCCATTAACTTTTCTTTCGCCAACCCCCTCCCCTGCCATGAAGGTCAAGTATGTCCCCCCCCCTCTGTGTCGTCCTGTCCATGGCTGGTGGTCATTTCACACTCAACCCAATCCCGCCGCCTCCGAGAGTCTCCTGGACCTTCTCCACATTGAGATCTCCTCCGTCTGTCCTGGACGGCCCTGGCCAGGTGGTTCTAGTCCTTGACAAATGTCCCCAGTGGTGACCCATGGAGATCAGCTCTTCTCGGCATCACATCTGATTTTACTTCCGCTTCTCTCCTTCTCCCACAGTGGGAAAGCTGGATGGGAACAAAATAGCCAGGGAAAGCCCTCCCCTGAATGTCCCGGCTTCTGCGTCCTCGACCCTGGTGTCACCATCAGTCCCTTACAAAACCTCAAGTACTAAAGGCTGTGGAGTTTGGAGCTATCCTTATGTGTGCAGGAAAAGGAGGGGCATTTTCTCAGCTACCTCCCCCATTCCCTTACCCAGCGGGTGTTCCCTGAAGCGCAGGCTGCCACGTGATGCTTTCCAGGGAGGGTAGTGGATTTTGCCTTCCCTCTGCTGGTGGCTCTGAGCATTCACACTGCCGTCTTGGCGCAGTCCCTATACGATGGGGCGTTAGACCTTATATGTCCTCGTCCCCAAAACAGTGATGAGAAAATGAGCCCTCCTCTGACTCACAAGACCACGATGAGACCCAACAAAGTTGATGCTTTTTGTTACTATCACCACCATTAAGTAAATTCCTGGTTAAAAAAACAAACAAAAAAGAAAACTATTCTTATCGTTTGTCATCGCTCCGTTTGACACAAAGTGGGATGTTGCCGATAAGAAACCATCCTCCCCCTCTCTCTCCCTGCCTGCCTCTTTTAAGTGTCTTCCTCACGTGCTAGAATGTTCGGACGCCTTTGCCATTCAAGGAACCTCCTCTGATGTGTGGCATATTTGCGATGGGATGCTCGGCGTGGGTGTGGGTGAGATGGTGGGGGTCCGTGGGTGGGGGAGTAGCGGTCCCCTGGAGTATCAGCTCTCATGGAGAAGCTCTCTATCCAGTTAGACTGGGGGACGTCAGGAGGGAATACGATAGAGCTTTCGGATAGAGGGTCCTGTCCTGCAGGACCCTGACCCTGTTGGCCCCAAGGGACCAACACACTCACATGAAGGGTTCTCTGAGGATGGAAGTGATGTTGTCCCAGGGCATGTGCCAGACACACCCAGCACGATGCTGTGATTTCTGCGGGGGGAAGGCTTAAGGTCCCCCACCAACCTCCCTGGCCCTTAATAACATCTGTAAGCCTTTGAACAGGGACCAAGCCTTTACTTCCACCAGCAGAGGTAGGACTTGAAATTTCAGTGACAAATAAAGGTGTATGTGTAGAGCCCAGGGTCCCCTGTAAGAGAAGAGAAGGGTGTAAGGCTGGATTCTTAAAATAGAAAGGGGAGTGTTTGAGAGTACTGGAGGTGGGGAAGAGTGACCCCCGATCTCCAATTAAAAAGTTGGCATTTATCAAATACCGAAGGAAACCCCTCTCTCAGGAAACGAATGGGTTGCTGATGTAAATATCCAAAAAGGCTAAAATTTATTTATTTCAGGTAATCAGTAAACAAATCTTTTACATTATTCTCTGTACTTTTTTCTTATTTCAAATTTTTTATTATGCTTTAGAAAAGGACACCTCTGAAAACAGGAGAAAAATAAAGTTTCCAACAATACAATGGAGTCCTGTGTAGCTATTACCAAATATATATACATAAATATATATATATATAAATATATATATATATATATATATATATATATATATATATATATATATATAAATAGAGGACTATCTCTGCATGCTCCCAAGGAAAGAACTCTAAGTAACATTGTAACAAGAATAAAGCAAGTTTCAGAAGGTCTATTTCACAAGTCCCGTGTAAGTGAAATATTCTGCACCTGTGTGTATATTTTGTTACATGGATAGAACTAGATCTAGAAGAGTCACCAAATCATTAGCAGGAAGTGGGATGGATTTATATCATCTTCCTACGGTATGAGAGGTTCTGGTAAGTAACTATTACGTCTGCCATCACAGAAAAGCAATCACGAGTTTAAAAACAGTCCTCGAAGGGGTGGACCAGCCAGGCTGGTCCCCAAGTCCTTCCAGGTTAGTGGGGTGCCCAGGGCTGGGGGCGGAGGGAGCAGCTATTGGAATTTCCACCTGCTGTGTCCCTTCTGGCTCTTTCCTGCTTTGACACTTGGATGTCTGGAGGGTCCGTGACAGAGACCAGGAGTGGTAGTGATGACAAGCCCCAACCCACATTTGTTCCATTTCTTGCCGCTCCTTGCTACTTTTCCAATCTCCACCGCGGAAGCCCCCCTCTCTTATCTGCCCAAAGCAGGAGTCAAAAGTTCTTGTCCATGTGATTGCAGATTGCCGGGCTGGGAAACTTCCTGATAATACCTAAATTCCTTTAGAAGAGCTGAGCCTGGGATCGGGTCAGAAGCGTTTCTGGGGCCTGAGCACATCGTGTACTGAGTAGCTAGATAATAAGCCAGATACAGTTCGGCAATGTTCAAAAACAAAACAGAAAAGAAAACAAAAACACACACACAAACCATAAGGGACGTATAAAGATGGCATTGTAGTCCCACCTGATTGGATAGCCCCTTCCCCCAAGCCGATGAACCTGGTCCCCTCCAAAGGCCACGCAGGCTGCTCAGGAAAAATTTCTGCCTTTCCAGCTGTTGAGGGTTTCCAAAATAGACACAGAGATAGGAGGTATACAAAGAAAACCCAAATAATAATAACAATATGATCACGCTGCAGATTCTGGGACATATTTATGGCTTTTATAAACAGCCACGTGTTCGTTGATAGGGGGTTTGTGACCGTGGCGACAAGAGCTAATTCTGACATTTAGGAATTGAGACTCAGTAGCAGCTCTGGCTTATCCCAAAGAATGAAGTTTGCGACACAGTGTGCGCTGTGTGCCCTGCTTTGTATTTGAACATGATGCTGGGGGCCCCTTGTCATCTCCGCTCTATGTCTCATAGAACCTGAGGGAGACGGGCTTCCTCCCACTGCGATCTCCTTTGGCCTCGTCCTGTATCCAGTAGCCCCTTTCTTTCCTTCATCTTCCCTGACTGTGTTTCAGAAAGAGAACCGGGCTCGCACCAAAAATGGGCAGGAACAGATAAACCTGAAGATAAACTTGAACAAGCGATGGAAGACCTTTAATACACCCTGCATTCTTCCCTGCCGGACATGTCCCTTTTATAAACACGAGTTCCCATTTGGAGTAAATCGAGGAGACGCCACATAAAGTTAAAACCTGTCTTCGCTCTTACCTTGTGCTAGAAACAGATCGAAGGAGACAGATGTGTGCACTCCTGGTAGGGAGGACACAGCGAAGCATTTCCAGAAAGCCCTTCTATGTGCCTTAGCCACTGACCCCATTCTTGGGTTTTACCCCATCAGGTAACCAGGTGAGTTTCTCCAAATCGGCAGATGCATTTGCCTTCGAAGAGGATAGCAGCAGTGACGGGCTTTCTCCAGACCAGGCTCGGAGCGAAGACCCCCAGGGATCAGCGGGATCCCCTGCAGACACGAAAGCCTCAGAGACCCCTTTGGCAGGTCCTCTGGGGCCCGTCCAGGTAAACAAACCCCACCTCAGCCTGTGTTGTCTTCACAGGCTTAAAAGCACACTGCCACCCTTGGTTTTGCATAGAGACCCCTACGATGTCTCTTGATGGCACTTGAACCTCATGCCTCTTTTGTCCCCATCCAGTCCAGCGATCTGTGTGCGGTGGCCAAAACCTCTAGAAGACCCCAAAAGAGAACCCTCGGGACTATAACCCTTTGACTTACTCTTGAAGTGTCTGCTCTGCCAAGTGCATGCCTTTTATCTGCCAAATTTATGGACAAATACAAAGAGACTCCGTGAGATCAGATGAGTCATGATGATCTCCCGGATAGAATGTGCCAGAGCAGGACCGATTTCAAAGCCCACAGGCTTTCCACGCACGGAGGGATCTCTAAGGGTCCTGGGGAGGGCAGAGCAGGAAGGGCTGATTGGCTGCATGGCAGGGAGCCCCGAGATGGTTCTTCCCTTACAGACTTCTACCTGCCGAACCACTGCCAGGTCCACCTCCAGCCCAGTCTGAGCATAGCTTGGTGGGGCTTTCCTCAGCCTAGCAGCCTTGTGTGATAGTATTCCTGCAGCCCCTAGGAGGAGATCTGTGTGGGCATGTGCACACACACACGCACACGCACGTGCACACACACACACATGCACACACAGACACACAGACACGCACACACATACACAAGGGGGAAGGAGTTGCACAGGTGTAGCAGCAAGATGTGTCCTCCTCCTACCCACGGACGCTGCAGAGAGCCTCCCTTTTAGGGAGAGTCGGGTCCTGCCAGCTTCACGGGAATTTCGGGGTGCCCTGAAATTCGATGTTGTGTTTGAAACGTGGCTTACGCTGCACATTGCCAGAGGGGTATCAGGCACAGCTTGGGTAGTGCTCACGGCAGAGACCGGTTCTGGAAACCGTGCCGTCGTCTTGCCCTTCTGCACACCTTGAAGCGAGCGAAGCTGGCACGCTGAGGAGACGGTGTGGACTGGGAGAAGCCGCGAGCGAACAGAGCGGAAATAGCCGCACATTCATTGTGCCTGGGTTATACGGAAGCGTGTTCCCTCTGCCTGCCACAGCCGGCCTTCGCAGCCCCGCTTCTCTGATAACAGCAAACAGTATTTCAGATCTCTCGTATCTATTATTCTGAGGGTAAATTCCTCAGCTTCTGATTGAAGAATGGGTTCAGGAGAAGACAAGTTCTTTTCTGCTTCACCCAGCCAGGAGAAGGGGTCAGAGGGAATGAGCCTGGGGCAATGCTAGGCTCAGGGCAAAAACCATTTTGTCATTACACCCAGAAGCCCCAGTGAGCAGATCAGGACACTGAGGCTCGAGGGGAAAGGGTTCTCCAGGACTTTGCAGGTGCCAGGGCTCAGGAAAGGGCAGAGAATCTCCAGGAGGGAGAGCACGTGCATCCCCTGTCCCTCTTGGTCACAGGATCGGATTGCTGGAGAGGGACGGTTAAGAGGTTTGGTTAAGAGGGACAGAGGGACGGAGAAGACAGTTACTCCTTTTCCCCAGTCCTCCACATACAGAAACCTGTCTCTCCTAAAGGCTGTTCAGGACACTACCTGCACACCCCCCGTATACACGTACACATGTACAACTACATATGTGTGTGTAAATATACACAAACACACATATCTGTACACATGCGCATACCTGTAACATGCATGTACAAACTCACACATATATACACATTCACGTATATGCAGACCCATGCATATACACATGCACACACATAGAAACATATAGACACATACATATGCACATATGCACGTTTACAAACATATATACCCAGAAACACACATATACACATACGCGTGCATTTTCCGTCCATGTGCTAACACCATTTTTATCGAGGGTTTTTTTTGTTTGTTTTTTTTGGTCCTACTTTCCTCCCCAGATTCCTACACTGACTCCTCCCTCCCTCTTCTGTTTCTTATCGGTCTCCTTAGCAAGTCCAACAGGTGGACCTTGTCACAGGTGGAACCCTTCACAGGGGGACCAGCTGTCTGGGATGGTGTCAAACAGGCCATTTCTATTCTTGTCTTCTGGAATGATGATGAATGACAACCCCTTTAGCTCTCAGAAGTGACCTGAGTTGGTTGACATATTCTATCATACTATATCATATATATATGAATGATTCCTTTTCCCGGGGAGGTCATGTGGACTTGAATATGGACTTGGACATGAAGTGCAGACAGGAACAGCAGAGCTATGGATGTGGCAGTGGAGGGAGGAAGGAACTTGACTCTATTTCTGCGTCTTACAGTTTTCCTCCTGCATCCGACTCATGCTGAAATTTGGATTTCAGGATCATTCTTCTGGCTCCGAAAATGACAGGAAAGACTCAGCCTCCCAGCCCAGCAGCCAGTCAGACACGGGGAAGCAGGGGCTCGGCCCTCTTGGCAACCCGATCACTGTGCACGCTGCCGTAAAGGTAGGGACAGACCATCCCCCCAGCACCTGCCTGACCGCTCGCTCCATGAGCCAGCTGGGAGCAGAGCTTTCCAGCCTAGTTGTGGTGGTTCAGTGGGAGTCAGGGGGGAGAGTCACTCAGCCTACCGGGAGCATCACAAGTCAGGAGAGGAGAAAGGCGCCATGCATGTATGCGGACCAAGAGTCTGTTAATCTGTGCAGACACGGCCATGGATCTTTCCTGCAGAAGAGAAACCCATGTGCTTGCATTTCTTTGGAATTACAGCTCAGCCCATGTGTGCCTGACATAAAAGACTTCATAAGGTCAGCCTAGAGGAAGACACAGCTGATGGGAACACACATAGGATTTGTAAATGTCATCAATTAGGTGGGAGGTGGAGTTGAGTTTTATGCAGGAGAAGCAGATCTGAAGGCTTTGGATCATGTAATACCTCAATCATTTAAGCCTGGCTCCCTTTGAAGATAAAGGGAGGGGTTGTCTGCACAGTAAACCATAAGCATCATAGCTGATTCTTGGTTAACTTTCCTCTGCATTATACTTATTAGTTCACAAAGAACTCTCTCCTCCTAATAATTAACTACCTGCTCATAATCGTTTGGTTTTCTTCATAATATTCTATCCCAAACAACTTACTAGTTTTGTTTTGTTTTGTTCAGAGTTGAGGGGAGGAGCAGTGGGGGAGGGAGAGAGAGAATCTCAAACAGATACCCCACTGAGCACAGAGCCCCCATGAGATGATGACCTGAGCCAAAATCAAGAGTCAGGTGCTTAATGACAGAGCCACCCAGGTGCCCCTCTCCCAAATGATTTCTCATCAGTCTGGGGCAAATTATCTCAGCTCCAGGGTCACCCCTTAATGCCAGCTGAGAAGTCTCTCATGAAAACTTTTCCAAAAGATCGTAAGATTCAGTGTTAAAGTAAGAGTCTCAGAATCCCTTCCACTACACTCATATACACAGAAGTGGATGGCAGGACTTTCAGTTTCCTGTAAACGTCCCTGAATCTTGCCTCAAACTCACTCCCTAAGTGGTTTAAACCTCATTTGCAATTCACTCAGGCTGGCAGCTTTGACATTACCTGTCGGTGAACTTTGCTCACAGCGGGTGGAGGAAGGAGATGGCTCACGTAATTTCTACTGTTGGGTCCAAGGAGACATTTTGTTACTGTTTCCAATGTGTTTAAATTTTGTCTAAGTCAAGTGAGTACCTCCTGCAACCTCACTGCATGATAATCACCCAGAGGAAGGACAGGTCAGTTTCAACAAAGAGCAGGATTGACACGTTTAACTGATCTCACGGGAATGGTCATTTCCATGAGAGCCAGTCTCCCTGCTGACGTGTCGTTGTCTATGAATCCATGGTTGTTTGCTATTCATCATCTCTAAAGGAAGCGAGGGCTTCTCAAAGAAGGAAGCAGCCCAGCTCGGGGGAAACATCCCTTCCCTATTGACTACTGAGAGAATGCACAAGAATATCCCAAAACTGTAAAATCCTACGTAAGGGAAAGGTGTTCACAGGTTCACAGTTTTAGGCTCCTAGAAGGTATATATCGAAGCTGAGTAAAACATGATTCCTGGGGCGCCTGGGTGGCTCAGTAGGTTGAGTGTCTGCCATTGGCTCAGGTCGTGATCGTGGGGTCCTGGGATCAAGCCCCACATCCATCGAGCTCCCTTCTCAAAGGAGAGCCTGCTTCTCCTTTTCCTTCTGCCCTTCCCCCCTCACTTGTGCTCTCTCTCAAAATAAATAAAATCTTAACACACACACACACACACCATGATTCTTGCACTCAAGAAGCCTATAGTCTGAGTGTCACAGCCACCACTAACCCATACAGTGCTGTAGAAACTAAGAAAAAATGGGCCACAAAGGAACTGAATAGACATTTCACTAAAGATAAATAAATTGCCAATAAGTACACGAAAAGGTGCTCTGTGTCATTAGTCACCAGAGAAACAAAATTCAAACTCACAACAAAATACCACTTCACACCCCCTGGGATGGCTATCCTGGAAAATTCCAAGTATCGGTGAGAATGTGGAGAGATTGGAGCTGTCACACATGGAGCGCCCACTACAGAAAACAGCATGGTGTTTTCAAAAAACTTAAACCCAGAATTACCATAGGACCCGGAATTTCCTCTGCTTAGGTATATGCTCCACAGAACTGAAAAACAGGTGTTCTAACGAGATCTTGGAAGTGAATATTCACGGCAGCACTAGCCACAGTAGTTAGAAGTTGGGACAAACCCAGGTGTCCATCAGCGGAAGGATGGGTCCGTGTGTGGCCTGCCTGCACAATGGGGTGTCCCTCACTCATAAAGAGGAATGAAGTCCTGCTGCAGAAATGAGCCTGAAAACATGATGCTGAAAGAAAGAAGCCAGACATGGAGGGCCTCATCATGTAGGATTCCATTTCTATCAACCACTTTGAACCGGCAAGTCCACAGACATGGAGAACAGAGGAGCAGTGTCTGGGGACCCCAAGAAGGAGAATGAGGACAGGCTGCTTCCTGGGGGATGGGGTATCCTTTTGGGGTGTGAAGAGGTTCTGGAACTACATAGTGATGAAGCTTGCCCAATGTCGTGCATTTATACTTTAAAATAGTTACTGGGGTTTGTTTTTTTGTTTTTTTTTTTTTTCCTGTTACTTGTGTTTTACCACAATAGAGAATGAGAGTCCCCTTTCTGGGGGGAGGGACGGAGCACCACCTCCATCAGGGCCAGTAGCGCAGGAAGCAGAAGAGGGGCTGGACTTCAGTCTCCCCCAGCCCCTGAGCAAGGCTTGCTGCGGTGCGACCATTATCAGACATCCCCAAAACGCTGTATGAGACTGCCCGTGAGAGACCTTACTGTGAATTGGGAAGGGCTTCTCGGGGAAGCTGGGGTGTGAGCCGGACTCAGAGGAGAATCCCGAGTCAGGTAGCAGGTGCAGGAGGGAACTGCAGGCAGCAGGAAATCACAAGGAAAAGAGGTGGGAGGGGTAAGCTCTTGGGTGGGAGGGGTCAGGCGGTTGGGCGAACGGTCTTCTATGACAGAGGGGGTTTGGGACTTTGTCTTTGCGGGGCAGGCAAACAGATTGTAGGCTTCTGCCCTGTGGGGCAGGCCCAGGGCACGAGCAGCTTTGAATCAGAATGCCTTCTTGCAAAAAAAAAAGTCACAGACCTTTAGCCACAGACCACACCATGCCCTCTTGCACTACACTAACCTACTTTACGCATCTGTGCCTGGATTTGAAACCACTGCATCTTGTATTCATCTCTGCTTTAGAGAAATGAATGTGCTCCCCTCCCTTTGGCCATGCAGTTCTAGGCAGAAAATAGAAAAAAGAGAGAGAGAGAGAGAGAAACATCAGACTAACTTACCACCTTGTAGATTCTGGTTTCAAAAAGAGTATAGACTGATACAGGTCCATGGAATCAGGATTCCCATGGGTTCTGTAGGCTTTGCCTTCTGCTCTCCAAAGAAAGCGGTCCAGCTGGAGTAACTTCTGGAATGCTCAGCGTCCCTGTAGGAAGGCAACATGGAGAGAGAGCTCCTATCCCTAACTGGCCTGCAGCTCCCCAGACAAGGAGGCAAGTCCTAGGGTGAGATGGGAAAAGACGCTGAGCTCGAACAAAGCAGGGCGGGGCTGATGGCAGAAGCCCCGTGGAGATTCCCCAGGAGCCCAGAAGACTGATTAATTAGCCAGAATGCTAATCGATGGAGGAGGGGGAGAAATTGAACCACCAAGCATGTGGAGATTCTTGTGCTCTGTATTTAATACTTCCCGCGAAGAAGCCTCCTTGAGAAAACACAGAACAGGCTTAGGGGGTAGGACACGCTGAGTCAGAGAAATGGAAGTTGTAGACCGATTTGGACAGGTCACTTTTCTTTTTTTTTTTTCTTTTTTTTTTTTTTTTTAAAGATTTTATTTATTTATTTATTTGTCAGAGAGAGTGAGCACAGATAGAGTGGCAGGCAGAGGCAGAGGGAGAAGCAGGCTCCCTGTGGAGCAAGGAGCCCGATATGGGACTGGATCCCAGGACACTGGGATCACGACCTGAGCCGAAGGCAGCTGCTTAACCAACTGAGCCACCCAGGCACCCATGGACAGGTCACTTTTCAGAAGTGTGTTTTGTGGTTAAAAAGGGGAAGCTGCCCCGTGGGAACCTGCCTGCCAGGTGTTCTGGAGCTCCCTCTCGTGGACAACACTGGTATCACGGCTCCCGCTGCGCCTTGCCCCAAATTCTCAAGCTGCTTGTCAGACATCCATCAGGCTTCCCTAAAGTCAGGGCTGGAAAACTAAGATTTTTTTTCAGCTGATGACAGTCATGGTCTACTGTCTCCTAAAATAGGGAGGCCTTTTGATTTCAGGAGTAGGTTACAGGTATAGGTGTAATCCTTTGAGACCTGTCCTTATGTCTCTAGTGTCTTTCTAGAAGGATCCCCGGGGGCAGCAGGGCGGGGGGTGGGGGGGACACTCACCTTTCTCAGGGTAAGTCAAGTATCATGATCTCAGAGGCTGTCAGTTCCTGGGGTTACATCCATATGTGACGTGGTGGTGGAAGGGGGAGGCTATCTTACTTTTCCGCCCAGATCTGCAAAAATCCGCATCAAAGACAAGCTTAATTTCATCCAAGGGGATGTCCTTCATAAAGCCAATTTACTGAGTGTCTCACTAAAGGTGATTTCGTGTATACGGAGGGAGGAACTCCCTCACAACTCCATGTCAGGATCAGATCGTGTCCGTCTGTCGGTTTTAGCCGAGGAACGTCTCCTAGCCGAGACCCAGGCTTCCGTCTTACTCTGCCCTGGGAGGGAGATGCTCCTGGAGCCCCTTCTGAGAGTCATATTCCCCCCTCCCCACTCTAGAGTGAGGCACCTGCAGTAGGTGAGCCTCAGTCCCCAAGATCTCACTGCGCTTTGTGCCTTTGCTCTGTTGTATCTCCGGGACTCGACGAAGCCCGTTACAGCAGAACCTCCTCGCGATCTAGCCATGACACCCAGCCGCCCCCCACCCCCCAGCCCCACCTAAAGCACCTGCCATCTCTTCCCCCCTATTGCAGTCCAAGTCCTTGAGCGACAGTAAGAACCGCCACAAAAAGCCCAAGGACCCCAAGCCCAAGGTGAAGAAGCTCAAATACCACCAGTACATCCCGCCGGACCAGAAGGCAGAGAAGTCCCCGCCGCCCATGGACTCGGCCTACGCCCGGCTGCTCCAGCAACAGCAGCTCTTCCTGCAGCTCCAGATCCTGAGCCAGCAGCAGCAGCAGCAGCACCGGCTCGGCTACCCGGGGATTCACCAAGCTCAGCTCAAGTGAGTCGGGAGGGCCCAGGGCAGCGGGGGCGAGCAGAGGCCGGCTGGGGAGGGCTGCTCCGTGTCCCAGGCACGCGGGGCCGGCACCTGGGACCCCAGCAAGTCCCCGATGGTGCCCCGTCCTCATCTGGTAGGTTTGGAATAGGGCTCTATGTAGGAACCATGCCCACCTTTTCAGGAGCAGAAGGCCGGGGGGAAGCAAGGAAATCGAAGCCCTGTGAGGAGGTATCGCTGGGAAAAGAGAAAGGATTAGCGCTGTCAGACTGAATCATGGACGAGAGGAGAAACCGTGTCAGGGTGGTTCTGTTTCTTGGATTTGCCTGGCCCATATGCTTTAGAAAGCAACAGACCTGAGTGACTGAGTGACAGCCAGCCCCAAAGATTGAGTCTGGGGGTCCCAAGACGGCACTCCCATGGCAGTCACCTTTCAAATGGCCATTCCCTTCAACTCTAAATTTGGGGCGGGGGTTCCTGCACCTGTGTCTGCTCAGCCTCAGGTTGTGTGGGCACTGATGCTGAGAGCTGAATACAACCATGCCTTATGGGGTACTCCTGCCCTGCAGGACACTCTCCCCTATGCCAGAGTCTCTACCGCTCCCTCCTGTCTCCTTGGGACTCATCTGGAGTGTCACTTGCCCCTTGGCACTGAGCCTGCCCAGTTTGTGTCTTCAACCTGCCTCTCCTGCTGATTGATTTCTTGCCTGATCCTTGCAGGCCATTAGCACGTGACCTGATCTAAATGCAAGTTACCCGGGCGCCTGGGAGGCTCAGTGGGTTAAAGCCGCTGCCTTCGGCTCAGGTCATGACCTCAGGGTCCTGGGATGGAGCCCTGCATCGGGCTCTCTGCTCAGCGGGGAGCCTGCTTCCCCCTCTCTCTCTCTGCCTGCCTCTCTGCCTGCGTGTGATCTCTGCCTGTCAAATAAATAAATAAGATCTTTAAAATAAAGTAAAGTAAAATAAAAAATAAATGCAAGTTACCCACTAAAAGTTCTGGCCACCCAATTCCAGTGTTGGTGGGGGGGAGGCAGCTTTCCCCACATCACCAGCCAGGCGCCCTGCAATTCCACTCAATTCTGGTACCATCTGCCTGGACAGAGAGCATCAGATCCCACAGGTGAGGGGCTCAGTCCCACAAAACTACCCCCACCTTCCCCCACTTCAGATCCCCATCGCAAGCCTAGATGTTGTGACCTGGGCTTCTGGTGGCCTGGGCTATATAGGTCAGAGGTTTCCACAATTTCCTCCCCGGGTTCCGTGAATTCGCTAGAGCAGCTCCCAGAACTCAGAGAAACACTTGACTGACTAGACCACCGGTTTATTATAAAAGGATGTTACCCGGGAACAGCCAGATTTAAGAGACGCGCAGGGCAAGGGACGGGGAAAGGACAAGGCGCTTCCCTGCCCCCGCCACCCCAAGTGTGACACTCTCGTCGTGCTCCCTGGGTTCACCAACTGGAAATCCCGAACTCCGTTCTTTGAGGTGTTAGCAGGGCTGCCTGATTGATTAAACCATTGGTCATTGGTGAACAACCCAACTTCCAGCCCGGCTCCTCTCCCGAGGGGTCAAGGGGGAGGACTGGAAGTTTCCAGCTCAAATCACAGGGCTGGTTCTCAGGCATCCGGCCCCCATCCTTAGGTGACCTTGGGGCTTTCACGAAGTCACCTCGCCTGCATGACAGACGACACCCCCGTGGCTCCCGTCACTTAGGAGACTCCGAGGACTTTAGGAACTCTGTGCCAGAAGGAAGGACAAGGACCAAATGTGTCATTTCTTATTGTAAATCATGGCGTTACACCCCCATATATCTATTTGGCTGTATTTTAAGTGCCTCTTTTCTGTTTGTTTTTCAGGGAGCCAAATGAACAGATGGTCAGAAATCCAAACTCTACTTCAACACCACTGAGCAATACCCCTTTGTCTCCTGTCAAAAACAGCTTTTCTGGACAAACTGGTGTCTCTTCTCTCAAACCTGGCCCGCTGCCATCAAACCTAGATGATCTGAAGGTATAGGATATGGTGTGGTTTCCTCCCTCCCTGTCTCCCTCCACCCCTTCTTTCCTATCTTTCAACAAATATATCGGTAGATTTTTTTCAAGATTTTATTTGTAAGTCATCTCTACACCCAACGTGGGACTCGAACTCACAACCCCAAGATTAAGAGTCACCTGTTCTACTAACGGACCCAGCCAGGCACCCCAACAAATGCATCAGTAGCTTTTTAACATTTCCCCCAACTGATTTCTTGAATCAGACATTGGGAGGGAGAAGCTATGGGGGAGACTCAAGTAGATGACAAAATTTTAACTGCTGTGGTTGAGAACCCCTGCCCCGACTCACAAAGCAGAAGACCCCGGGCTTCCGAAAACTCAGCTCTTTCCCTGGCTATGCAGCCTCGGGTTAGTTTCTTAATTTCTCTGCCTCCTGGATCGCTCATTTGCATACAGGGGTTCTTGTGAGAACCCGATGGAATCGTATATACATGGCAGAACTTAGCGCACACAGCAGCGGTAAGATTGATGTGGGCTTCCAGAATGTTCTAAGCCAGCAGTCAGCTCCATGATGAACGTCAGCCAGTCTCTGGTGAAATGGGAAAAGCAAGAACCATGTAAAAGGCTTTTCATAAACCTGAGTGTGTTCAGCATACCGCGGCAGATCTTTATTCAAAGTATTTATTTCCTCCCGATGTTCCGCAACTAAAGAAAGATCCTGTTTGGTAATGATGACAGCAGTGGGCGGAAGTTGAATGTGGCTGGTAGACTTTTGTTTCTTTGTGTTAAGTAGGGGTATTGTTAAAGAAGGATGTGAGTCTTGGGGAACAAGATGACATGTTGGTAACCCAGTGTCGGCTGCATAATTTGAAATAACGTGCGGTTCTGTGAAATCCCCGAGTCTGAGAACGTCGGCCCTGAAATGTGACAGAGACGCGTTCAGTGCTGGGTGTGGGGGAGCAGTTTCCTCTGGATCACAGACCTCAGGCATGTCCCTTCACTGGGATGGACCCTGGGCTCTGAGCTGAACCTAACGCCTTCCAGAACAGCGCTCACAACCCACGTGTTTATCCTTCCAGTACTTACAAAAGAACTGAAGGCAATTGCGGTGCCTTCGTCTCCTCTAACGTGTGAGCACACCTGCTCCGCTCGATGCTTCATTCCGTTGTCTGTGATCCCACCTGTACACCTGCTTTCCACCCACCTGTTACTCTCTCCTCCCCCGAAGGACCTTATCGCTTGTCCCCCAAAAGCCAATTTCCTATAGTTCCCCAGGGTCTTCACGGGGCCAGGCTTTCTCAGTCCTTATTTGTCACCTTCCGTTCCCATTCTCAGCCTTCAGCCATTATCTGCCTTGGGGGAAAGGTGGCGGTGGGGATTATTTCATATGAAAGAAAATTAATTCTATGGCTACCAGTGGCTGACACCCACCCATGAAATGGATCTTGGGTTGTGATATCGCGTTCCTCTGTCCCTTCCGCTTGGAATCACAATGCTTGGGTTTCATTGAGCTCGTCCCAACGTAGCCTCCGGAAGGCTGGATAAGGCGGCCACGCTTCTGGGAATGCCCTCCAGAACAGCGGGCCACCCACCCTCCACTCCGCAGGTCCTAAATCCATGACGGTATAAAATCAGCTGCTCTCACCCAGACAACAATATGCTAAACGAAGTAAGCCAGACACAAAGGGACAACTATTGTATGAATCTAATTACACAAGGGACCTAGAGACGTTCAAAGAGACAGAAAGTCGAAGGGTGGCTGCCAGGGACTGAGGGGAGGAGGAACGGAGAGTTAGTGTGTCACGGGTACCTGGGTTCTGCATGCAATGAGGAAAATGCTTCGGAGACAGACAGCCGTGATATTTGCACAACAGTGTGAATTTACTAATTCCACTGAACTGTATCCTTAAACGTGATTAAAGGATGTTTCATGCTGTACGTCTTTAACCACAGTTAATAAAAACATTTTTTTTAAGATTTTATTTATTTATTTGACGGAGAGAAACACAGAGAGAGAGGGAACACAAGCAAGGGGAGGGGGAGAGAGAGAAGCAGGCTTCCCGCCAAGCAGGAAGCCCGATGCGGGGCTCGATCCCAGAACCCTGGGATCATGACCTGAGCTGAAGGCAGACGCTTAACAACTGAGCCACCCAGGCTCCCTGCAAAAAGATTTTTTGGATGCTTCTGGGTGGTTCAGTTGGTGAAGCATCTGATTCATCATTTCAGCTCAGGTCTTAATCTCAGGGTTGTGAGTTCAAGCCCCACATTGGAAAAAAAATTTTTTTGTTTTGTTTTTGTTTTTAAAAAGTTGTCTACCTTACGATGGGAGTTCGGGGTCAGGTAGATCGGAAGTTGCCTTGATCTCAGACAACATCGTCCAGAGGTGATGTGCCATCTAGCAGAGTGGCCGAAGGTGGTTTCCTCGATGGGCACATGGTCAGAATGATGGGCTGGTTGGAGTCAAAATAGATCAGCGTCGGTACTAGGAAACGATGGGGTTAGCAGCTGCCAGTTTTTGAGTTGTGAACCATCAGTCGACCATGCTGTGTAGATTTGCTTCCATTTTTCACGCTGCAAGACAGGTTTCATATGTGAACCTAAAAATCAGGACCTCCAAGAGGCTAAATAAATAAGGCATAACTCATGATCATCCTAGATAATTTTTGAGCTCAAAAATGGTATGCTGTATAGAACAAAGACACTGGGTTGATGGGTTTGTTTGTTTAAGATTTTATTTATTTGAGAGAGAGAGCATGAGTTGGGGGGAGGAGCAGAGGGGGAAGCAGACTCCCCGAGGAGCAGGGAGCCCGAGGCGGGACTCGATCCCAGGACCCTGAGATCACGACCTGAGCCGAGGTCATACACCTAACCGACTGAGCCACCCAGGTGCCCCTAGAAGAAAGATACTGTTGATAAACCTAAAGCTGGCCCCAATAGCACAGGGGAGAAAAGTGGGAGAAATAGGTTAGTTCTATCAGGACTCAGGCTAACACGCAAAAAAGATTCTTTGCATTTTCTCCCCCACCTGGAGACGCCGTGCCGGTTTCGTCTGGTCATTTGACAACCTTGCCTGGTGTGTCCAGAGCCCACAAGTCAATCCAGAATGCTGACCACTAAAAACAGACTTACATCTCCTTGTGTAGAAGCCAAAGAACCTTTACAGCATAAATAAGTTTGGTAAACTCATAGGATTTAGTTTCAGTTTCTCGGGTAACACTGATTTGTGTATTTTAAGTTAAAGTGGGAAGTCTGCAGTTAAATTCAGGAGACAGACGACGTTTATCCTGACGGCCTCACTTCCCTGCATGGGCTGCACACTGTCCAGTGTGGATGGTGGTCAGTCACGAGTTCACGGTTCATGCCACAGGCACACGGCGCACTGAGATCATGCGCTAAGTGAATAAATGTCGTGCTTACCCTCCCCCGCAAAAAAGAGACTAAATGCTGTGCAAGTGAACCAGCCTATAGATGAGAAAACTGGGGTTTGGCCTTAAGGGAGTGCTTTTTGTTTGTTTTTTCTTATTTTGTTTTCTTTTATTTTAAATTGCAGTCTAGTGAACATGCCGTGTTATATTAGGTTCGGGTTTACAGTATGGTGATTTGACAGTTCGGTACAACACCCAGAGCTCATCACAAGTGCCCTCCTTGATCCCTATCACTTATGTCCCCCGTCCCCCCTCCCCTCTGGCGACCATTAGTTTGTTCTCTATAATTAAGAGTCTGTTCTTGGTTTCTCTCTCTTTCTCTTTTTCCTTTGCTCATTTTGTTTGTTTCTTAATTCCCCAGAGGAGTGAAATCACATGGTCTTTGTCTTTCTCCGACTGACTTCACTTAGCATAATTCTCTCTAGCTCCATCCATGTTGTTGCAAAAATGGGAAGATTTCATTCTTTTTTACGGCTGAGTAATATTCCATTGTAATTCGGCCATTGTAAATAATGCTGCAGTAAACACAGGGGTGCCTCTATGCCTTTGAAGTCCTGTTTTTATAATTTTTTAAGTAACTATCCAGTGTTGTGATTACTGGATTGGAGAGAAGTTCTATTTTCAACTGAGTGATCGCAAAGGTTTCGCTACTGTCACTTGAAATGAGGATGGAAAAGGGGAGGGACAGACAGAGAAACCTTCATTGGACTTGACCTCCAGGTGTATGGGGAGAGGTGTCACCAGGGATTGTGACACCAGGGGCAGACATTGGGAGGGTAGAATGGGGAGCTGATCTGAAGGGATGGTGGCAGATGCATTCCGTTTGGGGAAACCGAGTCACAGGTACCACCAGGACGACCAAGGGGGAACGTCTAGCGAGTGTCCGTGCAGTTTCCGATCTAGTTCAGCTCAACTGTGTTGTCAGCCTAGGCACAGAAATTTTGGAATTGTTTGCCTAGTGGGGCAGGTTGAAGCCACAAGGCAGAACGAGACAGAAGGAGAGCAGTTGGAAAGAGTGGGAAGGGAAGAAGGAGAGAAATAAAGGAAGTGGGTGGTTAACCATACTTTATAGAAAAGGAAGACACAGGAGGAACTCATGAAGGTGACCCTTAAAACAGGTCATCAGAAAGACAAGGTATCAAAAGTAGATATTCTCCCAAAAGGCTCATGTTTTGCTGACTAGGAGTAAAAGGAGAAAAGCACTGAGAAGAGTTTGGTTTTTCATTAAAAAGTTATACGTAGGGGAGGGGGGGCGCTCATGGGGGCGCAGTTTGTTAAGCATCTGTTAGTTTCAGCTTAGGTCGCGATCTCCGGGTGGTGAGATGGAGGCCTGTGTCTGGCCACGCACTCACCTGGAAGATTCTCTCTCTCCCTCTGCCCTAGTCCCTCACTCCAGCTCATTCTCTCTCTCTCTCTGTCTCTCCCCCAAATGAATAAACCTTTTTTTCCTTTAAGTTATAGATGGTAACATTACAGTATATGGTTTTTTCTCTTTGCTAATCCAGTATATGGATTTTTTTTCTCTTGTTTCTAAGAAACCGGAGAGCCAGAGAGCATGGGAGAGAGAAGCAGAAAATAAAGGGAAATTTTAAAACTGGAAAAATATGATGGATATTAAGAAATAGTTGTTCGTGTGTTTCAGGTGTGATAATGGTCTTTTATCTTTTTTTTTTTTTTTTTAAATAAAAGGCACTTATCTTTTAGAGAAAGAAAACTGGAATATTTACAGATCACATTATATGATTTGCTTCAAAATAATTTAAGAAATATAGTGGAAGTGATTTGGGGCATAAATGACTCAAGATTGGACAGATGGATCATTGTTGAAGCTGGTGAATGGCTCCAAGGGGTTCATTCTACTTTTTTCATCAACTTTTGTGTATGATAGACATTTTCCATAATAAACAGTTGAAAGAGTGATTGGCGGTGAAAGCACCAGGGAGTGTAGGAAAGAGATGTATACAAACCTTTGTCCCCAGCAAGCCCACACAGCATCATACTCTGAAATGTAAGGTAAACCGAGTGCAAATATGAATTGCATTATTTAATGAGGTAGCTTAAAATATTCAGTGCCAGAGCAGATTCTAAAAATAAATGTAGAACTCATTAATTTTAAGTAATTCAAATTTAAAACAATAATGAGTTGCCGTTCTGTACTTTTTCAAACCAGCAAATCTTGGAGGGGGGAATAAAAAAGATAAGACGGTGCCAGAAAGATGAAGAGGGGGCTGATATATTTACCAGTTGCAGTGGTGTGACTTGTAACCCTTTTATATTGTAATACATTGTAATCCTCAAATACCTTTTAAATGATTATAAAGTGATTATTTACTGTCGAAAGAGAACAGTGTAGGGAGAAGTAAATAGTATTTTAAAAGATAATTGACCCACAGATAGCATTGCAGATTATATTTCCCTATAAATTTAAAATACAGGTGGACAATTATTGTTGAAAAAAATTTAAAAATTATTGCTCTAGGATAATCCTGTGAACATGAATTTCTGGCATGCTTTTTTGTTTAATATATCATAAGCATTTTTCATAATTTGCAATATTCAATGAAATTTTTATTTTTTTAAGCTTTTCTTTATTCATTTATTTACTTATTTGTCAGAGAGAGACTGAGCACAAGCAGGGGGAGCGGCAGGCAGAGGGAGAAGCAGGCTCCCCGCTGAGCAGGGAGCCTGATGGGGGACTCCATCCCAGGACCCCAGTATCATGACCTGAGCTGAAGGCAGACACTTAAAACAACTGAACCACACAGGCATCCTGGAATTTTTATTTTTCATAGCATATCATTCTACCACCTAGTTAACAGTCCTCTGTCAGACACTTAACTTGGTTTCCAATTTTGCTATTAAAAATATAATTTGTGGGGCGCCTGGGTGGCTTAGTGGGTTAAAGCCTCTGCCTTCAGCTCATGTCATGATCCCAGGGTCCTGGGATCGAGCCCCACATCAGGCTCTCTGCTCGGTAGGGAGCCTGCTTCCTCCACTCTCTCTGCCTCTTTGCCTACTTGTGATCTCTCTCTGTCAAATAAATAAATAAAATCTTAAAATATATATATATATATATATATATATATATATATATATATATATATAATTCGTACATAAATTTGTTTTAATGTATCCGATTACTGCTCCAGGCTAAATTCCTGGGAGTAGAATTCCTGAACCAAAACATATTAACTTTTTTTAAAGTTCTTGCCAGGGGCACCTGGATGGCTCAGTCAGTAGAGCGTCTGACTCTTGACCTCAGGTATTGATCTCAGGATCATGAGTTCGACCCCTGTATTGAACACAGAGCCTACTTTAAAAAAAGGAAGAAGAAGAAAAAAAAAACTAAAGTTCTTGCCAAAGAATACATATTGTAAAAATTTCTGTCCTGAACGTCTATGCCGGTCTACTTGCCAGAAGCAGTGGGCTGAGGCATTTATCTGTCATGACTATACACACTGGATCACCCGGGGCTCTGGGTAAAATACAGGTTCTGATACAGTAGCTGTGGGGAGGGGGCCCGAGTGTCCACATTCCTAACATGCTCCCAGATGTCCTTGGAGCTGGTGGTCTAAGGACCACACTTGAAATAGCAAGGTATTAAGGAACTTTTTTTTTTAAAAGATCTTATTTATTTATTTGACAGAGAGACCACAAGTAGGTAGAGAGGCAGGCGGCGGGGGCCAGGGGGTGTGGTACCCAGGCTCCCTGCTGAGCAAAGAGCCCGATGCGGGGCTCGATCCCAGGACCCTGAGATCATGACCTGAGCCGAAAGCAGAGGTTTAACCCACTGAGCCACCCAGGCATCCCTTAAGGAACTTTCTTAAAAAACATTTTTATTGGCTTATTTTTGCTGCTACTTCCCTAACACAAAGTATTCTTAATTCCTTTGTCAATTTCATTAGTGCAAAAATATGTCCATAATTGTTTTATTTGGGTTACTAATGCTGGTACATGTCCATTATTGGCCATTTTTTATTTTTTTAATCTTTTAAAAAGATTTTATTTATTTGACAGAGAGAGCGCGTACAAGCAGAGGGAGCAACAGAGGGAGAGGAAGAAGCGGGCCCCCCTGCCGAGCAAGGAGCTCAGTGCGGCACTGGATCCCAGGACCTTGGGATCATGACCTGAGCCAAAGGCAGATGCTTTACTGACTGAGTTACCCAGGTGCCCACAAAAGATACATTTTTTTTTAATGGCCAATAAAAGGGGCTCCTGGTGTCTTAGTTGGTGAAGTGTCTGCCTTTGGCTCAGGTCATGACCCAGGGGTCCTAGGATCGAGTCCCATATAGGGATCCCTGCTCAGCGGGAAGCCTGCTTCTCTGTCTCCCCCTGCTCCTCTCCCCTGCTTGGGCTCTCTCTCTCTCCCTCTTGCTCTTGCTCTCTCCCAAATAAATAAATTTTTAAAAATACATCTTTTGTTTGTGGCAAGTTGACCACACCCATTATCCATTTTGAAGTGTTGGTTTATATTGGGGGTTTGTTAAAGCAACCTTGGTACATCGAGCTTACTAACACTTTATTACTTGTCCTGTGATTATTTCTGTCTGACACTGCTATCTGCATTTGCATTTTCTTTTTGGTGTTTTTGACTTAGAGGGATTTTTTATTTTTGTCTTATTTTTAGGATAGCTTTCTTTGCTTTTGGGCTCAAAAGAGCCTTCCGTACAGAATATCAGAAGGCTGTCTCCCTATACATTCTTCTAGCTGTTTTATGGAATTATTGACACTTGGATATTTAATGTTTCCTGTTTCAGTTATAAAAGTAATATCTTCTGTGACCTATTTAGGGTGTTAGAGATAAGGAGAACCATTGTTAACATTTTAGTCTATCTTTATCCACATATTTTCATCTGCAAGCATACATTTAAATATATACACACATATAAACTTATATAATTCTTAGGAAAATAGAATCAAGCAATTTAAGCTATTTTTCACCTAAAAATATACCATAAACAGGGGCGCCTGGGTGGCTCAGTTAATGTTTGACTTCCACTCAGGTCATGATCTCAAGGTCCTGGGATCAAGTCCCGCATCCAGCTCCCTGCTCAGCGGGCAATCTGCTTCCCCTTCCCCCTTTGTCCCTCCCCCTGCTCATGCTCCCTCTCTCTCTCTCCCAAATAAATTTTAAAAATCAAGAAAAAGTAATATACCATCAGCAATTATTCATTCTCGTATGTAACATCAGAGTACATGGATTCTGGTATTCCATCATTCATAGGCACTACCATTAATTTAGTTTTAATATAGTACAGCTATTTTTAGATAGCTATAGCTCATCATTTATGAATATTATAAAAAATGCAGGGATGAAATTATCACACGTGAATCAACATCATAATGGCAAACGCTTACACCCCACTAACCATTTGCGAGACACTATTCCAAGCACTTTACAACTGTTAAGCCGTTTCAGGCCTCACAAAAACATATCAGGTCGGTATACCGTCTCCATTTTACAGAAGGGGAACCGAGGCACAGAGCGGACTCTGCACTGGAAAGAGGCAAGGTCAGGATTTGAACTGAGGGACTCCCTGCATTACATTCTTTCTCAGTCTATGACTATCATCTAGCCCGTTATTAAAACTAGGACGTAAAGTAGGGTGCCTGGGTGGCTCAGTCGGTTGAGTCTCTGACTCTTGGTTTTAGCTCAGGTCATGATCTAGGATCAAGCTCTGTGTCCCACTCCATGCTCATTGGGAGAATCTGCCTAAAATTCTCTCTCTCTTCCTCTCTCTGCACCTCCCCCGGTTCAGCCTAGCTCGCTCGCTCTCTCAAATAAATCTTCAAACAAACAAAAAACAGGACCTAAGTGATAATGTAGAACCATGGTTCTCAAAACTGGGTCCCGGGACCAGTGGCACCAACATTCCCTGGGAACCTGTTAAAAATGCACATGGCCCGTTTCCTGCACCTGCTCAAGTTGGAGAACAGAGGACAGAGAGAGCCTGGGAGGGTGAGCAGTGGCCTCAGAGCAGAAGACCCAGTGTGCTTTGGGATGATTGGTTGCCAGCTGATGGCTAAACCCCGGCAGACATCAGTCTTCTCATCTACAGAATGGGGCGAGGACCAGAGTGGGGGTTGGAAGCCGGTAGGGTAGGCGACCTCTATGTTCATGTGGTTTCAAGTGGGCTGTCCCTTTGTAGGATTCCGGGATCGTGCAGGGGAAGCACCGCACAGAAAAGCATGGTGCAAAACCCTATCGAGCCCCAGGGGAGGGGAGGGAATTGTAAGCGAGTGATAGAAAAGCGGACGTTGTGCAGTTCCACCGGTGATGTTTTAGAGCAAATGTAACAATATTTTTTAAGATTGTCCTTGAACAGCCACTAACCGCGCCCTGGTTTCTGTAGGTCTCGGAATTGAGACAGCAGCTCCGAATCCGGGGTCTGCCCGTGTCAGGCACCAAGACGGCCCTCATGGACCGGCTGAGGCCCTTCCAGGACTGTGCGGGAAACCCCGTGGCCAACTTCGGGGACATCACGACCGTCACCTTTCCCGTGACGCCCAGCGGCGCGCTGCCCGGCTACCAGTCGTCCCCGTCCGCCGGCGCCCTGTCCAACGGCTTCTATCACTTCGGCAGCACCAGCTCCAGCCCACCGATCTCGCCCGCCTCGTCCGACCTGTCGGGAGCGGGGTCCCTGCCCGACACCTTCAACGACGCGTCCCCGTCCCTCTGCCTGCACCCGTCGCCGGTGCACGCGTGCGCCGAGGAGAGCCTGCTGGGCGGCCTGGGCGGGGGCTCGCTGGCGCCCGAGCCGGACGGGCGGGACTCGGAGAAGGACAAGATGCTGGTGGAGAAGCAGAAGGTCATCAACGAGCTCACCTGGAAGCTGCAGCAGGAGCAGCGCCACGTGGAGGAGCTCCGGATGCAGCTGCAGAAGCACAAGAGGGCCGGCGGCCCCGAGAAGCCGCCGCCCTTCCTGGCCGTCCCCATCAAGCAGGAGGACGCCGTGCCCAGCTGCCCCTTCGCGCCGCAGCAGAGACCCGGGAAGAGGCAAGGCCAGGGGGCCGAGGGCCAAGTGCAGGCGGGCGAAGCGGCCGGGCGCCGGCCCCTGGGGCCTGCTCCCTGCGCCGAGGCCTCGGGCCACAGCGACGCGCTGCCTTCCACCTTCCTGAGCCCCCAGTGCTCCCCGCAGCACTCGCCGCTGGGCGCTGTCAAAAGCCCGCAGCACATCAGTTTGCCCCCGTCACCCAACAACCATTACTTCCTGCCCTCCTCCTCGGGCGCCCCGGGGGAAGGGCACAGGATCTCCTCACCTGTCAGCCAGGTGTGCGCTGCACAGGTAAGAGCTCCCGCCCCCAGGCCCCCCCTCCCCAGCCAGCACCCAGCTTCCTGCAAGGGGGGGGGGTGGCCTGGCAAAGGATGAAGAGCTGACATTGGGAGTTTTAATGGGCAGGGTTTACCAGAAGCCCAAAGCAGCCTCTGGTCTTGGCAGTAGACGGGACTCTCTTCTCCCAGGTGGAGGTTGGCAAAATTGTCTTGTAAAGGGCTAGAAAATGAACGTGTTGCCTTTGTGGGCCCTGGGTGCCTGAGTCTGGCAACTCAGTAGGACCCTTGTATCATGAATAGACAACTGTAACTTGTAAAGGAATGCACGTGGCTGGGCTCCAATAAAACTTTATTTATAAAAACAGGCAGTGGGCCAGATTGCCATCCCCTGTTGTTGGGACTCCTCGGGGTAAAGCCTTACCATAGGCCAAACCAGTCTATCAAGAGCGCCAACGGAAAGTTACTATTATCTCCATTAGTGGTGTGCTGAGTGCAAATATTTACCAAGCACCTACAATGTGCCAGGCACTAACCAAACAAAAGTCCCTCTTCTCATGGGAAGATAGACAGTAAATAAAATAAACATGTAAAATGTATAATGTATTAGAAGATGGTAGATCTTTTTTTTTTTTTTTAAGATTTTATTTTTTAGAGAGAGAGAAAGCATGAGCAGGGGGGAGAGGAAGAAGCAGGATCCCCACAGAGCAGAGAGCCCCATGTGGGGCTTGATCCCAGGACCTCAGGGCCCCAGGATCATGACCTGAGCCAAAGGCAGATGCTTAACCCACTGAGCCACCCAGGCGCCTCTAGAGGATGATAGATGTTATGGAGAAAAGGCAGGGAGGGGTGGTGATGGAGCATTTCAGATTTGCGACGTTAAGTCAAAGGTCTGGGGCCATTTGAGCCAATCTTTGGAGGCAGTGAGGGAGAGCGCCTGGTGAATATTTGGGGGGAAGGCATTGCAGGCAACGGAAAGACAACAAGGGCAAAGGCCCTGTGGTGGGAGTCGTGGGTGGGTGTTCAGGGACCAGGAAGGAGGCCACTGTGGCTGGAGCTGAATGAGAGGCTTTGTAGGGACGGCTTACAGGAGCAACTAGTACAAAGACTCGACCCAGGGGAGCATCAGAGACTTCCCTTGTCCTCGAAGCTAAAAAATCATTAGGAAAGTCTACCTAAGGCTCTCTGAGACAGAAAATTTCGTCATCACAAGTTCTCAAATCTACCTCATGAGGAAGGAAATGGGAAGAAAATCCACAGGATTGGATCCTGCCAGGTGACCAGTATGGAGAGGCCTGCCTCTCCTTAAGTACTCTCCTTAATTGTCACAACGCTATGAGCTCCAGTTCTCTATTCTTGACTTAACCATGGAAGAAAGAGAAGCTCGAGGAGGTTAACCCAGGAGCCCAGGGTCACAGGAACCCAGGGTTTTCTGATGCTAAAGGGCGTGCCCTTTTCCCACTGAATGTTCTCTGGCCTGCGGCCTTGGACAAGGGGAATCTGTTTTCTACAGCCTCGGACAGCACATTCAAGTGAATGGCGCCTGCTTCTGAGTGGGCACCCTGGGAGGGGACTGGGACATCCCAAGGGTTATCATCCCTGTTGATGAAGCTTACTTCATCATCATCCCGGTGTCCTAGGCAACAAAGGTAAAAATAGTCCTGGAAACACAGCTCGGGACCCTAAGACCATCCCAACGATGTGGGTAGAAACATGAAGAACTAGCATTTGTGCAGTGGTTCACAGCTTAGAGAGCACTCCTTGGGGACACGAACAATTCCAAGTTAAAAGGATAAAGAGCGATATAGAGTAACATGCCTGATGGATGCTTCTGGCGTCATATGCGGCACGAAGAGTTGGGGAAGGTGGGGGAAGCACATGGGTCATGAAGGGCTAGGAAGGTCCAGGAAGGTCTTTTGGAGGGGGGGAGGGCAGGAAGGTTTTGCAGAGGGGTGGGACTCAGTGAGAAGGGCAGTGTTAACAAACAGGAGTCGGGAAAAGAACATTCCATGCAGGAAAAGATAGGGAGGTCCAATGTGCAAGGCATGCAGAGGGAGGTTTGGGGAGGGATGAATAGAATTCACGCTCTTAAAGGAAATGGTACCCAGCCTGGAGCATCTAGAACACTGGTTACAGGTGCAGACCCTATGCTGTGGTTGCACGGGAGCCATGGAAGGCTTTTAAACAATGGGTGATGCATACGAATCCAGATTGGAGACTGGTCATGGTATCTAGGGAGAGTTGAAAACATAAGATACCAGGGAAGGGGCCAGGAGTCTCAGCAAAAGCTCTCAAGTGTGTTAGCAGAGGCCGCCTCATTGGCTGTTTCTTCCTTCCAGAACTCAGGGGCGCATGAGAGCCGGCCTGCGAGCTTCTCTCCCCAGCCCTCCAGCCTGCACCCCTCTTTCTCTGGAGCCCAGGCGGACAGCAGTCATGGTGCTGGGGGCACCCCTCGTCCCAAAAGCCCAGGGGTCCAGCAAAAGGTAGGCACCTGGAGAAGGGTTTAAACTCTGCCTCTTTCCCTCTTCTGTGGTCTTGTCCTCCAAATGAGGGGGTCCAAAGGCGGAAATAAATGACATCTTAGGTAAAAACAAATTCACTGGAAACAGATTGACATGGATGTACCAGTGGAAGTTAGGGTGTTCCGAGGAGCCGTTGCTGGGGGTCATCCTGGGAATCTCAAGGATGAACATGAATGTGGTCTGTTGGTGAAAATGACACGGCAAACGCACCAGTTTCCGTGCAGTCGAAGATCGGAATAGAGGCGTGTGGGAAAATAATGCGCGGGAAAGAGGAAGGTATGCGGAGATGTGGAAAGGTAGAGAAAGGTGCAGGAAGTTCGAGTCACAGTGCAGACTCTCGGTGGAAAAAGGAGGAGGTCGTAGTACATCGCAGCAGGTGGAAATCACGGGTGGGTGCCCTAAAAGGGCCCGGGCACTTCATAAAGCACTCACCATACACGAGGCTGGTTCCTGAAGACATAGCCCGGCAACGGCGCCCCCTCTCTGCAAATGCACTTGGTTAGGAGTGAAATGCTCTGGGGTGGGGTAAGTACTCTGGGAATTCCCGGGGTGATGGACTTCTTCCTATCGGACTGGAGTCTTACTTTATTGGCTTTTCTCCTAACCGAAGAGGGTTCATCCTGGAGGGGGAAAGGAGTCTGTCAGTTTCCCATCCTAACATGCCTCTGGGTACGCCCACAACGCGCCCATGCTATGTGCCTTTGTCCGTAGAAGACCCATGATGTGTACCATTGTCAGTATATCGAGGTTGTTTTCTAAACCCTAGCTCTCTTTTGTTCCCCCTCCAATCAGTTGTTCCAGGTTCGAGCCTGGAGTTTATAAAACAGAAGCCGTACCGTCTGTGACCCCACGAGTTGACTCTCTTTCTCTGCACTGTACCTCCACAGATGGCTGGTTTACACTCTTCTTCTGAGAAGACGGGGCCAAAGTTCTCCATTCCATCTCCAACGTTTTCCAAGTCCACTTCAACCGTTCCAGAGATAACGCAGCCTCCGTCCTATGAAGATGCCGTCAAGCAGGTAACTTAGGAAGATTTGTTTTCTGGAGGGAAACAGGTTGCCTAAACGGATCTTGTTTTTCATTATTCACCTCCATGTAGTTCGTAGATGGCGACACTGTGTGTGTCGGGGGCCCCTCGGTGAGAATGGGCCACTGCAGAAAGGTGCCGGGTGTGCATAGCAGGTGTGTGAGGCAGGCAGAGAAGACTGTGGGCTCTCTCGCTCTCAGTCAAATAAATAAACAAAATCTTAAAAAAAAAAAAAAAAAAGAAGCAGCAGAAGCAACCTTGTTCTTGGGGTGGAAGCCTCCCCGCCAAGCTCACTCTGAAGGGCTCTCCTGGGGCGCACTCTGCCTTCTCCCCTTCTCCTGTGCTGGATTGTTTCCTCCCGGAGTTTCCCCATCTGAGATGAACACTGGGCTTTAATCGCGCGGTCAGCAAGTTCAAGTCCTGTTCACGGCGGCATTATTCCCAAACTGCGGGAGCAACCTGGGGGGCATCCGTAGATGAATGGTTAGCCCAAATGTGGTGAATACATCCAATTAATCCTACCCAGTCTTTTAAAAAATATTTTATTATGTGAGAGAGAGAGAGAGGGCACAAGTGGGAAGAGAGGCAGAGGGAGAAGCAGACTCTCTGCTAAGAGGGGAGCCCCAACTAGGGGCTTGATCCTGGGACCTCAGGATCAGGACCTGAACTGAAGGCAGACGCTTAACCCACTGAGCCACCCAGGCGCCCCCAATACGAGTCAGTCTTAACAAGGAAAGCGATTCTGACACATGGGGGCACAGGGGGATATTACAGAGTGAAGTAAACCAGTAATAAGAGGAAATACACTGAGTGACCCCACTTCTCCAAGGTCTCTAGAGTCGCCCGATTCATGGGAACAGAAAGCAGAATGGTAATCGCCAGGGGCTGGGAGCTCACGTTTCGTGGGGACAGCATTGCCATTGGGGAAGATGAGAAAGTCCTGGAGACAGATGGTAGGAACGGTCACAGGATGTGAACGTAGCGTACTTCATGTGACCACACTGTGTGCTTAAAGATGATGAAGATGGTAGATTCTATGTTGTGTTTTATCAGAATTAAGGGGGAAAACCCACCTTAACCAAACCTAGCTCACAAAGTCCGTCGTGCTGCTTCTGACGCACTCCCGCGGAAGAGGGGGCCAACCTTCTCACTTCTCTGTTCCCCTCTGCTTAATTGGCAACAGCAAATGACTCGGAGCCAGCAGATGGATGAGCTCCTGGACGTCCTCATTGAAAGTGGAGGTAAGACCGCCTGTGTCTTGCCCCTGGGGAGGGTCGGCACCTGCTCGTGCTCTGGGGAGTGAACCTTAGGACCAACGTCAGGTGCTTGCTGGAAGTCAGACCCCAAAACCAAGAGGGGGTCAAGTGTCACTTCATGTGAGCTCGCCGTCCACATTGGAGCAGATGAAAGAAGACCCAGTGGGGGATTCCTCCCTGACCTTGTCCCTCTGTCCTCCGAGCTGGGCCACCAATCATGTTACCAGTTTGCATCCTCATTGTGGTCTATTTGCCCAAGTTTTTTTTCCCTTGCCGTTCCATTTCTCTTTGCCTTTCTAATCCCAATCTCCCTATCCTCTTAATAATAATAATAAGAGGAGAACAGACAAAGCAAGTTTTGTGCTACCTACTCAAAATGAAATTCAATTCCTGACCTCCTGCTGGATGGTCCGTTCATGCTTAGATGTCCTTCCAGCTTGTGACCATAAAAGAAAAAAAAAGAAAAGAAAAGATAAAGATCGACATGTTGTTTTTGCCTCCTTTTTAGTCATTCATTTATTTTTTCAAAATTACATGGTATGTGCCCAGAATCTGAAACCACATAGATGAATAAGGTCGTGTAAGGAGAACATGTAGATGGGGGAAAAAAAACCAAAACAAACAAAAAAACAAAAACCTCAGGTCTGAGCCTCTCAATAACAACCTTGAAAATTTGGAGAAGGCAGGGCCCGGCATTGTCCGGGGCTCAGTACTGCTCCGACCAAGTCCAACCTTTGTGGAGCCTGTGAGTCAGGGAAGGCAGAACGCACAGCAGGCAAGTAAACTGGCAGTTCCTCCCTCGTAGCAAGAGGAAGAAGGAAAAGATGGGCTGATGTATTTTTATATGGATAAGAGGAGAGGGTGATATCAGACATCCTTATATGTATTTTTTTTTTTTAAATAAGAGAGTGAGCAGGGAGAGGAACAGAGGGGTAGGGAGAGGGATAAGCAGACTCCTTGCGGAAGGCAGAGCCCGACACGGGCCCCATCTCACAACCCTGAGATCAGGACCTGAGCTGAAACCAAGAGTGGGACTCCCAACTGACTGAGCCACCCAGATACCCCAAGACACCTTTCTATTTTTAATGAATTATATGGTCAGGTCAGTAAAGGTAAGGGCACTGGAGGGGAGCATAGGAGATTTGAGGACAGAAACATCATTTGAGGACAGTTATAAATCAATCACAGATGAATTTTCTGGAGAAACACAGGACGCTAGGTTATATTAAGTGCAATTGGTAGGTCTGTTGTCATACATTTAAAGTGAGACCAGTCAGCTCCATTGTGTCATGTTTCTTTTGGAACTAAGATTTATCCAGGTGTGGGCTTTTTTCTTTTTAAGATTTTACTTATTTGGAGGAGGGAGAAGGAATGTGAGCAGGGAGAGAGGCAGATGGAGAGGGAGAAGTAGGCTCCTTGCTGAGCAGGGAGCCCAATGCGGGACTCAGTTCTAGGACCCTGAGAACATGACCTGAGCTGAAGGCAGAAGCTTAACCATATGAGCCACCCAGGTGTCCCTAGGTGTGGGGTTTTGCCAAGGGAGTATGGTACAAGGAGAAAAGAGCCAGGGGATAGAGAATATTTATAAGACAGCAGCTATAATGATGGAGCAGAGCCAGGGGGACTGATGGCTGGAGAACGAAGTAGAGTCAGTAGGTTGGAGTGGCCCCAGGTGGATAAGAAACTGCTGTCGTGGGGTGCTTCATATATGAACTAGAGGGATGGGAGAGAAGGACAGAGAGCGAGAGATCGTGCCTTTCAGGGGGATGTAGTATTTGGGGATGACAGAGTCCAGGGTGTACAACAGAGTGGGAATGGAGGAACCCATTGAGTTGGGGGGGGGGTAGGATGTCAAGGCACTAGAGGCCAGTAGACAGTCAAGTCACTTCCTAGGATGCTGAAGTCATAGGAAGGACAAGAGCTGAAGCAGGAAAGGCAGGGAACTGGGGAGTTGTTTTCATTGGATGCAGGAGAGAGACCGGGAGACGCGGGTTGAGCAGGGAGAGCCGAGTGACCCTCAGAACCACTGAGGAGCCATGAGGAGGAGGCAGGCCGACAATCAGAAAGTGACATGGCATGGCACCCAGTGACTGACTCCTCTTCTGGCTCTGAAGTCAATGAGCCCCGCCTGTGGGTGTGAGGAGGATGCAGTGTCCTCGGGGGACAGCCAGATGTCAGTGAAGGAGCGGGTGAAGGCACCTGCTTTGCGAGGTGGCTGGATCAGAGTGGAAGTTCCAGAAAAAAGGGCTTGGAGAGAGACCAGGGAGAACTGGACACAGATAGGGCTCTTTAGGGATGAGACTGGATGACAGCCGGAGACACATGTCCGTCTCGTGTCTAAGCATGACTCCTTCCTCCCGAAGATCCCTATGGCGGAACCTGAAATGGTTTAACAGTTCCCATCATGTTTTGCCAACAGAAATGCCAGCTGATGCTAGAGATGATCATTCGTGTCTTCAAAAAGTCCCCAAGATACCTGGGTCTTCCCGAAGCTCCCCAGCTGCCCTGCCCAAACCCTCCTCTTCGGGGGGCCACCTCTCCTTCGATCACTACGGCGCCGACAGCGATGAGCACCTTGAAGTCTTACTAAACTCCCAGAGCCCCTTAGGGAAGGTGGGCGATGTTGCCCTGCTGAAAATCGGGAGTGAAGAGCCTCCTTTCGATGGGATAATGGATGGATTCTCTGGGAAGGCTGCGGAAGACCTGTTCAGCACCCATGAGATCTTGCCAGGCCCCCTGTCCCCAATGCAGACTCAGTTCTCCCCCTCCTCCGTGGACAGCAGTGGGCTACAGCTAAGCTTCACCGAGTCTCCTTGGGAGACCATGGAGTGGCTGGACCTCACGCCACCAAGCTCCACGCCAAGCTTTAGCTCCCTCGGCACGGGCGGCCCCAGCATCTTCAACATTGATTTCCTGGATGTCACGGATCTCAATCTGAATTCCCCCATGGACCTCCACTTACAGCAGTGGTAGACTGCCTGGGCAGAGGCGCTAAGGGAGGCCAGTGGGGATTTCACGGGGGGAAAAACACACAATCCCCAATGCACTCCTATCGTCCAAAAAGAGGAGGAGGGAATTGCAAAGAAACAGTGGAGATGTCTGTGACCAGCAACGAGAGCAAATCGCAGTCAGTTACTCTCAATGATTTCAGCAATGCATTCAGAGATGTGCTTTCTCAGATCAGAAATGCCAAAAAGAAAAAAAAAAAAATTCACTGCCTTTTCGAATACCAATATTTTTGTAGCCCATGATTTTTCTCGGACATTGTCCGGGCATAGTCTCACATCATGGAAGCCTCTCTCATGGGTTTATTAGACACAGTGCGGAATGGAAGTGGGGCTCTTCTGGGGTACAGGGACTGTAGCTTAACCATCGGTGTTTCTGGAGAGTAGACCCATGGTGGAGGCTGCTTCCCAGCCTCCCTCCCTGTCTTTAAACAGAAATCAGGCCCCTCTTAGGTTCTCGAGGTAGGAGAGAGGGACAGAACCCATCCATTCCCAGGGAAAGAGAATCAACTCGGCCTCAAAGCTACCCTCTTGAGGTGGTTCCAGTCCAGGAACCCGGGACTATTTGGTCACAGCTAAGAACCCACATTTGGTCCACAGAACCCCACTGAGAATTTCCCTCTTGGTCAACCAGTCACCAGGTCACTCCTGCTGTCTCCATGGTCATAAACACCATGAAACAGCTGAGAACCTTAAAGCAAACAAAACCCCAAACCTCTTGCCATGGAAGGTTCCCCAACACAACCCCCTTTAGTTTCAAGGACTGGAGGTGACCCCGTGAGTAGTTGGGAAGGCTATCTCTAGCTTCAGGAAGCCGTACCAGGGATCATTCAGACAGTGCTAGAAACCCTTGTTTCATATGTCATGAGAATAAATACCAGGGGTTCCTACAACAGGTTGATGATTTATGGGGGTCCAGCTATTTTGGGGGGAAGGGACTTGGGGGTCCACCTCCATTTTTCTTTCTCCCACTTTTCTTTCAAAATACCAATCTTTTCTTGCTCCTCTTTTGAAACGTTTTTTTCTGCCCCAACATCAAGAGGACTCCTTAGCTCTCAAAAGCTGCCACATTCCTAATAAAGCCATATTTTGAAAAGACCAAACTCCAGGTTCTCCCAGAGAACACATTTTCCATATAGCATCATTGGGGGGGGGGGGGGGGAGCAAAAGAATGTCCTTGGAGGGGGAAAAATACAAACAAACTGGCGACATGGCCCATCACCCCCAAACCTTGTTCCGCTCTCATTTTATATAGCAATCAGTGATTTGGGTGGTTTGGGGGAAATTGGAAATCACTACGTTGTAAAGATAGATCTGAATGATATTTGCGAGGAGAGAGGATGGCAGGTCTGGGCCGGTGAAAAGAAACACAGTTGCACATGGAAAAAGGAGGGAAAGAAGAAAAATAATGGTCTCCCGCGCCTCCCTCATTACCTCGTGCTTTTGCGGGAAGTCGAAACACTCGAAGGGCAGGACGGTCTCTCTCACGTTCACTGTGGCTCCACCGTTTCGTTAGTGCATGCCGTAGAGAGTAGCTATTGCTGGTTGGTTGGTTGGTTTGTTGTTGTGTTGTTTAATTTAAATCACTTAAGGCACTGTTTTCTTCTTTTGTAAAAAAAAAAAAAAAGAAAAAGAAAAGAAAAGAAAAAAAAAGAAATATTCACTGTGCACTTACGGAGAAGATAACCAAAAACATTGTGATTCTAGAAGTTCTCTTTTTGATAAACCAAAGATTTTAGAAGTCATTCCATTGTTAGCTTGTAAACATGTGTGAACACAGAGTGTTTTGGGGGACCGCTACTCTGAAATGCTGGCAGATCTAAGGTGGGGGGTAGGGGTGCATATGTGTGTAGACATATGCGTGTCTGTATCCATGCCATGTGTCTGTGTCTCTACACGATGTTACATGTACACAGTGTTACAGAGCATTCTCTACCCAAAGCCCTTAAGCCCCAGCTTGATGTGAAATGATACTTGGCCTTTCTTACTATGAGTTCCTGATTCATCAACAGACCCCACATTGCCTCTCTGTGTATGACTGACAGCTCGAGCCCCGTGACTCACGGCCACTTGCTCACCATGGCCATGCTCATCTTGACAAGGACTATGGACGTGAAGAGACACAACAGCTTCACCCTTAGCTGCCGGGAACGGTGAACACCGTCTCTTGTAGGAAAGCATCAGAGGGACACGAAGACCGTTCTGACATTCCTTGATCAGCACCCTGCTTTGAGAGATCCACACTGTACTTTTTCTTTTTTTTCTTTCCATTTTCTCTTATGTCAGTCATCAGAACCAGGAGCTGAGAGGGAAGCATTACCCGTCTTTCCTGGGAAGGAGAAAACTCTTACTAACACATTCCTCACTTTTGTTGGTCCCAAAGATGTTGACATTTTATTAGGATCTGGACGAAGCTTGCCAGTCAGTACCTTTATCATGTGCCATGTTGTACGACTTTATGTTATTTTTGCGCCCTTGCCGCCTTTGGAAAACAAACTCGCAGGGTCCCCTACTCGGGCTATTTCCAGCAGAAGGACTGGCCTTGGTTGGGAGGCCGCTGTGCTTTGTTAAGATGGTGCACTTGTCTGGAGACGCCGGTAGGATGTTACCAGCACTGCACACGCATCACAGAGCAGACCCCTGGATTCCTGGTCTCAGCCCCCTCCCACAGGCCCCGCACACCGATTCCCTCTCTCTCTCCCCATCTGTCAGATGCGGCACTTAACGGTATAAAACTAGGGATACCTGGAAGAAACTCAGAGAAGTCGGCTGCACCGAGTGAATCAGACCACGCTAAGTCCTCTATCTGCTAGCGGGAGTTTTTATTTTAAGTACTTTTTAAACCGTTGAGTGCGTCCTCTTTTCTGGAGACCAGTGGGGCGTGACTAGGGGGATGCGCGGAGACGACTGAAGGTGGCCACGTTCCAGCTTCTTCACACTCTCAGAGCTGCAAGGAGCCGCATGTGGTTTTCTCCAGATTTCTGGGACTCCCGTGGTGACGCAGGCCCCACAGAGTTCGCAGCCAACCCCAATGTCGCTGCGGCCGCGTGGGTTCGCGCTTACTCAGCAGAGTCAGAAAATGCATCTGTGCACATGCTCTCCTTAAGCGAGCGGTCATTCGTAGTAGCCCTGCTTCTAACAATATCATTGAGACGGCACGCGTTCTGTTTTAAGGAGGAGAGGGAGGGGGAGAGGACAGAAGGGAGGGGAGGAAGAAAGGAAGGAAGGAAGAAGGAAGGAAGGGAGAGAGAGAAGGAGCAAAAGAGGGAGGAAAAGAAAGAGGGAAGCCAAGAGAGTCTCCGTCTGAATAGTCACGGGTCTCTGCACTGGTGGCCTTTGACATTCAAAGACATTTCTTTCTGATCTGGAAAAACAAACAAACAAACAAACAAAACCCTTTCCCGATGATTTAAGACAGTCCTTTTCAAGATCCGTTTAAACTCCACCAACTCTTCAGAAACACACACAGACCTGGCTGAAACTCCCACATCAAGTCAACTCACCCCGTGGGCCATTCCTTGACGTCTGGTCTGCGGCGAGCACACCGATTCCCAGATGTCCACCACTAATCGGACGAGGTGTACCCACGGTTCAGGTTCTGGGACTTGAGCTGTGGTTCCTACAAGCAAGAGCACTTGGAATCTCCCAGTCCTCAAATCAGAAACCCTTTGCTATGATTTAAAAAAAAAAAAAAAAAAAAGGTGTGGAGGATGTAGTCTTCATTTTTCTGGTCCCTGTCTTTGACTTTACAAGCTCTCTCTGCAAAAGGGACATTTGGGGTGGGGTAGGGGTGCCCACTGTAAGCCAGGCCCCTTAGGAGAAGAGCAATCAGCCCCCCCCCTCTTTATTCCTCCCAGTGGGAAGCCCACAAAGGCGGGCACACCGTTTGCTGTCAGGAATGAGTCAACTCAGAATAAAAAGAGTCTGGGGGTCTTCATTCTCTTGTAGTTCTCCTACAAATCTCCTATAAATCCAGATGGTCCTATAGTTCCGGGAACTGTTCAGGTTGTGTTAGGGAAGCTGACTTTGATTCTAGAATCCACATTTCCGGAGGACTCCTGGCTAGCTTGAGACGATGCACAAGAAGACGATTTCAAGACAGGGAAAGACCTGGGAAGAATTTCTCTACCCTCTACCAGGGAAATTGTAAGAGGACTCACTAGGGTCAACAACATAGAAGTAATGATTCTGCTTCTAGGATCTGGTGATTTCCCCAGTGGATTAGGACCAACAAACTCCTGAACATCTCATGCTTCTTTAATCACCAGCTCCCATCATGGACACTGGTCACCCGAGTTTCCTCTACGAATGGTTTAACAGCTCCAAAGTGTTTATGGAAAGAGGGAGTATAATGATGGGGAACTTGGATGCTATTCTAGTGTTTTCCAAAGGAAGAGAAAGCACCCTGCTCCCTAGAGTTCCCCTCCAGAGGGCCTACAGTGAGGAAAAAGGGTGCTTGAAGCCCTTTGATGGAGAAACCCAAAGACATACTTTGCAAGGAAATCAGAAAAGCCGGCATATGTTTTCTGGGGGGAGCTGTGTGTTGTGTTCACGTCTGTCTCCCTTGCTCAACTATCCATTACCAGAAAGAAAGGTGGATTACCAGGAAAAGAAGCAATGGCTAAAGTACCAAAGTTGGCATGTGTTCTTTTAAAAAAATATATAAATATATTTTTAAATAAAATGTTTATTTTGAAAAAGACGTGAGCTTTCTTTCACCCCCCGCCCCGACTGTATGGTACGCCAGGCCCCGTGCCACGCCTTTCACCGGTGCTGTCTTGTGCATTCTCGCAACGGCACCATGAGACTACTGTTATTCCCATTTTATGTATGAAGAAACTGAGGCTCAGAGAGGTTCAGTCCATTGCCTAAGATTCTGCATCTGAAACATACAGAGCCAGCTGCCAGATGCTTTATCTCCGAAGCCCCTGATCTCAAACAGTATGCATCTCACTTGTACTGACAACATCAAAATGACAGAGACTTTTGTGAAAAGGCACAGACCCTCCTGTCCCAAATGTGTTATAAAGGTATATACACACGCCTCTCAGCCAACCCCTCATTTTCATCAGTTTAGCAACTGAGCAAGGTAAATAGTAACGCGGAAGCCATTGGGCATCAAAGATATGCGTAGACTTCCCCAAGCAAGACTCAGTCTTTGTTTGATTTTCTCTCAATTCATTCCTGCCAGTGCCCCACCAGTGAATGTGTAAACCACGTGCAGGAACTGAGCTGTCGTGAAAGGAGCCCTGGGAGGGGGATCCCACACCCTCGTTTAGATTCGATCTTGCTTAATGCTATGGCTCTGCCTTTCCTCCTCCACTCAACGTTCTGGTGGGCTCTCCCCATGTAGAAGGAAGAAGGGCACGCTGGTGAGAAGCCCCAGTTGTCCATCCTTCAGGCAACCAATTCCAGCAAAAGAGAGTTTCGCATTCCTAAGTCACAGCAGAAATCTCACCGCTCCCTCTGTCTGTCAGTGGGCCCATCCTGGACCCCATCTCTGCGGCCATGAGAATGAGGTACACATCCTCTCACAGGGTCTGGATCCCCCCATCCACCCCTGAGCGGTGGAGTGGGATCATTTGAAGCTCATGGACTGACAGTAGAGAAAGTGAGATCTTTCTATGGGAACATTGAGCTGCTATTAGCAAAAGAGAGAACAGGTGTTGAAGAGGCACGAACCGTAGATTTCCAACATGCAAACCCCACTTTCAAGAATGTTGTCAGCTGGAGATGGAGACAGGTAAGGAAGGACAACATCGTCTGGTAAGTGCTTATGTGGGAGTAAGGGCATACGATGCCCGTGTAGTAGGGGTCAGACGAAGGGCGTTTCATAAAATCTTAGGTAGGGAGAATGGTCAAGGACTCTCCAAAGGAGACCACTTGGATACAGCCGTCGGCCCAGCAAAAGGATTGCATGCATTCCGGGCAGAGGGAACAGCCTAGACAAAGGTTTGAACATGAATGAGAATTTACCATATTCGGAGGATATAAGAGATTGAGGTTGCCCCGAGAGCCAGGAGCTCTGATGTAGGATTGCTGAAATCGGACGGCCCAGCCCAAGAAGAGAGAGAGAATCCCCCCTTCCTTCCTCCGCTTTTTGTTCTGTTTGAGTCCGCCACCAACGGGATGGCATCCAACCACATTGGTGTGTATGGTCCTTGTTTGCACAGTCTACTGATTCAGAGGCCATCTCTTCCAGAAATAACCTCACAGACACCCCGAAACGATGTTTCACCCACGATGCAGGCATCCCTTCCTCCAGTCCGACTGACACAGAAAATTAACCATCACTAGTACTACTAGTAATAGAATCACCTTGTCCTCATCACCAGCAGCCTTATAAGTGAATATCCGTGGTTATCATTACGTGGCGGTGAGCCACCGTCCTCCAGTTCTGGCTCAACGTGGAAATCTTGACTCCCCACATGCCTAGATTATAGCAAGTCCCCTTTAACATTCTAAAGCTCACGTCAGCTCCAAATGTCAAGAAATGCCCTTTATCTAGTAACGGAAAGAAGGACCCACCGTTCCTGGATTTTGTTCTAAAAATGGAATACCAGTGTATATCCTTCGAGACAAGAGGATCTTGTTTCAACCAACGTGGGTTGTTTGAGATGGACCGATGTGCTTCCTAGCACCCGGGTCAGAGAATTAGAGCCACGGCTACCGAGAGGGAAGTCTAGGGACTTTCCACTTCTTATTGGTGTCAGCCTTAAGGGCTCCTCAGAAAGTGTGGTCTTGCTTCCTTGGTGTTATGCTCAGCCAAGGGACCTCCGGGCTAAAAAAGTCAGCTTGGGCGTCTCCAGGGGGACACTGGGGTTCTTTGAGTAACGTGGCCCCGTTCAGATTGGCGTGCTGAATCCTCTGTCCTTCCTGTTGTTCCAAACCCAGGACAGGATTCGAGCTCTCTGTGCTTCTGTTGCACGCCACATAGATAAGGGTTCACACGGACACTTCCCAAGGGGAACGGGTCGGGTGGAGACAGGGTCCAGCAGGGATGACCCTAAAACTTATCGTCCAGATCAGAAGGCTTTTGTTGGGACAAATGCTCTATCCAACAGAAGGCCAGACAACGGGCATATCAAAGACTGTCCCAGGAAAACCAGGACTATAGTCCCCCTAAATATAAGCCACCCGAAGGATCTAGAACCCCCGTCCACTCTCACCTCTCTTCATTGTTCAGCTGACGGGCTGCAGGGGTCAGGCTGACAAACTGACCTCTTCCTAGCACACTTTTCTCCCCCTGTACCCGCACCCACTCTCCTGACTTCTGTTACCATCAATTTGTTTTTGCTTGGTTTTGAGCTTTATATAAACGGAATCAAATGAAAAGTACTTTTCCAAGGCTACCTTTTCCTGCTTAGCGCTTTTTGTTGTTGTTGTTGTTGTTGTTGTTTTCTGCTGAGGTTCGTCTGTGTTTTTACCCACTGTTGGGTGAATGCATTCATTCTCCTTGTCATATAGCTTTCTACTACCTGAGTGTATCACCTTTCATTTCTCTGCTCTATTGGCTTGTTTTTTTTTTTTATTTTTTTAAAAGATTTTATTTACAAATTTGAGAGAGAGCATGTGTATGAGCCATGGGGGAGGGGCAGAGGGAGAAGCAGACTTTCCACTGAGCAGGTGCACCATCCCCCACAAAGCAGGGCTCCACCCCAGGCTCCTGGGGTCATAACCTGAGCCAAAGGCAGATGCTTCATAACTGAGCCACTTAGGAACCCCTTTTGATTTTTTTAAGTTTATTTATTGAAGAAATCGCTGTACCCCACATGGGGCTAGGACTCAGGACCTAGAGATCAAGGGCCTAGGCTCTATGGACTGCGCCAGCCAGGTGTCCCTACCACTCTACGTTAATGGGCATTTCCATCGTTTCCAATTTTTGACTATCAAAAGTTTTGCGGATGCATTCTAGCGCCTACCTTTTGTTGCAAATAGGCGCACATTTCTGTAGAAAGGGGAAATGACTAGGGCATGGGGTATGCCTATGGCCACGCCTTAGCAGATAACGTGAAAGAAACAGTTTCTGAAGTGCTTATACCGAGTTCCCTCTGCCTGAAACACGAGTTCCCGTTGCTCCGTGTCCTCACCCACACTCGGTTCTAATTGTGTTTCTCAATAGCAGCGATGCTGTGGGTATGCTGTGGGTTTCGCTGTATTATCCGTCGGCATACGCTGGCTGAGCAATGACGCCGAGCAACTTTTCACATACTCTTTAGCCACGGGGGCTTTGCCTGGGCAGTAAAGTGCTGTCCAAGTCTCGTCCATTTTTCTTTTAGGTTTTCTACCTTTTTCCTATTGGACTGTAGGATTCTGGAGTTGAGTCCTTTGACTGTTTTGTATGTGCAAACAACTTCTCGCACACTGAGGATGGTTTTTATTTTTTTTTTCCATTCTCCTAATGGTGTCATCTGATAAACCAAAGTCCTTCATTATGAACTACTCCCATTGGCCAATATTTCCATTAAGGTGAGAGTTTTTAGTGTCGTGTTCAAGAAATCATTGTCTCTCCCAAGGTCATGCAGAAATCGCTCTGTCTTGATCTTTATTTTGATTTTTTAAAAAATTTCTTTTGGAGGGGTGCCTGGGTGGCTCAGTGGGTAAAAGCCTCTGCCTTCGGCTCAGGTCATGATCTCAGGGTCCTGGGATCGAGCCCCGCATCAGGCTCTCTGCTCAGCGGGGGGCCTGCTTCCCTTCCTCTCTCTCTGCCTGCTTCTCTGACTACTGATCGCGGTCTGTCAAATGAATAAATAAAAGTAAAAAAAAAAAATTTCTTTTGGAAAGAATGATGGTCTAGTAATATAGTTTAGAGAATGAGTGGCCTATAAACCTTTCCAGTCATTACACGTTTAAAAATAACTTTCTTTTGCCCTGGTTTGTGAACGTTGGACCAGATGTAGACTTTCTGAACTGCACTTGAGTCACAACCTATTTCTGTTGGAGCTCTAGAAATGTGGTTCCAAATTTTATTGGCATTGAGTGTTGCAGGTACCAAGAGAATTAGCTTCTCTTCAGAGACAAATGTCTTTTCTCTGAATAGTACCTAAACGTATTTGTAGCTTTCGTTTTTATTGCTGTTTTTGGTTTTAAAAATTGACATGGAATTGACATATGACATTTGTTAGTTTCAGGTGTGACTATGATGAGTTGTTATATGTGTATATTGCAAAATAATCACCACTGTAAGTCTAATTATACTTATTCCATACATAGTTATCATTTTTTTTCCTTGTGATGAGAACTTCTAAGATTTACCCTTAGAAACTTTCAAATATACAACACAGCATGTATCTTTGAAATTCAGAGGTTTTACCAAGATATGTGTAGGGTTCCCCCTTTCCTTTCCACAGTAATATTTTCTGGAACTTGGTGATCATTGTGATTTTGATTTGAGTCTTTCTTCAGCTTTGCAAAAAAAAATTTTTTTTAACATTTTTATGCTTATTTCCCCATCATCTGCTCTGGAAATTCTATTACATATTTTTTGAATTTTCTGAATACGATTCCATGTCTCTTTTCCTTTTTCCCTTCATTTCTTTGAGTTACTTACTTTTTCCTCTGGATTTTGGGAGCATTCTTCCAGCCCATCTCCTAATGCACCCTTTCCATTCTGGGCAGTACCAATTCTGCCATTTCCTGTCTCTACTGAATTTCATTAATTCCATTGATCCAAGAATTCTTTCTTATTTAATATGGCCATCTTTCGTGGCAGCCAGACCCTGCCATATCAAAGAAATGTTCTCTCAATTCTCACCAAACATGCAAATTAGACTTCAAAACTGCCTTTCCCTTACTTCCTGCTTAACTCTTTCACAGGGGGACATTTCTCTGAATTCTCAGATTTGCTTCCCTGTTTCATAGATAAAATAAAAGCACAGGCATTTGAACGAGACAAACCTGGGTTGGGATCCCAGTTGTGGCACGTGAATCATTATTCACCAAAACCCTCTGAGCTGTGACTTGTAAGATGGGTATCCTGATAAAACCCTGATCCCACAGTTCTTTTAGGGATTAAATGAGATCATGGATGTTGAACAATATGGGTTTGAACTGTGTAGGTCCACTTATCTGTGACTATTTTTCAGTAAATCTGTTGGACAAAGTTTTTGGAGACTTAGAACAATTTGAAAAAACTTGCCAGCAGTGTAGCATAGAAATACCAAAAAGAAAAGAAAAAGTTAGTTATTGTGAGAATATGATGGATAGTACCTGAAACATACAAAATATGTGCAAACTGACGATGTAATCAGTAAAGCTTCTGGTCAACCGTGAGCTATTGGACGTTAAGTTTTGGAAGAGTCAAAAGTCACACCTGGAGGGTTATTGCTGTTCAAGGGTTAAGTGTACTTAGTGTAGTACTTAAGGATGTGATCTATTACCATCATCTTTACTATTCAACTACTCAGTCTTTTTTTCTCTTTGTTCATTCTCACATAGAGAGGTCTGGTTAGTCCAGATTGTGGTGGCTGAAATGGCAGAGGGAGGTACTGGGGGGCGGGGGAGGGGAGGTAGTTTATCAGAGATGGTGTAGATCTTCATTTAATTTCCCCCAAAGAATAATAAATTCTGCCTGGTCCGTTCTCCCCTCACCCAAAAATCACCCATGCCATTCTCCACCAAGATTGTGAGTGGCATCTTTCTCTAATTTCTTTTTTTTTTTTTAAGATTTTATTCATTTATTTGAGAGGGAGAGAGCGAGAGAGAGCATGAGAGGGGAGAAGGTCAGAGGGAGAAGCAGACTCCCTGTGGAGCTGGGAGCCCGATGTGGGACTCGATCCTGGGACTCTGGGATCATGACCTGAGCTGACGGCAGCCACCCACCCAACCGAGCCACCCAGGTGCCCTTCTTTCTCTAATTTCTATAAGTGACATAGAATTTATTATCTTTGATGAGTTATTTCCAAATGACATCGGAGGAAGAAATGAGTCAAAACTACTAGCTTTAGTTAACATTTTGAACCCAAATGTCGCATTTAAAATTTAGTATACATAAAGAGAATTGACAAATAAAATGTTGTGGTGAAAATACCGTTGAATATTTCCATCATTTGGGGATAGGGCGGGCTTTCTAAGCATCAAACCTAAGGCATAAGGCATAAAGGAAGGGATTACTGGATCTGACCACATTAAAAATATAAAATTCATGGAGGACAAAAATCAGCATTAGGGATCTTAAAAGGAAGAAGCCAAACTAGAGAAAGGTCTTGCCATCAGACACAACAGTATGAATATAATTAATAGAGCTAATGGGCTTTTAAAAATCAACAATAAAGTATGGAACCCCACCACAGAAAAATGGGCTGAGGACATGAAGAAATCAGCAATTCATTGAAGAAAAACTGAATAGCCATGAAACATGTGGGCAAAATGTTTTAATGTGATTTTTTTAAAAAAATGCAAATTAAAATGGCACTATAATGCTATTTCTCATCTATTTACCTGGTAAGATTATTAAAAGTATTATAGTGTAGGTCAGAGTGTGGGGAAAATAGAAAATTTGTGCATAAGAAGTGGGCCTGCAAAATGTTTTCATTTTCTATCTAGAGGAATAATTTGGTAATACCAAAGAAGCTTAAAAAACATAGTGCACAAATTCTAGTTCTTCAATTTTGATCTCAAGGAAGCAAGTATGTGTGCAGTTTTAGCCACCCATGTGTTAATCAGAGATATTTAAAATAACAGAAGACAGGAAAGAACATATTGACCTAACAAGTGTGATTCCATTTTTGAAATATATTTATAAATGCGTGGTTATCTTTGGTTAGCGAGGATATGCATGATTTTCATCTTTTAATTTATCTGAATTATTTATTCTTCAATAAATACCATTAAGATGTATGTGCATTTGTACAGAAGCACATATGTTGTTAGAATTTATTAACATTTTATTAGTGAGTTCGTTTTATTCACAATTTTTATTTTGTAAGTGATCTTGGTAGGTTGTTTTTGTGTTTGTGCTATCTTCATTAGGTTTGGTAACAAGGTTAAGCCAATTTCATAAAATGAATTGGGTTGCTTTCATTCTATTTCTGTGACTGGAACACTTTAAATAGCAGAGGAATTAATCTGTTCCTTGAATCTCTTAAATAGCTCCCCGTAAAACTGTCTGGGCCTGATTACTTCGGGGAGTGTTACTCTGTGACAATGTTTTCAATTTCTTTAGTGGTCCTGGTCTACTCATTCTTGTTACTTTTGAAACATCTGTAGCAATTTCTCTTCCACCCCCCTCCCCTCCCAAAGCAGAGCTTATTTTTAAATAAGTAAATATAAAATTGCACCTGTGATTAAATCCATTTTTCTCATGCCTAAGGTTGTGTCTCCGTCTTGCTTCTTTCCCCTTTAGATATATTCACTTTATCTGTTTCTTAAAATAACCTGCTCTAAGATGAATTCATCAATTACTTCATTAATTCCAGTGCCGTCTGGTCCACAGGTGTCTGTGGAAGAGCCCAAGGTGAGCGGCAATAGGCAGCTAGGTAAAGTGCTTCTCAGATTGGTGGAAAAGGTAAAGAGGACAATGGGAAAATGTATAAAGCCTGTTAATGTGTAGGCTGGAGTTGGCCACTGCACTTCCCCCCCACCTGCCATTGGCCAAATCCGTCACACACAGTCAAGTCGAAAGTTACTAGGTAGGAAAATACATTCTGCCCATGATAAAACTCTGGCAAGGGTACAGAGTCAAGAAAGCTGAAATGTTGGAACTGAAACTGCCCAAAGATGGGAACATCTGTCACCTTGTTTAAGAGAATCTTTAGGGCACCTGGGTGGCTCAGTCAGTTAAGCACCTGCCTTTGGCTCAGGTCATGATCCCAGGGCACTGGGATGGAGCCCCACATTCGGTTCCCTGCTCAGGGGGAGTCTGCTTCTCCCTCTGCCCCCTGATTTTGTTCCCTTTCTCAGTGTCTCTGTCCAATAAATCTTAAAAAAAAAAAAAAAGCATCTTTAGACTCACATGGTGTAAATTTTATAGCAGTAGGTATAAAGGTGATTGGAATCAGAAAAGGATAAGTAACACTTGGTCATTGCTGGTCGTAAGGCGGACTGAAAAGAGGAGGGGGGGGGATTCCAATCTGCTCAAGAGTGACAACCATCACTCTGTGCATATTCTATGTCCAAAGAGAATTGTATGATTGATCTTGACCTCCTTGGGATGGTGAAGTGTAGTCCCCTTTCATAGGTACAGGCAGTGACCTTTTGCACCATAATCAAATTGTATATGCGTCATCTCCGTTTCCTCTCCCTCTCTCCCCTTCCCCTCCCCTATCATCATCCTCAACACCTCACACCCTGGGAATTTTTTATCTACAAAAGGCAAGATGGTGTGTTCTTCAAACTTCAACCATTTTTGGTATAGACTATTAAAGGTCCAAAGCCTGGATTCCTGAAACTCAAAATTGCTTTTCTTTACAAAGTCTATTCTCACGCGTGTTTCTGAAACCTGCTTTGAGGGATCTGATGAGCAGACCTGACACCCCTTTCTCTTTTTTCTGCACTGTCATCCCGTCCCTGGGTAGGAAGGACAAAAACACGAGCTGCTTCCCAAGGGGAGGAAAAGTTCATAGAACAGGAAATATGTAAGGAAGCCACCCGTTAGTAAAATACACCCTGGCAGGATAGGCTGTGTTTGTGGACAAGTAGAAAGTTCCCTTTTAGAACTGAAATGTCCCCAGGTTGAAGACAGGGATTGGCATAATTTTGGAATTGTCTTACAGAGTTCCCTAATACTACTGTTGTCCAAAAGAACTTTCTTTCTTTTTTTTTTTTTTAAGATTTTAATTATTTATTTGAGAGAGAGACAGACACAAAGAGGGAACAGGAGCCAGGTGGAGAGGGCTCCCCACTGAGCAGGGAGCCTGATGCAGGACTCGAACCCAGGACCCTGGGATCATGACCTGAGCTGAAGGCAGAGGCTTAAGCGACTGAACCACTTAAGCACTCCACCAATAGAACTTTCTGAGAGGATAGGAATATTCTATGTTGGACTGTCTGATACAGCCCGTGTGGCTATTAGGCACTTAGGACGTGGCGAGGATGACTGAGGAACTACATTTTTAATTTCATCTAATTTTAATTAATTTAAATTTCAATAGCTGTATGTGATCAGTGGCTACTCTCTTGGACAGCGCAGTTCTAGATGTCAGCAGAGATAGTGGTGCTCAAAGTCATCCAGTGACTCTTAATATCTCTTTTATTTATACATTTAAAAACCATGCTGTGCCTTGGTTGCTAAAAATATCTCAAAGTGGCAATAATTTCAGTGTGTATAGAAATGATATTGACATTAGAAGCATAGCACAGTTGGTTAAGAGCAAATCATGCCTTCACTTATTAATTGGCTAGAGCTGCCTGACCTAATAAGCGGAGGCTAAATTCACAATTAATTAAAGATCTCATGTTCATTCAGCCAAGACTTGCCTCAAACCATCTTTTGTGCAGCAGGCTAGCAAGATACTGCGAAGCATATTTAGGACATCTTGCAACTATAATCAACATATGCAAAATATACCGTTGCAAAAAAGTTCTTTGATTTATCAGACTAGTAAGTCTGTCAGAGGAATGGCATTCTGCTCTATTCTGATTATAATCATATTTGTAGTAAACAACTATGAACCCACGTACTACATAGAAATGCCTGTTATTTAATTAGTGTTAATTTACAAACACTTCTCTATCTTTGCTATCTACTGGACAGTATTCTTTCTTTATTAGAGATGGGAAAACTTAGAGACATTATGCAATATTTCCCCCAAAGGTTATATAATTGGTATTTGGAAATCTAATATTCGAACTCCTATCTGATCCAAAGCCCCTACCACAGGGACCCTGGTCTTACTTGACAGGTGGACGATAAAACCTAATTGCGGTCAGCTGTCTTTTCCTAAGGATGGAGCCTGCACAAGGAAATTCAGGACCCTTTTCAAGGAGCCAACAGCTGCCAATGGGAAACTGCTGTGTAGAAGGCTCCAGGCCTGCCACAGCTGATGCCCCTTGGTCCCCTGTGACCAGCTGTGAGACTGCCATACAAGAAAGTTGTCCCAGTCAAGCTGGTTCCATAGGCACGGAAACACTGTTATTAGACCCTTCTTCCATTCTGGCTCCTGGTTACCTCTTGGGTTTGGTAAAAATTAAGGGTGACACTTCTGGGATGCATGCTATGCTCCGTCAGGCCCTGGGACGGAAAGCTTAGCTGGGCACCTCTGCAATTACCAGGTGGCTTTGGGCAACTTTATGAGCCCCTTGCCGCCTGCACAAATCTCCTTCCTGCGAATTCAAAACAGCAGTGCCTCACATTCACTTAAAATACAATGAAAGACAGATGCTCACTTTCCTTCTTTGCTCTTGTAGTCCCGGTTCCACTTTGCTATTTTTAAAGCAGTGAAACCTTTCCCTCCCTGGAGTGCCACAGTGCAAAGCACCGGCCTCCCCCCGCGCGCCGGCCTCCCCCCGCGCGCCGGCCTCCGCGCCCCCGCCGGCCCCCACCTCCGCGCGCCTCGGTCCTTGCAAACTTCGCACGAGGAAAGGTGGGCAGCGGCGCAGGACTACAAGTCCCAGAATGCACGGCGCCCGCCGCACAGGCGCAGCGGGGACCACCCGGCCAGCCGGCCGGAGCCTGCGGAGACTCCCGGGTCCCCGTGCCGGAGAGGGGCTGGGGGCAGGCGGCCGGGCGGACCTGGCCGGCGCCGAGGGCGGCCGCGGGCGTCCCCATGCAGGCGCGGCGGCGCGCGTGAGGAGGATGCGGCAGCGGGCGCCGCGGCGGGCGGAGGAGTAGGCGGCGGTGCCCTGGGGAGGGAGCCGCGCGCGGGCCAGACGGCTCCCGGAGGCTCCGCAGTGCCGCCGCCGTCGCCCGGGAGGCTCCGCGCGGGAGCCATGTAACCCGCGGCGGGCTCCGGGCTGCTCCGTCCTCGCCCAGCTCCCGGGCCAGCGCGGCAGCGGGGCCACGATGAAGAAGCAGTTCAATCGCATGCGCCAGCTGGCCAACCAGACGGTGGGCAGGTAGGTCCCCCGGTGCGCGCCCGCGAGCCTGCGGCCGCCGGGGCGCGCAGGTGATGGAGCCCGCCCGGCCGCCCGGCCTCCCTGCCCTCCGCCTTCCCTCGCTCCGCTGCCTGCCGGCCCCTGCGGCGGCCCCTCCGGGACGGCTCGCGGGCGCGACCCCTCCTCTCGGAACTTCCCAGCCCCGCGAGCCCTTCCCTGGCTCTGCCCGCTGCGCCCGGGCTCCGGTTGCCAAGCGCAGAGTGTGACGCATCCTTTACCTGCGTCCCCAGCTGCCCCTTCACCCCGTCCTCCCCGCCTTCGCCCGGGACTCCCCTCTTCCCCCACCCGGCCGCCGAGCGTCCTGGAAACAGGTGTTTGCTCTGACGGTGCCGAACGCTGCCGACCCGCAGTGGCTCTCGCAGACCCCCTCCCCTGCGCCGAGTTCAGGCTTCCCCGGGGGTCCGGGGCGAAGTGTGGGGCCTGGTCGGCTTGGCAGCGCGGAGCCTGCCCCTCCCGCCGTGTTTGTGTACTGGGACTAGGGCTGTACGAGATTCTGGATCTTGGCCGGGTTTCTTAAGGCGATTGGTGTTGGGGAGGGGCTCGGGAAGGGGGAGGGGAGACGGGAAGGTGCCGGGGGAATGGCGCTGCGCTCGGCTCGGTCCTGAGACTGATTTCAGTAGAGGGAGGGAGGCTGCAGGAAGGGAGGTCCGGCTCCTCTGGAAGATGAGATAAGCAGAGGACCTCAGCCAGGTAGGGGAGGGCAAAGAGAGGCCCTATGGTCGGTCTGGCAGAGCCGGGTCCTAGGAAGCTGCAGGACCCAGCCTGCTGTCTCCGCCGCGAAAATGGGCTACATCTGGGCTAGTGTCTCCAGGAGCCTCTCCGCAGGGTGCCAACATCTATTAACGTTACATAAGGATTCTGGTGGGTCTCCTCCGAAGCCAGACATGCTGTGAACACAGGGGGGTTAGGCAGAGGGGATTTTTCATGGAACTTCTGCTCCTGGGGAGGGATTTCCCGTGCTGCTGTGTGGCGGAGGAATGGAGGTGTGCAGCTCTCGAGCGAAGTGGAAAGCCGAGAACCCAGCCTTGGGTTCAGTTCAAGTGCGGGCTTCACTCATGGAGGGCTCTCCACTAGGTTTTCGCGGAAACCAAATACCTTTCTTGGGTGGGAAGTGGAGCCTGAGCTGGCATCTGGTAGGGTGGGGGTGGGGACATTCCTGGGGAACGGGGCACCAGCAACTCCCAGGTAAGCATACTGCCCTAATTCCGGTGGGCATCCGAGGGCAGGGGATGCACTGGCTTCTTCTGCTTCCAGGGACTCCAGATGGTTTCCAAGTAACAATGTCTAAAATTGACTTGGATTCATTTCCCTTTCCCAAACACATGGGCTTTCACATGAGGGAGAATTTATGAATAGCAGAGTCAGATTAGCCCAGATTTCTGGCATGGTATCGCCACAGATAGAGCCTCACATGGGCTGCTTTTTGATGTTTCGGACACTGAAATAGTGTTTTCCCGTTTTGGTCGTTTAGCAGGTGACCGTCGAGCTGACCTGTCTTGAATATCTTGATTTCTGCTTCACGCTGGGGGTTGGGAGCAGGCATGACATCAGGGCAACTAAGCGATCAGGAGCGCCCCCCCCCCCCCCCCAACCATAAACTGGGGTTGCTGGTCCAGCTTGGTCTTGTGGTTTCAGGTCAGTGTTCGAATGGAAATATGAGCTAGGTGTGCAGGCTTTCTGACGTCCTCTTTCCAGGACTTTTTCAAAGTGCAGAGATTTATAAGCTTAGGCTTAGAACCTTTTATTTATTTATTTATTTATTTATTTATTTATTAACCCTCATCCACTGAGGGAAGGACACAGGAAGAGGGGAAGCTGGGTTTCAGAATAAGTGAGCTTATTTGAAAGCCCCTTCTTGGAAGTCCGAGCAGCCGGTCTCCAAGAGGTCCTTTCCTCTTGTTGGTCAGGATGCTGGTGGATGCTGGCCGGTGGATAAATGCTGTCTTTATCAGACAGCAAAGTGAGGGGCGGCTCACCACTGTGTCTCACTAATAAGTGTTCATTTTGATGACCTTTAGAGTAGATGTCTTAAACAAAAATCAGTTCATGTTTCTTTGCTGCTTAAGACTTTCCAGTGGCATCTCCTTGCAATTAGCGTCCCAGATCTTTCCAGGGACCTGTCAGACCTTACCGACTTGCCTCCTCCTTGTCTTTCCACTCGCAGTTTGTTCTTCCTGGTTTTCATTCACTATGGTCCCACCACAGTGACCTTCCTTGCTCCAAACAACTCAAGTTCATTTCCATCTGGGGGCTTTGCTCTTGCCTTTTTCTCCCCTTGGGCTGCCCGTACACCTCTTCCTCATCATTCAACTCTTAGCTCAGAGGCCTTCGAGAGGCAGCCCTCCGCCATTCCCTGTCTGGCCCCTCATCCTGTTCAAGTTTGTCACCGTGCCCCTTGCTCTGAAATGCTCATAGCTTTCATCTTTTGTTTTCTTGTCTGCTTGCAATAGAATGTATCGATCACCAGTGCATGGCACCTATAACCCAATGCCTCGTAGACAGTTGACGCTTAATTTATGCTTATTGACAAGATTAGAACGGCTTCCTGTAGAGTCCACACTGGTAAATGAAAGGGGGCAGCATTCACTTTGACTTCCTGAGACTGCATGAGGCAGGAGTTCGGCATGGTTTCTTAATTTCTTGAATCAGTAGAAGCCGTCGGATTGAATGTTTGGAAGTGGTAATTGCTTTATGGAGTTGATTTGGCAAAACACTGGATTCTTGTCCTTGGGTGTCTGGGAAGTGAGGACTTTCCTGTCTTTGAGGGAAAACAAGCAATAGGCGTGAGGATCACTTTTCCCCATGGCTCTTTATCCACTTGCCTTTCGAAAGTTGTAGGTTCTGGAGTTCTGAATCTGGAACTGCTCATGCCTGGCTCTAATCACTTGAACAAAGTAGGAGTATCTGTGCTTCAAGGTCCTGTATGGAGTTACTAGTATTTTCCCCCCGAAGTGCTCACATCTGAGTAGAGAGGACAGGTTAGGGAGGTTATAAAATGCATTGCCTTTAATTGAGAAGAGCTTCCTCTCCTGGGTGTGCTTCTCCAGTCCCTGAACAGGTTCCTTCTGCTTTCAGTTTTCCACTTTCACTGTCTTCATTTCACTCCGTCCTTCAGGAAGTGTTCCCTGGCCCCCATGTGCCTTGTACCATATTTCACACTAGGAAATGCTGAATCAAGAGTAGATGTAGGCATCTTTGGACAAATGCTCTCCTCCCTACTGGGTGACATGCGCTATGATATGCAGACACTCATATGTTCATCCATTTCTTTATTCATTCAGTAAATATTGAATGTCTGCTATGTGCCAGGCACTGCTGGAGTCAAGAAACATTACAGTGCAGGGACACAAAATCCCCTTTCTCTTGGAATCTGTATTCTAAAGGCATGCTTTTTAAGTTGTACCACAGTTTTTATCTTGTTTATTTTTCCCTCTAGACTTCAAGTTTGTTGAGGGCAGGGACAGCTAACTGCTCTAATGCCTGGCATAGAGTAGTTTCTCTGAAATTCTTTGACATCTGAATGAATAAGGGAGCCAAAGGTCCAGGTGTTGTGGATCGGGAAATTGTGCAAAGCGGTTCAGAGGCGGGAGAAATTCCTGTCATGTTGTGATGGAGTGGATGCCCAGAGAAGTGGACAGCAGCTGCACTGTGGGCTTTGGAAAGACGGGGCAGGTTTTAAGAGGTGGGCAGGGATCAGTTCATGCCTGATTTATATGCCATTTTGTACCTTCAGGGGCATCTGTTGGTTGCTGGGGTGAGAAGCACCCTGAAAGGCATAGTGTTTTTCTTGGAAGTTGCAGGGGTTTGTGTTGGGTTGAAAAAAACCCTGAGCAGAAATTTAGAGACCCCCTCACTGCAAAGAGACAAGAGAAGTTAAATGGGGGGTGGGGGGTATGGATGTTCAAGAGCAGGGCAGTCGGGCAGGTTGAATTATTTGGTGTTGGAGGCTCCGAGCTGGGAGCCTCTCTCGAGCCCCACTTCCCATTCCTAGACTGCTCAGCCGGCAGCCCTGAGTGGGCTTGGTTTCTGGTGCACAGCCTGGCCGAGCGTCTTTGCCGCTGTGCAGCTTCTGGGACAGAGCTGCAGCGGCCAGGCATGCCGAGCTGGACACTCAGAGACAGAGCCTGTAGGTCACAACAGCCAAGCCAGGGAGCATCCGTTCCTTGAAGTCTTCTCTGAGACACACGGCCTTGCCCATCAGCACGCCTCCTAAGAGCCATGACCCAATCAGTAGGACATCGGGGGCAGAGTCAGAACCAATTCTAAATGAGTCATCATACGGCTTCGTTCCCCCCTATTCTGTGTGTCCTGGGAGTCAGACCTGTCAGACCAATGCGGGCCTGGTCACATCTTCCTTTTGGCTCCACAGGGCTGGACAGACCCACACTGGTCCCCCAAGGAGCACTGTGCACATTTATTACGTCTCCGAGCAAAGTTTTTCCATTTGAGTTTTATGGAAGCGCGTGTCTTGCCACCTGCTCTGGTGTATAGATGTGAGATAACAGAATGTACTCACCAATTGATGAACAGGCTAGCAAATCTGGAGAGAATATTTTTTTTGGCCTGCATCTTCTGAGCTCCTTACTGTGCAGATCTGGGCGGCTCTCAGCAATCCCTGTGAGGCTGCCTGGGCATTCCTGCAGAATGCTGTTATCCCAGACCTGCAAGTCATTGCCACAGAGCCGTTCTCTTCACCAGCAGTTAATGACTTCCCTCCCGCTTCACCCTCACCAAGGAAATGTATCAATCTTCATTAGTATTTTCCATGATGGGTGATAAGGACCACTTTTTTTTTTTTCTTTTGCCTCTAGAGAAAGTGAGTCAGCCACCATGTGAGTAAAACAGTAATTTGGGGTTGTTCCTTTCGAGGGGATTAGTAGGCATCCCGCTTATTAATAATGAACAGTTGATTTCAAATGCTATATTGATAATGACAGCAAATAATAAAATTGTGCTTCAGCTCTGCGTGGAGTCAGGTATAGTTCAGAGAGAAGGTTGTGGGGAGAGGGAGGAGAGCAAGGGGCTCTCCCGCCAGGAGCTGGGCGTCTCAGTCGGTTGGCAACGGGGACCCCACCGGCCCTGGGAAGCGCATGGCCATCTAGCAATTTAAAACTATCCTTTCTGTCCGGGAAGCAGCTGTTTTTGCTTTCATTTTCCAACTTCAGAGTTTATTTTTAGAGTAAATGTTTATTTTCCCACAGAATTCAATTTACTTTTTTTAACTCTCTTTCTGGTTACATAAATGATATTTGTTTATGGTAGGAAAGGTATAAACTTATAGATGGGCAAGGAGGAAAAACATGACCAGTAATCTCACTACCTGGGGGCCTCATTTACTCTTTTGGATATCATTTTCTAAGTTTTTAATAGGCATGTACTCTTAGATAGAGACCATACCCTGTATATTCTTTTGCAATTGGCTTCATTCCCTTGTGAATTACATCTTGAATGTTACCTCATGTCAAAAACTATGTACCAGCAACTATGTATCTATAGTATTCTTTTTCAAGGGTATGTAATATTCCAGTGTAGTCGGTCAATTTCCTTTTGCTAATCATGTAGCAAGTACTTTTCATTGGTTTGCTTTCCCAGCATGAACTCTTAGAAGTAGAATTTCTGGGTCAAAGAGCATGTGAGTTTTTAAGACCACGTGAATGTATATTTTATACGCACACACACACACACACACACACACGTTTTATATTTACCTCCTCAGCAGAATTGCCAATTTCTTCCCCTTAACCCTCTTAGGAAGTAATATCACAACTTTGTTAATGCACAAATGAAAAACTTCTCTTTGCTTCTCTTTCAGTTTCCAGTGACGTAGAGCATTTTTTGAATTGGCTGGGCATTTCTTCCCTTTTCTGAATTGCCTGCCTATGTCTTGCCCGTTTCTCAAAAGTCCTGTCATAATAGCTTTCCTATTGATTTTTAGGTAATTTTTTAAAAAGATTTTATTTATTTGATAGAGAGATCATAAGTAGGCAGAGAGACAGGCAGAGAGAGAGGAGGAAGCAGGCTCCCTGCTGAGCAGAGCCTGACGTGGGGCTTGATCCCAGGACCCTGAGATCATGACCTGAGCCGAAACCTTACATGGGGCTTGATCCCATGACCCTGAGATTCTGACCCAAGCCCGAATCAAGAGTCACACGCTCAACCGACTGAGCCACCCAGGTGCCCCTAGGTAATTTTGAATATATTCAGCATATATGTGCTTTGTCACAGGACCACCCATCTCCCTGTAGTTTCTTTTTGCCTTCTGTATTTTGTCTCTTATAATATTTTATGATCTGAAGCCTATCAATTTATGGCTTATGCTTAAATATTATGCTTAAGAATGTTTTCCCCAGCCTGAGATTATGTAAATATTCATACATCTTCAGTACCATTTATATAATTTAATTTACCATCAGACTTTAAATTCATCCATTATTAATTCTGGTGAATGACATGACTAGGGTATCTCACATGTAGTTTTTCTTTAAAGAAAAAAAAAATAGTAGGTGCACCTGGGTGGCTCAGTCGGTTGAGCGTGTGACTCTTGATTCGGGCTTGGGTCAGAATCTCAGGGTCATGGGATCAAGCCCCATGTAAGGTTTCGTGCTCAGCGGGGGGTCTGCTTGGGATTCTCTCTTTGCCCCTCCCTCCTGTTCATGCATGCAGTCTCTCAAATGAATAAATAAAATCTTAAAACCGAGGTCGTTACCTTACTATCGAATTGAATAATGTACTTCAATCCCACTGTATCGAGAAGTCATCATGTACTAAAAGATTTCACATACTTGGATCTCTTTCTAGGATTTCTGATTTGTCCTCTTGACTTGTCAGTTAGCAGGACTGAGATTAGCCCACCTGCCCAGGTGAGTTGCTGTGGGTTGGTGTCCCTTGCCTTGGGTGGGTGGAGCAGTGAGGTTGGTCCAGTTCCCACATCTCAGCTGCATCCAGAGCAACTCCTTGGCTTGGCCATCAGAACTCAACGGCTTTGCCTGTGGATCTTCCTGTGCCTTTACCACAGTCAGTCTACACATTATTCCCTTATAAATTAGAATTGCTAAGGTTTCCTTGGCTTTGCTTATCTGTTTATTTTTTTCTCAGCATTTTTATAAGTGAATATATTAAGATGGAGGAGATTGACAAGTTTACGCTAGCGAGTATGCTGAGACTTCTTCCCGTGTGGGACTAGGGTATGCTTATGCAAGTCTGTTTATGAGCCGATAAAATAGTGTTTGTTTAAGTCTTGCACAGTTTTGCTTTTGTTTTTAGGTAATTTGTCATTGCCACTACTCTTGCCTTAATGATTGGAAACTTTTATTTTTTTACTCTTTATTTTTTCTCTTTATTGGTGGAATGTAAGAAAGTTATTTTTTTTAACTCTTTATTGGTGGAATATAAGAAAGTTATTGATGTTTTTGTAATTGTTTTAACAACCACTGTCTTAAACAATCTCATTACAGGGGCACCTGGGTGGCTCAGTGGGTTAAGACCTCTGCCTTCAGCTCAGGTCATGGTCCCAGGGTCCTGGGATCAAGCCCTGCGTTGGGCTCTCTGCTCGGGGGGAGCCTGCTTCCTCCTCTCTCTCTTTCTCTCTCTGCCTACTTGTGATCTCTGTCAAATAAATAAAGTCTTTAAAAAAAAAAGAAGGAAAAAACCCCAATCTCATTACTTTAGCTAATTAATTAATTAATTGTTATGTTAGTCACCATATGGTATGACATTAGTTTTTGATGTAGTGTTCCAAGATTCGTTGTTTCCATTTAACACCCAGTGCTCCATCTAATACGTGCCCTCCTTAATACCCATCACCAGGTTAACCCATCCCCCCACCCCACATCCCCTCTAAAACCCTAAAGCGCTGGAACAAACAATCCTAAAATTTGTATGGAACCAGAAAAGACCCCAAATTGCCAAGGAAATGTTGAAAAAGAAAAAGCTGGGTGCATCACGTTGTCTGATTTCAAGCTCTGTTACAAAGCTGTGATCACCAAGACAGCATGGTTCTGGCACAAAAACAGACACATAGACCAATGGAACAGAATAGAGAGCCCAGATATGAGCCTTCAACTCTATGGTTAAATAATCTTCGACAAAGCAGGAAAAATTATCCAGTGGAAAAAAGACAGTTCCTTCAATAAATGGTGCTGGGAAAATAGGACAGCTATATATGGAAGGACTCATTATTTTTAAATACTTTTTTACAAAAATTGAGGCTATCAACTTTTCCAGGTAGACATTCATATTTTCTGCAAATAATCTTTTTGCTTCTTCCTTGCGAGTGTATATACTTATTTTATTTTCTTGTCTAATTGCATTGTCTAGGACTTACAGAACAGTGTTAAGATATTGGGGCAATAAGTCAGCTTCCATATCTTTACTCTTCTTCATAGAAATGCATAATAAGTGGCTCAAGAGATTTTGTTTTTTAATCACATTACGTATTACATAATTTTATTATTTTACTCTGGGTTTTTCTTTGGTGCTAAAGTTAATCTTGATTAAATGTATTCTCATGTTCCTAAAGATCATCATATCTTTTCCCTTCAGCTAATATAGTCTTTAATTTATGCTATAAATATTTATTGAGCACTTACTATGTTCCAGACATTGTTTTCATTGCTTTCACTAGGAATACACCAGTGATAGAGTTCTTACCCATGAGGAACTTGTGTTTTCTGAGTTTGACCCCTCTACAGATGACCCCCCTAAGACAGCTCTCCTGGTCTTCCTGCAGTCGATCTGATTTGACTAAGGTTTGTTAATTTTTAAAAATACTGCTAGATTTAATTTGTTGTTGTTTTATTGAGGATTTTGGCATTCCGTATTCATAAATGAGAACATCTGAATTTTTTTCTTTTGCTACACCTGCCACATTTTGATAACCTTGTGAAATGAATTGCCCACTTCTTTCTGTTTCTGTGCAGTGAGTTTAGGAATTAACATGTTCATTGAAGGTTGGAAACAACTTTTCCAGGACATTTTTGGAGGTAGATCTTTGACAGTTTTCCCAATTTCTACATCAGACTATTTACATTTTCTGTCTTTTCCTGAGTCATTTTTAGTAACATAGTTTATAGGAAGGCATTCATTTCATTTTGCTTTTAAAATTTAATGGAATCTTCTCCAAGTATAGAGTTGTGGCTCTTAATCTGTACTTCTTTCTCTTTCTTCATGCTAACCAGCTTTGCCAGGGGCTTTACTCTTCTCCACATCCCATAGAATCAGCTCTTAGGTTTAATCTTTTCTTTCTTTTTTCTTTTTTTTTTTTAAATTTCCTTCTCATTAGATCCTGATCAATGTTTTCTTCTTCTGTTCTTCTTCAAAATTTTTCATAAATTTTGCCTTTTAAAATATTTTTTCCTCTTGATTTCCTTGGGCTAACTGTTCTTGAACTAGTCTGTAGTCTTCTGTGTCGTATTCTGGTAGGTTAGGCTCTGCTCTGGTAACGTGTGAACTCTGGAACCTTAGTGGCTAAGCATTGCAGGAGTTTATTTTAAGTTCACATGTAATATGAGTGTGGGGACTTCCAAGGACCACTTTCCTCCATGTGTGATTTAGGGATCCAGTCTGCATCCATCCCTCTACCAGGTGTGCACCTCCCTCATCTCAATATGTGGCCTCCAGTCACTGCTACTGGCTCTTAAATGCCTGGGCCTGGAATTTACAAATGTCACCTGTGCTCATGTTTCATTGGCTAGAACTAGTCACAAAGCCCCCTTGGGTTATTACAGGAGATGGGGCCCTCTACCATGGCTCTATAACCAGGAATATAGTCTCTTTCCTCTCCCACTGCCCATCTTTGAAATCCTTCTTGTTCTCTGGCTCCCCATAGTGCCCTCTGCCCTGCACCCTCCCCAGCTGTGCCTAGGAGAAGGTCATTCTTTGTCAACCATGAATGACTGGAGTTCTTGATTTTCGTTGTCCTTTGTAGGAAACTGTGAGGTCCTTCAGGAGAGCATCTTTAGGATAGCAAACTTATTGCTGTCCACTATTTCTCATGTCAAGATTAATTTTTGATTTTTTTTTTAAAGCCTTTCTTATAGTGGGGGAGAAGAATAAAGAGGACAGAAATTCTCTCTCATCTTGACACACTGGAATGTCACCTACTTTATGAGATTATTGCCAGGGTTAAATAAGAGAATAAATATAATATTCTTAGCATAACCCCTGAGAAATCCTAAGCACTCAATAAATCGTGGGTATTACCATTCTCCCTTGCTGTGCAGCAAGTCTCTTTGACAGGGGACATTCCTTTTGATTTTATTTATAGACCTAAGTACCTGGGAATTACAGCTTGAAATTCATACCCATTTGTCTTATTTTCCCAAAGTCACAAACGTGAAATAATCTGGAGATATCAGTAATGCTCATGGCCTTCTTCATTTAATATCCACGAACAGTTACTGTATTACTTGGGGTGGTCTAGGTTATGTCTTCATGACAGAAACGATCGAGATCACTGCACCTTACAGCCCTGCCTGGTGGGCGCTGAGAGTAGTCGCTCAAGCACCCAGGCTACCATATAGTTCTGTTCTACACCTGTCTGTCTGATAGCAGAGGCAGTAAATGAGGGTGTGGTCCATTACACCCTGGCTCCTGGTGTTTTCTTCTGGAAGTGAGGGTCACTTGTCCTCATATTTCATTGGCCAAACTAAATCACCTGGCCACACCTCCCTTGACGTGGGGCAGGTAAAGACAGTACTTCATGGACCCAGAAACACAGAACCACAAAGCCACAGTGATGTCACCTGTCACCTGTGCTGTATGCTTCATAGGCATGGTGTTTATGGACTCATTGCAGCATCTGCATGAATGGGATGCTAATATTTATAGCCTTATTCTACAGGTGGGGAATGGAGGCTCGAAGCGGTGTCCAGGAAAGGGGCAGAGCCAGATTTGGGCTGGGTCCTAAGTAGGTCAGGCGGAGGCAAGGGCTTCCTCTGGTCTTGCTCTCCCTCACAGTGGATCTTTGTAGCTTGGGGGATTTCTGTGGCCTTGGGGTTCTTCCATTTACTTCAGTCCAGGTAGTTTTGCAAATGCTAATTAACTGCTCTTGACTTGAATAAAAATAAAAATGTCACATTCCTTTAAGGTAATGGGTATCTTGCCTGTCCCCTAAACCACAAAGAGCATACAGTGAAATTTCTGCTGGTAGGAAATTCTTCACTTTGTTTCCTCACTGCAGTTTCAGAGAAAGGGTAAGAGAAATGCCCTTTGAAAGCAGTTTTCTTTCTTTCTTTCTTTCTTTTTAAAATCTCTGTGCTCGCTGTGGAAAGCAAGCATTGTGGGTACCCACCAAAGCCTTTACAGACTCCTGCATAATGCAGTAAGCCAGGAGACCTTAAAAAATAAGGAATATGCAAAGTAGATAGAGCTTTTAGTTCCTGGTACACATTGCTGTGAGTGCAGAAGTACGAGTATACTCACTCATGGTCATAACTCATAACTGCTCTTTACGGAACGTGCCTCGTGACCGACACTCGGTGTGGTGCTCTCCAGTCAGTCCTGCTTAGTCCTCACACACTCCTGGAGCAGGTTGTGGAGTTCCGCAGCTTTCTGTGGGAGCTGCAGAGTAGGTGCATTGCTGCTGCTGGCTACACTGTTGCAAGTTCAGATTTGCTCCCAGGTGGATGTTACTTAGCACCCTTCTCTACTGACTACAGCAGGGGAGAAAGCAGAAAACGTTAAATGTCGAATATCAGTAGAATGATTAATTGTAGCACATCTACACATTTGTAAGAATCTCAGTCTTTTCATAACACTCCAGAAATTTAAGGGCTGGATAGAAATGTTTGTGATAAGAACACAGGATACAGAAGTGCATACAGAGTTGGGATTGCACAGTGTTTAAAAAAATTGCATAGAAAAGACTGGAAGGAAATCAGGGAAACTGGAGGGCTTAGCATGCGGTATTTTATCTCTGGGCAGGCTTATGAGTGGTTTGATTTCTTGCTGCCTGTATTTTTTTAAAAGAATTCCAAATTCTTTAAACATGTATTTTATAAAAATCCTCCCAGGACTCAAAAGGGGGCAAAGGTAAAATGTAGCTGGAATTTCTCATAATGATGTTTTAAGTTCGGGGCCCTAAAGGTCTAGATAAATATGCTTGAAGTTCTCTTGAGCCTTGGTTTCAAACATGGGAAACTTCTTATCTTTATGCTCTGGAAAGGACATGATGTCAGATCTCATTTATAAAATAAAACAGTCTGTCATTAGGAGTGATATGCTAATAGCCTTTTCGGGTTGCTAATTCTAAAGACATAGAACATTTTGAAACTTTGTACGACTTGAGCTGAGGACTTCCCCATGACAGGTTAGGGTTCTCTGGTTGCAGCCCCAGGATTGGACTTGGGCTTATCCAAGTAGAAGAGGAGATTGGGAAGGATGGGGGTGGTTGGGTGGTTCACAGAATCGGAATGACCAGGAAGTGTTTCTGGGGCAGAGGACGCCTTCAAAAACTTTGAAGGCACCTGGGTGGCTCAGTGGGTTAAGGCTCTGCCTTCAGCTCAGATCATGGTCTCAGGGCCCTGGGATCGAGCCCCGCACTGGACTCTCTGCTCAGCAGGGAGAGCCTGCATCTCACCACCTCCCCCCACCCCACCTGCCTCTCTGCCTCCTTGTGATCTCTCTCTCTCTCTGTCAACTAAATAAATAAAACCATTTAAAAAAAAATTGCTTCCCAATTGTTATTTGTCATTGGATCACTCAGGTGAATCTGTCATGGACGAGCATTCCCTTGGTTTTAGTTCAGAGCAGGTAACCTGATCTTCCCTTCCAGGCAATGGGAGGATAGGGAGCTCTCTGAATTTCATGTGCCCAAAGACAGCAGTGGGTGCTGAGGCTGTTCCCAAAAGGAAAATCAAAGGCTTATTCTCAAAGGACCAGGAAAAGGCGATGGCTGTCTAGTACACTGAGACATTGACCATCCTCTAGTCAATGACTCAAAGACCATGACTTCATCTCTTGCCAGAGATCTCCAAACAGCCGTGATCTAGAGAACGTGGTTCCTGGTGTTCAGAGACATCGTTTTCTGCCCCTGCATATCCATTGGGTTACTGTGAAACTGTCTCCAGATTAAATTTACCCATGTCTTCTTTTTCATGTCTGAGTCTTAATTATAGTCCGTGTCTCTACCCTTGACTATTGCCGTGGCCTTCATTTGTACTCTTGCCTTGAATCTCTCTCTCTGACTTCCTGCGGAATTGGCCAGACTATATTTTTGAATCCACAGACAGAAGAATGTCCTTTTCCTTTTTTATCAGGTTTTGTTCTGTGGGGTTGGGGCTTGCCCACTAGGACTGTGGGAAATGTGACACGCTGTCGGTTCATCTTAGAAATGTACCGGCTGCATTTGTATTTAAGGCTCTGAGAAGTTCTGCAGTGAAGAAGACGGCTGATCAGTTGTATCACTTAGGATGCCTTGAATTATAGTAGCAGGTGTCTGTTCAGAGCAGCTTAAAGTACAAGATAACTTTATTTCAGATGACAGGGTGTCCAAAGGTGGGGAAAGTCCAGGGGCCTTGTGATCAGGGCCCCTCCTGTCTTCCATTCCTTTTGCCTTGGCTTTGCCTTCATCTTTGCATTGGTCTTTTCCTCAGGTTGGCTTTCTTTCCTGCTCAGAATACAGTCGTTAGAGGCAGCTGAAGTAATTTGCTTCCATGCTCATAAACCACATAGGAGGCAAGAGAGGTGCTGTGGTCCGAATCTTTGTGGTGAAGGTGGGGCTTCATGAATGGGATTCATGCCCCAATAAGTGGCGGCTCTGCAAAGCTCCTTCATCCCTTCCACTATGAGAACACCAAGGCACGGTGGTGATCCAGAAAACAGCCCCCCTCCCCCAACTAGATCAGCTGGCATCTGGATCTCAGACCTCCAGCCTCTAGAACTGTGAAAAATCAATTCCTGTTGTTTCTAAGCCACCCTGGTCTGCTGGGTTTTGTTAGCGCAGCTTGAACCGACCAAGACGAGAGGAGCAATCCATAGGGTTCCAGTCATGGGAGAAGATAAGGGTCCTTTCCTCCAGTCTGAGCCAGATCATTCCATGTGTGCCGTTGACCATTACCACAGGTTGGAGGGAGGGGAGGCTGATGGGCTACCAGCCTGGGTCTTCGAATTAGTCAGTGGCCGGGGAGGTAGGATTCTGAGGACTGGCTTAGAGCCATTTATGAACCTTTCTGGAGTTGGGGGGGGGGGCGTCCATCTTCTGAGTCGGGCAACCTTCACGGGAGAGGCGAGGAGACGGACACCTCGACAAAGATGAGATTTCTGTTTGGAAGGGAGAAGGAGCGAGACATTCTGGTCAGACTGTCAGCAGTGTCCATGGTCGCTTGTTTGACCCAGCCTCTTGAGTGGGAAGTGCATTCTCAATGGTACATGCATTCCTGCAACCAGACTTTGTAGCACTTAATCAGGGGGATTGTTAGTAAAGTTCGAATCTTACTTTGCAAGTATCTTCCTTCACCATCAATCAAGCCTTGCCTCCCCTTCCTGTTTATCAGAACTGCTTAGAGCGTTGGTGCATAGTGTTGTATCAAACTTGGTTATCATAGTATAGTTACAGTGTTGCATAGTCTCTTTGTCGTAATCTTGTAGTCGGGGAGCCTGCAGATGCCCAGCCCAGTGTCTAGAATGTGGAAGGGTCTGAAGAGCTCTTGTCAACTTCATGCTCATAGCTCAGGGAAGATGTCCCCCCATCCCACCTCTTCCCACTGTAGCTCCTTCCTTTGTGCACCCACGGTGCTGTGGTTGTCCTCTTTTATCCTTTTTTTGCCCTGCTTTGATTTCTAGTCGCTGTTGGTCCTGTGTTCCTCTCTGGACTGGGAGCTGTACTGACGGGGGCTGGGGCTTACTCTTCTGTGTCCTGTCTGTGGTGTCCAAGGTGCTTATCAGGGTGCTGGAAATGAGATTCAAACAGGTGTCAGAGTGGATTTTTTAAATAAGATTTTATTTATTTGAGAGAGAGCAGGGCAGAAAAGAGAAGGAGCACAAGTGGGGGTGGAGTGGCAGGCAGAGGAGTAGCAGGCCCCCCGCGGAGCAGAGAGTCCGATGTGGGGTTTGATTCTAGGACCCTGAGATCGTGACCTGAGCCAAAGGCAGATGCTTAACCGACTGAGCTGTCCAGGTGCTCCAGAATGGACTTCTTTTTTCTTTTTTTTTTTTTTTAATCACCACAAAATTGACGTTTCCCATGCTAAATATTTAGCTGTGAGCTTATTGTGACTTGATGATCTCCCAAGATTGTATTCTATTAGCAAAAACAGGACATGACTTAAGGCTAAGTTCTTATTGTGTTGCCTTCAATTCAGCAGTATGATTCTCTAATCATACGTACGAGTAGCGAAGACCAATGGACTTACACTTCCCCTTATCCGTATGCCATTGCCTAGTCACATACGCTGGGAGGAATGTGTAAGGTGTGACAACGTGGTGAGTAAAGGAGCCATTCATCAGGGCACCTGGGTGGCTCAGTCGACTAAGCAGCTGCCCTCAGCTCAGGTCATGATCTCCAAGTCCTGGGATCAAGTCCCATGTTGAGCTCCCTGCTTAGCGGGGAGTCTGCTTTACCCTCTCTCTCTCCCTCTGCCCCTGCTGCTTCTCTCTCACTCTCACTCTTGTGCAACTCTCTCTCTCTCAAATAAATAAATAAATAAATAAATAAATAAATAAATAAATAAGTAAAATCTTTTTTAAAAAGTGGCATTCATAAAACAGGTATCTGTTGACCACCTATGTCACCAGTCGGATCCTTGGGAAGCAGATGCTGAAAAGAACAAGTATGATGTTTGTTAGGAAGCGCTGTTAGCATCAGCACCTGTGGAAGAGACGGAAGGAAGTGGGACTAGGGGGAGGGAGAAGTTAGGCTGTGCTGTGGACCCAACAGAGGTCTCCACTGGTTCCACAGGGGGTACTCGAGCTTGGGTGTCTCCTCGACATTGTCTTGAGTTGGGGAGAAGGGACTGAGCTCTTACATCTCTGCATCAAACGGTCACTGGAGTTGGGCTTTCCCTGGAAAGCAACGTCAAGTGGTAGACAGCCAACTGAGGCTGGTCATCTGGCTGCATACCTAGCAGCTGGGGAATAAGGTTTTCATCCCTGAAGGGGAGTCTGTTATCTGCTATACATACCTTGCGCCATATCTTATGCTAGAAGCATGAGAGTGGGAGAACAAGTAACAAGCCAGGACCAGGAGTGGTGTGTTGGACGAGAGAGGAGTTGTTCATGGTACAGGAGAACATCACTGGGTTTGGCTGGAGTGGGGTTTGGAAGGAAGTCCTGCAAGCTGATACCTGAAGGGAGAGACCCTGTTAGGAAAAGGCAAGTGGAAATGGTGTGTAAGAATGCCTAGGGGTGTAGGGGGTGGTGGCTCCTTCAAGGAAGTAAGGAAGCGCTCTATGTTGGGAATGTCACTGGGAATAGGGATGAGGCTTATCAATCAGGTGACTGTCTTGCCTAGACAAGACACCTCTGAGAGTGCCTACAGAATTGATGGGGGTAGGGCAGCAGGTAAATAAATACCTGAGCAAAGTTTGTAGTTACCCTACTTCTAAGACATGATTCGGTCAGGATTTTACCCAAGGACCAGTGGTAAATTACTGAGTGATCATTGACCTTGTCTTTGGGGGTTATGAGCCTGGATCCTGTTTATATCCAGGTTTATATCCTGTCTCCATCACGTACGGATTGCAAAACTATAGACCAGTCACTGAGGTTTTATAAACCTCAATTGTGTTATTTGCAGAGTGGGATATTAATAATTCCTGGATTGTGATACGGTTTGAATGAATTAATACAACAAAGTACTTAAAATAGTTTCTGGAATGGAGCAGACCCTGCTGCTGTTACTTTAAACAGAGGAACAGCAAGGTCAGGTTTGGGTTTGGAATGATGAGTCTGGATGCAGAGCAGAGAACCAAATGGAGGGGAGCAAGCCTAGTGCAGAGACACTAGTTAGGAGATGATGCTGTTGGTTGGGAGACTAGCTGGTCATCCCATTGAGATGATGGAGCAGATCTAGGGCCGTGAAGAGGCGGGATCTGCAGAGGTTCAGAGATATCAAAGACGTTGAGTCAGGAGACCTTGGTAGGACTTGGGGGAGCGGCAGGAGATACGCTGCTGCTTATCTTGGGTTTGGACCAAGTGGATGTGGATCCCAGTCACTGAGAAGAAGCCCAGGAGAAGGGTATGAGGAAGTCGGTGGGTAGCTGGGATGAGGGGCAGGAGCTTGGGAGAGAGGTCTGGGAGGTGATGGAGCTGGGGAAGGGTCAGCAGGTGGGTAGAACTGAAGCTTGGGATTGGGGGGAGCTGAGAAGAGTCCAGGACTGAAGAGTGGCCTGGGGAGGTGGGTGCGTGGCCGGAAGTACTAGATGGTCTGGAAGCAAGGAGCATACATTGGTAGCTCCGAATTTAAGGTAGAGTGTTACCCTGAAGGGAAAGCCTTGCTTCACCTCCTGTATTAGTTTCCTACAGCGTCTGTAACAGATTAACCCAAACTGAGTGGCTTAAAACAACCCAAAAGGATTTGGTTCCTGTTCTAGAGACCAGAAGGCCAAAGTCAAGGTGTGAGCAGGGCCAGGCTCTCTCTGAAGGCTCTTCTGGAGAATCTATCCCTTGCTGTGGTATAATAAAGACAATCTCCTCTTTGTCCTTAGCTCCTAACACAAAGATTGAAAAAAATCCTTGGGATTTCTGGAGCTATGGTTGTGCTTTCTTATGCTAATGAGGTGACTCCGTGGCAGGGCCCCTACATAGCTTTGGGCTGGGCACTAGTCACCAGAAGGACCAACCACATAATTAAAGGGTTGGAACTTTGGGCCAGCCCAGCCTCTGGGGAGGTGAGGGGAGCCAGAGTTCAGTGCTGAGGCCCATGACTTCCTCCATTGTGCCCACATAATGAAACCCTATAGAAAAGCTCTGGGTATTGAAGCTTGGTAGAGCTTCCTAGTTGGGGAGCACACCCATGTGCTGGAAAGGCACCTGAATCCCATGAGGAGAGGTAATGGAAGCTTGACCTGGCTCCCTAGCCCACCCCAGCCACCTTGCCCTGTGCATGTCTTTTGTTGGGTTGTTCCCGAGCTGTAACCTTTATCCGTGCACACAGAATTCTATTCCTAAGTATAGTGCTTTTGGTGAGTTCTGTGAGTCATTCTCATGGGTTATGGGACCTGACAGGGTTGTAGGAAGCCCTCAGTTTGTAGTCAGCTGGGCAGGACTATGGATGGTTTGAGGACACCCAAAACTTGTGGCTACCTCCAAGGTAGGGGCAGTCTTGGGAAGTACTTTGTCCTTAACTCGTGGGGTCTGTGCTGACCCTGGCTAGTGTCTGAATGGAATAAAATTGTAGGACATCTGGTTGGTATCAGGGAATAGTGTCTGGACTTTCTCTTAGCTTCTGGTGTTGCCAACAGTCCTTGGTGTTCTTGGGCTTATAGACCCATCCGTCTCTGCCTCTGTCACCATGTCTTTCTCTGAGTATGTCAACCTACAGCATCCACGAAGCACACATTTCAACCCACAACATCATCTTTGCTTCTTGAATTCTGATTTACGACTAAAGCCGTGAATGACTGTCCCATTGTCCCAATCTTACTAACATTTCATGCCTTCTTAGGGAATTTGTAAAAAACCAGCCTCAAGTATTGGCCGTGTGTTCCTGTTTTATTTTCCCTACTGGAGTATAAGCCCCTTGGGGACAAGACTTGTCTGACTGACTTCTCTCTGTTGGCCTCATGACCTTCACATCACCATGCTTGGCTAAAAGTTTATTTTTTATTTTTATTTTATATTTTATTTTTTATTTTTTATTGCTGGATAGAAGTTTAATGATCTAGGCAGTGTCTGCTAGGCTTTCAGTGCTCTTTTTAATAAGTCTAATATTTGTACAGTGCACTGGGGTCTTTCAGATTCTGATACACCCTCTCTTGGGTGGTGGCAGTGGGCATGCCAAGTCACACACCCAATCCTTTCATTGTGCATAAACCTACCAAGATTGTTTTATAACTTTTCTGTACCTTGAGTAGCTACAGAGGCTGGAGTGAGAGACAAGGGAGCTTATATATAAATATGAATGTGGACACATACATATGCATATTAATTAATTCTTCATTTCCATCTGGTATGCTCCTCTAGCTCCATCTCGATACCCTTCCTGTTTTCTGAATTCTTTCATTATGTTTCGCTCTTTCCTCACTTTTACTTTTGCTTTCTTCTTTCTCTTTACCTTTTTTTTTTTTTTTAAACACCTCTTTGCTTTCCACGAATCTTAAAGTGGTAGGGATTCTGAATCACGGTTAACCATTAGGGTCAGATTGTTGTGAGAAAGCCATTCAGTCTCCCTCCCCACCCCACCCCAACCCCACTGCATCGGAAACTCTGGTTGTATTTCCAGTGACACCCCTCCACCTGCCCTTATACCGCATCTCATGGTTTTACAGGAAAGTCAGGATAAAGGACTCTGCTGCCAGTTGTTCTTTCATTTTTTAAGAAGATTGTTGGCCTGCCTGTCTTGATTGTCCCCTGTCTCCTTAGAGTCTGTGGCATATAATAGAGGAGGGAGGAGATGCTGTGCTCCCTTAGCGGTTATCATCCAGGCATTTAGAACGTGCCTGTTGTATTTCCTTGCAAACACCCTCCCCCCCCCATAACTATTCTGTGAGAGAAATAAGTGGTTTCCCCTCCTATTCAGTAAATGTTTATAGCATTCAGTATTGGAAAAAAAAAAATACAGAAATAATCCTGGTGGGGTAGATTCAGCTAGAAGGGTGAGCAAGAGAATGCAGCATACAGCCAAGAGGTGCAGTGTCAAAGGTCAGAAAGACTTAGTGTGGGAGAGTGGAATGATCACAAGGACAGTGGTAAGTGTGTAAACTCCGTGCAGTGGGAGCCCCCTCCACTCCCACTTTGTTTCATTTTGTAGGAGCGTGGAGTGGTCAAGAGAAGGGAAGAGATTTGCCCAGGTTTGGCATGGTAGAACCTCATTGAATCGAGGCACTGCCCAGTCCCCAACTGGCCACTGTCAGATCACAGAGAATGCCACAAATACGCTGAAATTCTCTTCCCTTTCCTTTTGTTGCTTGAGAAGCATCGTGGAGGTGTAATTTGAAAGGGAGCCTTTGAGAGTAGCTCAGAGTTAAATAGGAGGAAGAGCAGACAGTCCGTAGGAAGGGGACCAAGCGTGTGCAGGTGGGAGTAGATGTTATTGGCACAGTGAGTGGGAATGGGGGCGCTTTGTAGAAAGGACTGTGTGTTGTGGAGCTTGGTGGAAAGTCAGTGCTGGGTGAGACTGGCGTTATGGAGCCATGGAAGTGAAGCCCAGGCGTTGAGAAAGTGGTCTGTTAGGCAGTGAGGAGTTCCTGCAGGCCCTCGAAAAGGAGGAGTGGGGTTACTAGGTACAGTTGTTTTTGGAACAGCACATTAGCTACTGCATATGGGTAAATTGAAAAAGGGCAGCCCAGAAGGAAGGAGGCCAAAAAAGAGGGTTGAAGGCAAATCTGGTTGAGCCTCTGGATTTTTAGGCAGATTTCGGTAGCTGGGTAATGGTTTTCTCTTTTACTGTACATCTTTGATTCATCCCAAAGCTGTGTGTTTGAGCAAGGAATACAACCCTCTCCAGCTGAAAAGGTGTAAAAGTAACCATACAGCCCTTCACTAAAACTGCTGTGTAGGCATTTAGGTTCAAAGAGGAGGAAGCTGTAACTTGAGTAGAATGTGATGAGGGATTCTGTTAGGGTAGCAGTTAGTTGTACTTATCTGTCCTTGCCACTCTAAGAATGAATACATCATAAAAAGTTCCAAAATGTAATAAAAAGCTAGGAAAATTGGAAAGATGCTCCAAAGCAAGATTATTTTCAGGTATGACTATCTATGTGGAAAACTTCAAAACCCTGAACATAAATAATAACAATAGTAGATCAAGGTTGCCCCACTCAGAAGAAAGGAGTGAATATATTAATATTATATATAGATAGATAGATATAATAGACTTTAGATTAGGAGTGGATATATTAATATTAATGTGTTAATATTAATAATAATATTAATATATGGAAAACCCCCAAACCCTGAACATAAATAATAATAAGAGTAGATCAAGGTTGTCCCACTCAGAAGAAAGGAGTAAATATATTAATATTACATCTATATAGATACAGTAGACTTCAGGTCAAGGAAAATTTTAGGGATACAAAAAGATAGTGCATAATGATGAAAAAGTTCAGTTCATCGAAAAAGGCCTAATAAGCCTCAATGTGTATGCACCTGGAGAAGAGAGATTCAAAATACACGCAGAAAGAGGTGATAGAGGAGACAAACCCACAGTCCTGCACAGGGACTTCAGTACTCCCAGTTGTTGATAGAATCAGTAGACGGCAAATTAACAAGGATATAGAAGAACCAAATAACGCTATAAAGGAACTGGATACGATTGACATTTGTAGAACACTCCACCTGATAACGAGAGAATGTATATGCTTTTTTGGTTTTAAGTACATTCCATGTCCAGCATGGGCCCAAAGCGGGTTTTAAACTCATGACCCTGAGATCAAGACCTGAACTGAGATCAAGAGTCAGACATTCAACCAACTGAACTACCCAAGTGCTCCAAGAATGCATATTCAAGTGCCCCTGAGACACTCACCAAAGTTGACCATGCCTGGATCATAAAATAAATCTTAAAAAATTTGAAATCATGCAAACTATGTTCTCTTTTCATAATTGAATTCAACTAAAATTCAGTTACAGAAAGATAACTAAAAAATCCTGATGTCCAACAATACATTTCGAAACAATCCATAAGGCAAAGAGGAGATCTCATGGGAAATTTAAAAATATTTCAAATGAATATGAAAATACAACACATCAGAATTTGTGGGATGCCCCTGAACTTAGAGGGACATTAATAGCCTTAAATGTTTACATTAGAAAAGAAGAAAAGTCACTTTGCAGCAGTGATGACCTCCCCGACAAGAACATGCCCTTCATGAAGGATCTCCTGCACCCATCCCTGGAAGAGAAGAGGAAGCACAAGAAGAAGTGCCTGGTGTAGAAGCCCAGCTTCCTGAAGTGCCAGGAATGCTGTCCTCTGCCACCCCACAGGAGGAAAAACAAGGCTTACAGAAGGATGCTTCTTCAGATGAAAGCAACACTAAAAGCACAAAGAATCAACATGAGTGGTAAACTATCCCAATAAACAGATTATGGATACAAAAAAAAAAAAAAAAAAAAGAGAGAGAGAGAGAGAAAGAAAAAAAGAAAGAAAGAAAAAAAGAAGTCTCTAATAATCTAAGCTTTTACCTTAAGAAAGTAGAAAAAAGTACAAAATAAAATCAAATTAAACAGAAGGAAGTAATAAAGAATAAAGAGATGACTGGTAATCATGAAATAGCAAAGTAGTAGAGAAGATAAATAAAACTAAAAGATGATGTTCTGAAAAGATCAGTACAGTTGATCTAACAAAACTGACTAGGGAAAAAAAAATAAGACACGGATGACCATTACCAGGAATAAAAGAGAGGATATCACTACAGACTCGACAAGTCCTTAAAAGGATTAAAAAATACTACAGACAACTCTGTAGGTAACTTGCAAAACTTAAACTGTACTTATTCTTTGAAAGCCATAGATTACAAAAATTCACCAAAGAGATAACTAGAATAGTCTTACATCTAAAAGAAATTGAATTCTTTCCAAAACAAACAAACAAACAAACAAAAACCCCTGCAGGTCCAGATGGTTTCACTGGTGAATTCTAAAAAAACATTTAAAGAAATAACATCAGTTCTACACAACTTTGTTCAGAAAATAAGAGAGCACTTCCTACCTAGTTTGTGAAGGATTCAGCATTACCCTGATAACAAAACCAGACATAGACATTACAAGAAAAGCACAGACCACAGCCCTCATGAAAGTAGATGCAAAAATTCCCCAAATACCAGCAAATCAGATGCAGCAATATATAAGAAAAATAATACACTACGATCAAGTGGGGTTTATCTCAGGAATATATAATTGGTCAAACACTCATAAATTAGTGTAACCTCCCACATTAAATGACAGAAGAAAAAACAAATACTCATGTCAACTAGTACAGCAAAAACATATGACCACAAAAAAGTATGACAAAATTAAAATCTATTCTATTCTTTTCTTCTTAAACTAGAAATATTAGGAACTTGAATTTTATATAGAATAAAATACTGGGGAATCTATGAAAAAGCTCCTAGAATTCGTAAGTAAACTTCTCAAAGTTTCAAGTTGCAAAATGAACGTACAAAAGTCAGCTGTATTTTTATGTACTTTGAACAATCAGAAATGAGATTTAGAAAACTTTAGGTAAATCTATTAAAACATATGCAGGGTCCGTATATGGAAAACTACAAAACAGTGATGAGAAAAATTAAAGACCTCAGCAAATGGGGAGACAGATTATATTCAGGATTACAGGACTCGATTTAGTTATGATGTCAGGTCTCCCTTGTATTGATCTATAGGTTTAATGCAATTTCAGTAAAATTTCAGCAAGATAGTTTTGCACATACAGACAATGTAACTAAAATTTTCATGGAAAGGCAAAGGAACTAGGGTATTAAAAACAAATTTGAAGAAGAAGAATCTCATTGGAGGGGTCTCACTACCCAATTTTAATAATTACTGTAAAGCTACTCTAATCAAGCTGTTATAATCATCATCTGAGATCTTGATGAAGACATATACACTTAGATCAGTTGAACAGAAGAGAGAATCCAGAAAAAGACACATACAGATTCGGTCCGTTGATTTTGGGCAAAGATACAGGGGTCGTTTGATGGAGAAATAATTGGCTTTTCAACAGATGGTTGAACAATTGGTGTTCAACAATGGTGTTGGAACAATTGGACCTCACATAAGTCATGTAGCATGTCCTGTTTTGTGTCTGGCTTCTCTCAATGTATTATTTTTACAATTCATGTTGTATGTATCTTCTTTAGTATTCCCATTGCTCAACCATAGCCATAATTTGTTATCCACCTACTGGTGGACATTTGGATTATTTCCAGTTTTGGGCTCTTCTCTGCACATTCTTATATATTGTTGTGAACAGATGATTTTTTTCTTCAGATACATACCCACAAGTATAAATGTTGATCAGTTTTATAAAAAAACTGTCAAACATTTTACCAAAGGGTTTGCATCACTTTAAACCCACGAGTTATGTATGAGTCCAGTTCCTCTGTTACCTGTATCAATATTGCCAGTCCTTTGGATTTTTGTCACTTACTGGTGTGTTGTGGTATCTCATTTGGGTTTAATTTGCATTTCACTAATAAGAAAAGATGTCAAAGCTTCTCATGAGCTCATTGGGCATTCAGATACCTTCTTTTGTGAAATGCCCACATAATCTTTTGTCCATACTTAAATTGAATTCTCTGTCTCTTCATTATTGATACGTAGGTTTCTTTATATATTTTGGCTAGGAATCTTTTTTATTCGTAACATTCTGCCAGCTTTCGTTTGTTTTTCCTACTTAATGTCTTTTGATGAATGGACATTTTGAATTTTGACAAAATGCATGTTACCAGTTTTTCTTGTAGGGTTTTGTATCCCGTTGAACGAATCATTGCCTATCCCATAGAAGAAAATATTCTTCTATAGTTTCTTGTAGAGGCTAATTATTGTACCTTTCATAGGTCTATAACCCACCATAAATAAGTATCTAAGTATATTTTAACATATTGGTTAATTTTATCTTTTTTTTTTCTAGATGAACACCCAATTTCTCTGGCCCCATGTACTGAAGAGCCCATCCTTCCCCCACTGTATTACACTAATTTCTCAGCCCCAAGTCAATGGACAGTATATGCAAGTCTGTTTCTGGACTGTGTTTCTGTTGCATTTTACCCATCTTTTACATGTTTTAAATCTTTTGTAACTACTCCATATTTTATAACACATTTTAAAAACTTCCACTTAAAAAAAAAGAAAAAAAAGTTACTACTTATGGGAGGTGGAAACTGTTTCATTAAGACTTAGCTTCACATTATGACCTGGGAAGTAGATTATTAAATTGTTGTTGATGCTATACTGCGTGCCCGGCATTATCATGAGAACACAAAAATGAGTAACAGGGCAAAACTATAAAACTACTAGAAGATAACAAGAGAAAACCTGGATGACCTTAGGTGTAGCATGACTTTTTTTTTTTTTTTTTTTTTTTTTTTTTTAAGATTTGTTTATTTGAGTGGAGAGTGGAGAGTGGGAGTGGAGAGAGAATCTCTGTGCCAGCACAAAGTCCAATGCTGGGCTCAGTCTCACGACCCTGAGATCATGACCTGAGCTGAAATCAAGAGTTGGATGCTTAACTGACTGAGCCACCCAGACACCCACTGACTATGTAGATATAAAACTAAAGACATGATCCATGAAAGAAATAATTGACAAGCTGGATTTTGTGAAAATTAAAATTTTCTGCTCTGCAGAAGTTCTCTTGACAGTGTGAAATCCTCTGCCCATACTTAATTTAGATTCTGTGACTCTTCATTACTGATTGGTAGGTGTTCTTTATGTATTTTGGGTAGAAGTCCTCTGTTTACATTACTAAGAACGCATCTGTCAGTTGTTTGCATTTTCTACCTTCTTAATGTCTTTTGATGGACAGAAGCTTTTCATTTTGACAAAATGCAAGTTACCATTTTTATTATCTTGACAGTGTCAAGAGAACAAGAAGATGAGCCACAGACTGGGAGGAAATACTGCAAAAGACACGTTTGATAAAGGACTGTTATCTCCAAAATAAAAAACAAAAAAACAAAAAACAAAAAGCAACTCTTAAAACTCACCAATAAAGAAAACAACCCAGCTAAATAATGGGACCAAAGGTCTTACTAGACACCTCACCGAGGTAGATATATGGATCGTAAATGAGCATATGGAAAGATTCTTCACATCAAAGGTTAAGGAAATGTGAATTAAACAATGGTACAATACCACTGCACACCTGTTAGAATAGTCAAAAAGTGAAAGAAGCCAATCTGGAAAGGCTACATATTATGATTCCAGCTATATGAGGTTCTGGAAAAGGCAAAACTATGGAGGCAATAAAAAGATCAGTGGTTGCTAGGTATTTGGAGGAGGAGAAGGCATGAATAGGCAGAGCACAGAAGACTTTTAAGGCAGTGAAAGAACACTACGTTACTCTAATGATGAAAACATGTCATCATTGAGTTGGGGCTTTGTCAAGACACAAAATGTACAGTACCAAGTATGAATCTTAATGTAAACTATGGACTTGAGATGCTAATGATGGATTAGTGTAGGTTCATCGACTGCGACAAATGTACCACTCTTTTTTCATAACAACATCTGTGGCACTAACGGATAGATTTTGCTGTCTTCTTACATCTCATGAACTCTTAACTTGGTAATCTACAACTTAGTGTGATTCTCTAACATACTGTTCTGTCTGGCAGTCACCCCTCACAATTGATAATCACCAACAGGTTGTTTCTTGGGAGGGCGTGGTTGTCTTTGTGATAAAATGAGTCTTCCAGAGTCCCAAGTTCCCTTAGTACTTCCAATCAACTTGACCCTTAAACACTCTAGAAGGACTTCCTGTGATTTGTGTGCCTGCACCTGAGGAGGTAAGCCCTCCTAGAGGAAGTGGCTCCACAAGGCAGGTTGCTACCACTGTGAGTTCTTCACCACCCAACTCAAGTGGGCCCCCCTCTGGTCCCTCTGAATCCTGCCATCTGCCAGATCTATTTGTTCATGCGTTCTCCAAAACAATGGCATTTCTTTTTGTACTTCCCTCAAACTTCCACCTTCTAGCACTTTCACTCATGGCCACCCTCACCTACTCTCTAGAGGAAACTGAAGCTCTATTAGATAGATGGGATAACCTCATTTTCCACAGTGAAGTCAAAGACCACCTAAATTTCCAAGAATTTCTCTCTTCCTAATGGAAGAGGTGTCCCATTTTCTGTCTTCCTATTCTTCAGTCTCTGCTCTTGGCCACATCTCGTCCTGAATCTTGTCATGCTAGCGAGTATCCCTTCTGTCTTCTGTATATTCAACTCCTCTTTCAAGTAGTTGGTTCCACCTGCGTTTGAATATGTTTGGTCCCTTCCATCTCAGCAACAAAACGTCCCTTGATCCTCTCCAACCCCCACTTACCTCTCCTATCCAGATTTTTGGGAAAGACTTATTTGTATTCAGTGTCTTCCACTTTCTCTGGCTTCTCGCTCTATTCCTTGCCCACACAATTCTGCCTGAACTCAGTAAGGTACCAAAGAGGCAGCAGATTTCATATTGCTAAGTTTCATGGACATCTTTGAGTCTTTATTATTTTTTCAGCAACATTTGGTATTGTTGATCACTTTTTCGCAAAAGCCTTTCTTTTTTTAATCCTCCTTGGCTTCAGTGATACCATATTCTGCTGGTGCTCTTCCTGTTTTTCTGGCCATTCCTTATCTGTCTCCATTGCAGGAAATAATGGATTTCCTCATGGATCGTTCTATAATCTCTCCCTATGCAATTTCCTTCATGCCTTTGGCTTCGGTGATCATTCTGTGCAGATGACTCACACTTCTCATAGTCCTCTTCAAGCTGCAAATAACAGATCCACAGGACTTTTCATGTCATGGAAAAGAATTTGAATTTTGAGCAAAGTAATAGTAGGATTTTATTGTCTTTTTAAGAAGATCAGTCTTCTTCTTGCTGTGTGCAGAATAAATAGAGGCAAGAGTGGAAGCAGGGAAACCTATTAGAAGGTTAATATCCAGAAAAGAAGTCATGGGGACATCTCCAGGGTAATATTCAAAGATGCCTCATACTCAACGTTTCCGAGTTTTATTTCACAGTCTTCTACCTGGGCTTCCCTACTGTAGTGTCTGCCATCACCATCTGTCTGGTTAGACTGCTCAGATACCTCGACCCCACCTGTCTTAGTAGTTGGGGCTACTGTGATAAAATACCATATACTGATTGGCTTATAAACATCAGAAATTTATTTCTTATAGTTTTGGAGGCTCCAAGTCCAAGACCCGAGGTACCAGCATGGTCAGGTTCTGGTAAGAACCCTCTTCCTGGTTCACAGGTGGCATCATCTTCTATGTTCACACATGGTGGAAGGGGCCAAGGATCTCTTTGGAACCTCTTTCTATAAGAACATTCATCTCATTCATGAAGACTCCACCCTCATGACCAAAGGCTCCATCTCCACTATCATCTTTGGGACTTAGGATTTCAACATAAGAATGTTTCAGGGACACAGACATTCAAACCATCATACCACCTCTTCCTTCCAGTTCACCATCATGCACTCTGGTCTCCTTCCACTGTTTTTTATACAGTAGCTTTAGTAGTCTTCAAAATGCAGATCTGATGTCATCCCCAGGCCTTTCTTTCTTTTTTTTTTTTTAATTTTTTTTTAAAGTGCTGTTTACACCACTCTGAAGGTAATGACTAAAAGCTTTGCTATGACCATATCAGGTTCTTCACAGTCTGGCCTTGATGTACCTTAACCCCCATTTAGGACAGAGTCTCTTATTATTTTTCTTGTAGAACCAGATCTCTTTCTTTTTGAAGGCTTCTCTTTATTTCTCAGATATATACTAACTTATAGAGTAATTTGATTACTATCTTTTAATGACATTAAAGATTGTTTTCCTCAGCATTCTCCAGAGAAACAGAATCAATAGGGTGTATGCATGTGGACAAGAGAGGGATTTATTTTAAGGAACTGGCATGTGTTGGTGGAATCTGGCAAGTCTAAAATCTGTAGGGCAGGTCAGCAGGCTGGAGACCTGGGGGACAGCTGATGTTGCAGTCTTGAGTCTGAAGGCAGTTTGGAGGCAGAATTGATTATTCCTCAGGGGACCCCAGTCTTTTATGTAAAAACCTTCAACTGATTGGAGGAGGCCCACCCACATTATGGAGGGTGCTGTAGACTGGATGTTTGTGTTCTCCCAAAATTCATTCATTGAGACTTGTTCCTCAGTGTGATGGTACTTGGAGGTAGAACCATTGGGAGGTGATTGCAGATGAGGGTGGAGCCATCATAACGGGATTATTGCTCTTATAAAAGAGACCCCAGAGAGATTCCTGTTCTCTTCTGGAACACGAGGACCCAGTGAAAAGACAGTATCTGTGAACCAGGAAGCAGGCCCTTACCATACATGGAATCTGCTGACACCTTGATCATGGTCTTCTAGTCCCCAGAACTGTGAGAAATAAGTTTCTCTTGTTGATAGGGCCACCTAGTCTATGGTATTCTGTTATAGCAACCCACATGGACCAAGACAGAGTGTAATCTACTATAAATCTACTGATTTAAATGTTACTCCCATCTAAAAAATACCTTCGCAGCAACACCTCGACTGATGTTTGACCCAAAACTGGATACCATTGACTAACCAAGTTGACACATAAAATTAACCATCCCAGGGACCATGTCTGTCTTAGCCCAACATTGTATGATCAATAGAAGGCTCTCAATAAATATTGATTGTATGGATTTGGGAGTGTTGAATTTCTAGATTTTCTTTTTTAAATTTTTAAATTTTAAATTTTATTTTTAATCGTTATTTTTTATTATGCTATGTTAGTCACCATTAGTTTTTGATGCAGTGTTCCAAGATTCCTTGTTTACATGTAACACCCAGGGCTCCATGCAATACATGCTCTCCCTAATACCCATCACCAGGCTCACCCATCCCCGACCCCCTCTCTTCTAAAACCTTTGGTTTGTTTCTCCGAGTCCATAGTCTCTCATGGTTCGTCTCCCCTGCCAATTCCTGCCCCCCGCTTCATTTTTCCCTTCCTTCTCCTAATGTCCTCCATGCAATTCCTTATGTTCCACAAGTAAGCGAAACCATATGATAATTGACATTCTCTGCTTGACTGATTTCACTCAGCATAATCTCCTCCAGTCCCATCCATGTTGATGCAAAAGTTGGGTATTCGTCCTTTCTGATGGCTACATAATATTCCATTGTATGTATTGACCACATCTTCTTTATCCATTTGTCTGCTGAGGGGCATCTCCGCTCTTTCCACAGTTTGTCTAGATTTTCTACCCACAGTCAACAACACCAGTGAGGGTGATGTGTTCATAGGTGCGTGCACTGTTCTTCCTGGTCATTCTTTGTGTTCTTTCTAAAGTATTTTTTTGCTAAAGACTTTTTTGATACAAGAAATATTTCTAATTTTTGACAAATTTGCTTCTTTGTAACTCACTAGTCCCTCTTAGTTTTCTTTTTTCTTTTCTTTTCTTTTTTTTTTTTTTTTTAAGATTTATTTATTTGAGAGAGAGCACTCGAGCCTGCAAGGGGAGCAGCGCAGCCGAGGGAGAGGGAGACAGTCCCCAAGCAGACTCTCCACTGAGTGTGGAGCCTGACATCCGGTTTAATTCTATGTCCCTGGGATCGTGACCTGAGCTGAAATCAAGAATCAGATACTTAATGGGCTGAGTCACTCAGGCACCCCTTTTACCTTGTTTCTTTACAAATTTTCTTAAAGAGTCTCATAAGGAAGCTTTATCAGCCGTTTGACTTAATCATTTGATTTGCTCTTCTCTGGTCTTCCTCTTTGTGTCTTTTTCCTGTTTTCTTGGACGTCGTAACCAGAGCCAATTTTGTGCCCATGTAGCTGAACCATGACTTTATTTGAGGAGATAATTGCGTTTTTATTTCCCAGTGCTCTTAAGTTTTATTGGCCATTTTGGCTACAGAAGCACATAGTGCTGAATTTTCTGTTTCTAAAACCAAACTCATTCTGGCCCCATCTCCAGAGTTTTCTATTTCTGTCACTGGTGCCAGACACTGAGACAAGAATGCTTGGAGTCATCCTTGACTTTTCCACCCCCACCGTTACCATTCAACTACAAGATTCTCTCGGTTCTTTCTTGAAAATATGGTCCCTGAAAACGGATCCTTTTATTTTTCCATTTCTTCCAACAAGCCCTCCTGGACTTTTGCATAATAATGGATTTATTATTGGTTGTTTCTACCACTGTATTCTCCCAACTTCAACCTGCTGTAGCCCACAATGCCAGGGGAGTGTTCCTGAGTGTTAGCTTGAGTATACTTTCTTCTCCCTGACACTTAGTCATGCACTTTATTTCCTTGCTTCATTGGACCTTCCGTGCAGATGGTTTATGTTCATATAACTTTTCAGATCATGGCCTGTATCATTATATATTTAATCCCCTTTTGGCTCTTTTTCCATAGAATCAAATGTGTTGTCTATAGTCTGTATATTCTTATAAGCTGTGTCTTGTCATTTTGGGTATTTACAGGAATTGTACTCTGGGTCTCATTTTGTTTTAGATACATCACCACCTTTCAGATCTATCCATGATGCAGTGGGAACGTACTCTCCAGTGCTTCTAATTGCTGTTTTTCTGTTATTCATGTCGCTGTCTGCATTTGTTAGAGTTTAGTACTTTTCTCTGTAGAGATCTAATATATTGGTTAATTTCTTTATATTTCATGGTTTATATTGTTCTTGTGATTAGCATATTATTAGGGTTTATTCTGTAGTTGGGTTTATATTATATTTGCTACAGAGTAATGAGATTGATGTTTTATAAGTTATCCTTTGTCAGCAACCTTGACGGAGTCTCTTATTCATTCTCATCGTTAGCTGTGTATGAACTTTACTTAATATTACACTGAACTGTATGGTGTTACTGATACTTGACCATTTTTGCCTATAGCATTATAAAAGCTAGCTTCAAATGTTTCAACCTAAAAATGATTATGCTTTGGTTTTTAAATTAAAAAAATTTTTTTAAAGTTTATATTATTTGCAAATCATGATACAGTTTTTTTTTCTTATTTTAAACCTTTTAATTCTTTTCTTTCTCTAGGTCTTTTAGAAGTTTTAGACCATGTTAAATAGCGCTGCTAATGAGTACTACAGAGCTTTCCTGTTAACTATATTTGTCCTAGTTTTTTGGTTCATGTGTAGATAATCTATCAAGTCTAAGAAGTTCCTTCTTTTCCTAGTTTGCAATGAAATATTTCCTTTGAAATAATAGATACCTAATTACATGGTCTTTATGTATCCACTGAGATAGTCATAAAATTTTCCTCCTTTATTATATATACCTATAGTCCATGAAATTGATAAATGATTTTTAAGTTGAATTATCTTGGCATTATTGGGATAAAGACTATTTGATTATGATATATTTTCAAAATATGCAGTTGGATTTGTTTAGTATTTTATTTTGGGTTTGTATATCACATTCATGAGGAAACTGGCCTATAGCTGTATTTTCTTATAATCCTTTTGTGGCTTAGAAATCAAGTTTGGAAAGTAGTCTTGTTAAATAAGCTTGACAACTTTCATATCTATTTTCTGGAACAGTATGTATAAGGTCAGTATTTTTTGTTCCTTCAAGGGGTAGCTCACCTAAAAATGATTGTGTCTTGGAGTCTGTCATCCTTAAGAGTAAATAGCCAGTCAGTTTGACAGCAAAATGAGCTTATTTGGGGATAGCAGAGAATTACAACTGGGGACATGCAGAGAGTGCAGACACCGAAGGACAGAAGCATCTTTTAGAGAGGAAAGAAGATAAGGAGAAACTGTTGAAATAAAAGTCCACTGGAATAGAGGGAGAGCTGGGGGCTCTGGGGACTTCTCCTTGGCTGGGTTGCCGTGGTTCTCATTGGCTGGGTTCTGGTCATTCTCATTGGCTGGGTTGAGGTACTTCTTATTGGCTGGGTTGTTGCTGGGCAAGGAGAAACTTCCTTCCCCCTCCAGGGTAGTAAGGGGAGCTTCTTTCTGTGTAGGAAAGGCTTCCTCCTGCTGGAGTCTGCAAACAGTAGCAGGTGGTAGTGGTGAGAGCTTTCCCTTCTGAGCTTTCTGAATCCATTTTCAATGAGGTATCCCTTGTTCATTTTCACAGGTCCAAAATACCTGTCTAACCTAACCTTTACTGTGTTCTTCTATCTAATGAAAGTGACACATTGTTCCTGTTTCTGTCTCACATGTTTCCTCTTGTTCTCCTTGACCTAGTGACTCCATTTTCCTCTTTCTGACTCACCCTCCAAGGACCAGTGTACCTCCCAAATCATTCTTGAGCATCACCCTTCCTACAGCATTTGTTGTCTGTTTCACTCTTTGACCCTTAGCATTAGTTCCTTGCCTGATTATTTATCTCCATGTATTTAAGTGTCTAGGAGCCCTCCATGGCCCTCCCCTACAAACCTGAATTTTAAGCCTCAAACACACTGCTGGGAGTTTATTAGAAGCTCTCCTGGTTGATGGTGGCCGTTTGGTTATATCACACTCAGCTTTGGTCACACTGGCCTTTTCATTGTTATAATCACGCCAAACATAGTCTCACCTTAAGGCTCTTGCACTGTATTTATTTTTTCCTCTCCTTGGAATATTCTCTGCATCATAGCCATAAGCATTTTTGTTACCTTTAGTAAATCTCTGTTCACATGTTACTTTCTTAGTGTAGCCCATCTTGATCACCCTATTTAAAACTACAGTTTCTGTCTCAGCATTCACAATCCTCCCTATGTAGCCTCCTTTATTTTTTCCCCATGGCACTTACTACCTACTCACTGTACATATGAACATATTGTTTTCTGCCCCCAACTATAAAGTAGGGTCCTCAGAGACAGAAATTTTGGTGTTTTGTTCAGTGGTATATCTTGTGTCTAAAAGAGTAACATCAAGGCTCCTGGGTGGCCCTGTCAGTTAAGCATCTGCCTTTGGCACAGATCATGGACCTGGGGTCCTGAGATCAAGTCCAGTGTCTGGATTCCCCATTCAGCCAGGAGTCTGCTGCTCCCTCTCACTCCGCCTCTCCCCCCCTCCCCATGCTTGTGCGCGCTCTCTCTCTCCTAAATAAATAAAAATCTTTTAAAAAATTTGAAAGAATAACATAGTTGACACTCTGTATCTATTAGAGTACACGAAATATCAAACACACCAGCTCTTAGTTGAGAACTTGCCCTGCAATTTAGGCTTCCTACCACTTGTGGCAGCAGAGAGGTACTCCCTGTAGAAGTCCTGGTGGTTGGAATTGGCATGGAAAGTGAAGTCTTCTTAAATATTTAACCCAGTGTTTTCCTTCTTTGTCTAAAAGAGCTGCGAGTCTTTTTGCTATGATTACTTAAACTCTCTTAGGTGGAGGGCCTGATTCCTTGTCTTTAGATGTTTTGCCAAGAAGATCATCATACATGATTTCTGGTGCTAGTGACAAGAGCGGCACTTCCGTGTTCATACCTGGCTCTCTGACATTCTGGGCTCAGCCTCTCAGCTGCATCCCTTTTAGATACATTGGGGAGTGGGGGATGGGGGAGGACTGATTTCTCAGACTGTCAGAGCTTCACTTTTCAGATAGCTTGCAATCAGGCCTCATGCTGCTTGTCATCACCAGGGGTTTTCTCCCGGGTCTGTGTTGTCTTCCTTTATGCTGTTACTTGGAGGCATGAGGGAGATGTGATCAGATTGGCTTGTAGGTCCAGGCTCACGACTTCTTGCCTTGGCACACCTGGGGCGAGTCATTGAACCTCTGGAGGTTTTAGACTTCCCTTCTGTAAAATGTGGGAGTCAGATTAGGGTGCTCTGTAAATTCTTTTCCTTTGGCTTAAACAAACACAAATCTAGGAGATAAGTTCATTTTTTTTTTGTTGTTGTTTTGTTTTGTTATGTTGTGAGAGGGAGCTATTCCAGACAGCTCTCACCTGGTGTTTTTGCTTCATTTACACATAGTGATTAGCCTGGATCCCTCAGCATCACTTAGCAGCTGCTTGCTTTCAGAATGTGGTTTAGTGAGGCAGTCTAAAGGGACGTTATCCCATATATCTGAGCAGAGAGGTGAGGATAAAGCTGATTTTGTCTGGGGACACATGTTTCTTTAAATGTGTTGCATTCCCCTGTCTTTGGTTTCTCGTTCACCTGCACCATTTCAGTGAACCTTCCTGGAGGTTGATTCCTGTTAGTTTTTTTTAGGAATGATTTATTGAGTATTTACTATATTCCAGCCGTGACCCTGAATTCATGCCATCTTACTTCCATTCATTTGTCAGCACCTCTTGTGAGGAAGGGGGTGGCGTCTCCTTTCTCAGATTCTGGATAACATCTCACAGTGGCACAGTGGCTCCTGTGACCTAATCCAGCAGCCACAGCCTGGCTCCCTGCTTGCCTCCTGTTATTCTTCCTTTATTTCCAAGCTATTTTTTAAAATTTCCAAATTATTTACTTTTACTAAAGGAAAGTGGTACGGACAGGTTGTAATCAGTGATCTGAAAAACCAAATGTATTTTTCCTTCTCCCAGATCATCTCGTGTAAGACAGAGATCCAGTGTGACTCCGAGGAAATGGAAAATTCCGAAGAAGCCCTTGTGGTTTCAGGGTCTAGTCCTTGACAGGTTTAATTTAGGAAGAACCTATCAGGCCAGGGAAAAACATTTTCAACTAGAATGTCAATGACCAAATGGTGTTAATCAGTATGAGTTTTAGTTGCAAACCTAAAGCCCGTTTGAGTACAGATTTACTCAAGCCCTTAAGATCAAGGAAGGCGTGTGTGTGTGTGTGTGTGTAGGATCTTTTTGTTCGGTTCAAACAAGATGAAGAATAAGAAATATCCATTTCTGAGCTTCGTGGGAAAAAGTAGAGAAGATAAGGCCACTCCTTGGGATTGATGTTCTACCTTGGTGAATAAAAAAGGAGAAAACTAGACTTCTCTATTCCTCTTTGCTACTATCTCCTGAAAAGAGTGATCTTCTGACTTAAAGGGGTTAAAAAAAGCTTCATTGATTTGGAGTGAAAGCCTCAGATTTTGTAAGAGATGCTTACCTCATTTTTGCCATTGTCACCTGTCCTCGTCCAGTTGCCCAACAATGGCTGGTATATTTTTCTTGAAATAATTTTAAAACATTTTAAATAATAAAACCTATAACTCACTATCTTAACAACAACTTCTTCTTTCTCTTCCTCCTTTTCTTCTCTCCACACCCGATGTGGGGCTTGAACTCACAACCCTGAGATCAAGAGTGGCATGCTCTATCAACTGAGCCAGCCAGGGGCCCCATCTTAACCATGTTTAAGTCTGTACTTCAGGAGTATTAGGTATACTGGCATGATTCTGCAAGAGATCTGCAGAATATTTTCATCCTGCAGACCTGGAACTCTTCCCATTAAACAGCTTTTCATTTCCCTCTCCCGCCCACCCATGGTAACCGCCATTTACTTTCCGTCTGTGTGGATCTGATGAACAGCATTTGTCTCACTGTGTTGGGCCTAGCATTTTGCTTAGCGTAATGCCCTCAGAGTCCATCCGTGTTAGAACATGTGACAGAATTTCCTTTTTTTTTTGGTAAGGCTGAATCATTGTTCATTTTCTGTATATACCACATTTTGTTTATGTCTTCATCCCCTGATGGTCAGTTGGGTTGTTCCTACCTCCTTGCTACCGTGCGCAATGCTACTGTGAACACAGTGGGCAAAAATCCCCTTGCAGCCCTGGTTTCAAATCCTTTTGGATAAATACCAAAAAGCGGGAATTACTGGTAACATTTAAGAACTTGTATTTAAGGACAGAAATGCTGGAAGAAGCAGATTTGGACTAAGTCATGCTAGTCTTTTTTTTTTTTTCCTAAAAAATATTAAGAGGATAGATTTTTTAATGTTGAGTTGCTTTGCATGCCTGACTCAAATCCCAAGCAAGACTTTTAGATGAATGAGTGGACTTGTAGAAATTTAGAAAAGGAAGCAGTGGTCGTTAGGATCTACCCTGAGAAGAATAAGCATACATTAGGGAGGCCGATCTCATTTTTTAAAAAAACTCTGGCCAGTAGGCCTATAGATGTGGGCAGATGGTAGACCTGATGCATGTTGATGACTTTGGCAAGAGTGGACAGGGACTTTTGATGCTACGAGAGGATGCATGGGATGATGGCCTCCTTAGAATGGGTGGTAACTGGAAAAATACCTTATTTTATACAGAAAGTTGTGAGTGGGACATGGTTTATGGGCCCTGTCCTGTTGAAGGATGGTTTGAGTAAATAATCGGGTTTATAGTCTCATAGCTGAAGGCGATTTTTAGGCCCCATTCAGAACTCATCCTTTGACTTTTCCAGAATCCTCTTCTGACTCACAGACTTAGCCACTTCTCTATCACCTTACGGCCACCCGTTTTGGCACTTCTTTGTTACTGTTCCTCCCCTTCCATTTCTCTTTGTTCATTTCGTCCTCATCATAAACATTTGAATAACACTTTATAAAAAAATTAACATTTTCTTAGAAAAATAAGAAAACCATCTTTTTGCACGTCTTCTTTAGGAATAATGCCTATGATGCTCTCAAGAAGTGGTGAAGTATGTTCCCCTGGACAATATTAAGTCAGAGAAAAAGTGGGAAGCACATTTATATTTGTGTGGATAGGTTCATAGTCGTCTTAAAAATCTCTATGTGTTAGATATCAAAAGTCTGAAAGAAAATACCTCCAAAAGTTAAGCGAAGATGTGACTCTTTCAGATGCTGGTTTTTTTTTTTTTCCTTTGGCTATTTCCTGTGTTTTCCAAGTGGTCGGCTTTCTTTTGCATAGATTCATCTTTGACTATTACATGCTTCCTGCACCAGAAACCGGTGGTGCCGTAGTTCTTCCTATGTTAAGGTGAATTAGCCAGGTGGAAAGGACACATGTTGGCAAGGATACAGAGTAAGGGGAGCCCTCTTACACTGTTGGTGGGAATGCAAGCTGGTGCAGCCACTCTGGAAAACAGTAGGGAGGGTCTTCAAAAAGTTGAAAATAGAGCTGCTCTACCACCCAGCAATTGCACACCTAGGGATTTACCCCAAAGATACAATTGTAGGGATCTGAAGGGGCACCCACACCCCAGTTTTATAGCAGCCATGTCCACAACAGCCAAATATGGAAAGAGCCCAGATGTCCATTAGCAGATGAATGGATAAAGAAGATGTGGTATAGATATACAATGGAACATTCCTCAGCCATCAGAAAGAATGCAGTCTTGCCATTTGCAGTGACATGGATGGAACTAGAGGGAATACCCTCTAGTAAAATACCCTCTAAGTGAAGTAAGTCAGTCAGAGAAAGACAATTATCATATGGTCTCATTCATATGTAGAATTTAAGAAATAAAACAGGATCATAGGGGAAGGAAGGGAAAACATAAAGATGAAATCAGAACGACAACAACAAAAAAGTGAATGAGTCCTCCTTATGGGGGTTGGAGTGTAGAAAATTGGTAGCCTCATGAGGAAAATTCTTTCTGAATTAGAGGTTTGGGTGCGGGAGGGCTTGGGATCTTATCCCCCAACTCTTCCTGTTCTGTTCCAGCTCCAACCTTTAAAACTAATTTTTACATGTACCCGGCTCCTTACCTTATGTCCTTTCCACCAAGCCCTCTTTGATTATAGTCTAGAAAATTCTACAAGTAGAGTGACAGCAGCAAAAAGATCCATTGCTTGGCTTTCTATGCAGTGGTTGACCAGCTGGCTCATTAGTTAAAGCTTGGCCATTTGTCACAGTCTGGCCCAGAACATCCTACTTTTTCCCAGGGACTTACCTTTACGAAGGTGGCGATCTTCCTGTCTCAAAACGGAGGACGGCTGGCATGCGTCTGTGCAGCACATGCTCCTTGAGCTGCTCCTAGCTCCCACAAACAGTGCTTCTGTGAGCTGCCCCCGTTTTCTCTTCATCACCTTCTTCTGGGTCCTTCTGTACCACATCCTGTGAGCTTTCTTAGTAACAGTGAAATCTGGTTTGCTTCACGGAACGAGGTGCAGTGGTGTAGTCCATTCTCTGACTTTAACTGATGAGACTTGGTCCCACATGCCTTGTTTTTCTTTTTATTTTTGCCATGCCTGACCTTGTTGGGAATTATTTATAGATTCTTGGCTGGATTATATTCCGCTTCTGAGTCTTTCAAAGCAGGTGAGCAGAAACCTGCAAAGATTTAGTGGAGGTATATCACCAGTGACCCTAGGCTTAAAATAGTCTTTGGTTGTTGTTGTCAAAGAATGAAGAATTCAGTACTTTACATTTTTTTTATATTTTTGCTTTCTTCATTTTTTACATTTTTGTTTTCTTCCTGGCTTCTCTTGGGTTTCCAGATTAGACCTAATCTTCACACAGCTCATTGTGTATTTCCAAATACAGTTAAGGTGTTAACCCAGAAAGAAAACAGGTTAGGCCCTCACATGTATACGTAAATATTACGCTCGTTTGATTTATCTTGTGACCCAGATCAAAACTCACCTAAAAAGGACAAGACATAACCACCATTTACACTCAAATGTTTATTTTCTTGCAAAAATTTAATTTTTTTAAATTTTTCCCAAACAGTTGCAGAAATTTGAGATCTGCCCTACTCCAGCTCTTCATTGTTCTTTAGCGGAACATGTTCATTGTTTTTTACTGAAAGGCCAGCATAAACTTTGCCATCTTATCATTGGCTGTGGGTGTAGTCATTAAAATGTGCTCTCTGAATCACTCTTTTATGATTTAGATTTTCAGTGTCCAGATTGGTTTTTTGGGGTGTGTGTGTGTGTGTGTGTGTGCCATCAGAAACTTTAATAATAAACATTTTATTCTATATCCCAGTCTGATCTGATCTGTTTTAATGACCTTTTTTGTGCAACCCCATGCTGGTTCCCCTCACTGTTTCAGTCTGGAAGTGTGCCTGTGGGAAGGCTCTGTAAGCAGTTTACTGTGGCCCAAAGGCCCCAGGATTGTGTTCTCAGCCTTGTCTTTTGGGCCCTGCTATGTTTGTTTTTTACCCTCATCCACTCCATAAAAGGAGTGGCAGATTTTTTGCACAACCTATGACCGACAGGCCTTTTGAACAACCTCGTGATGCTGACCTAGGGAGCCAAGGTCGGAGAAGGCTCTTCTGTTCATCACTAGTCGGTGACTCACCTCAACAATCCTCTAGTTCCTTTCTTTGATTCCCGGTTTCTTGAGGTATTCTCTTGTGTCCCAGACCACCTCTTTCTCTTCTCTGAGATAGGAGCAAGCAGTGGGTGGCCTGGGAGAGCCAAGGAGGGTGAGCAAGAAGTGGTTCTGGGTTGGCTCATGTGGGTCTTGGGGGCGGTAGATTAGGGATTCTGTTCAGGGCCCCCTTGCAAAGGGGATCTGGGTTTCATGTGCCCCAGGTGCTAACCCTTTAGGAAATATGGTTCACATCAGAGACATAAATTAATCCCAGTGGGTACAGATAGTAAATCCTGGGTTTCTTAGTGGAGTCATGGAGCTGCAGGAGAAGCCCCATCCTCATAAACTCATGTTGCCCCCAGTATACCCTGACCTTTATGGGGAGGGGGTATCCTGGCTTGACTGAACCCCTAATCACTTCTTATTCTCATGGACTCTGACCCTGGCATCATCCCCTCAATGTGTGTGTGGATGGGTGGGTGTGGGTGTGCACACGCACGCGTGTGTGACTATATGTGTGTGTATGGTAGGTATCCTGTGTTGTCTCCAGCATCTGAGGTCCCTGTGAGCAGGCCGAGAGGCATGGTTACATCTGTTTGTTCATCCACAGCTGCTGCCCACCAGAGTTCTGGAAGCCCCCTCCAGGCAGAATTCTTCACACTGTGTAATACAGAGTAACCTTAAAATAGCTTACTTGAGGAAAGTGTGTCATTTCCACTTTGCACAGAGGCAGATCCTGAGCCACTGCTGTCTAGCTTGTGTATATAGGAAAGTGTGGCTTGGTGTAAGCATATTACAGAGGAAATTGATGTGGAGAGTGAGGGCCCAGAACTAGGCGATGGGATTGCCACTGGCTTTTAGATTCTTCTTCAACTTGTGGTCTTTGCAAGGACATATTTGGTTTCTTTTTTTTTTTTTTTAAAGATTTTATTTATTTATTTGATAGAGATGACAAGTAGGCAGAGAGGCAGGCAGAGAGACAGGAGGAAGCAGGCTCTCCACGGAGCAGAGAGCCCGATGCGGGGCTCAATCCCAGGACCCTAAGATCATGAACTGAGCTGAAGGCAGAGGCTTTAACCCACTGAGCCACCCAGGCGCCCCATTTGGGCTCTTTTCATGTCTACTACCTGGCTCATGTGATCCTGGGCATGCTGCTTTACCTCTCAGGGCCGCAGCTTTGCATTTTAAAAATGGAGATCATTGAGACAGATTCACTTGTTTTAAAGACATGAAGCTTATGTGATTTGGGGTGGGGGGAGTTTCTTTAAAAACAAAAGGTTTAAACATTCGCTCTTTCACCAGATTTTCAAATACCTACATGAGCGTGTTGGAGAAAGAGCATCCCAGGTAAAGGGAACAGTGCAAGCAAGGAAGTTTGAAACCACATAACCACTCCAGGGGCATTCTGCGTTCAGACCACGTGATTCTACGTGGTCTCTGGAGTGAGAATACGGAGGGTGTTGTGGTGCAGCCCGGACACTCTGATTTGGTGAAACATGAGAGGCATACAGGGAGTTGCTGGCACCAATGCCCAGATCCCACCCCATGAAGTTTAAGTAGCACACCCCTCCTCCCCAATCACATAAGCTTCATGCCTTAAAAAAAAAAAAAAAAAAAAAAAGTAAATCTGCCTCAGTGGTCTCCACTTTAAAAATGCAAAGTTGAAGCTCAGAGAGGTTAAGCAGTATGCCCAGAATCACAAGAGCTTGGAGGTGCAGCCTGGCTCATGAAGTCCTTAAAATTTCCCCAGGTGATTTGAATATGCTGCCAAGGTTGAGAATATGGACTGATTCTGTGTTCATTGGTTTCCAACCTCTGTGTCTAGAGTTTCAGATAAGTAGGTTGCCCATCATGGGAGCCTTGTTTGAAGGAATGCTGTGTGTGTGGCAGAGAACATCTGAATGTCTCTTCTGCCCAGTCATGGGTGCTGGGTATAGGACAGTATTTTGGGACTTGGCTGCCCTCTGTCCCTTCTTTCTGCCTTCCCTTGCCTTTTTCTCCTTGCCACTTTGGTTGAGCTCCCCTGGTTTCTCCGGTGTGTTTCTCCTTTACTCTCATGCTACCATCATACTCACAACTTGTATGACACCAGCTGGGTGTCCTACAAGTCAACTCCATTCTGACATGATTACTTAGAGCATCAGATCTCACAGGTGAAGGGCTCAGTCCTACAAGACTGCCTCCTGTTGCCCTCTCCCACCCATACTTCAGATGCCAGTCACAAGTCCAGGTTGTCCCCTGTGCTTCTGACCAGCTATGGATTGTGAATTCCCATGACCCTCCTCCTCAGGCTCTATTAATTTGCTAGAGCAGTCTACAGAACTCAGAGAAACATTTTACACACTAGATTACCCATTTATCATAAAAGGAGGTAACTCAGGAACAGCCAGGTGGGAGAGAGGCCGAGGGGAAGGTGTGTGGGAAAGGACTTTGAGCCTTATGCCCTGAGTGTGCCACTTTCCTCAAACTTCCATGTGTTCACAAACCAAGAACGTCTCCAAATCCCCTCCTTTCAGGTTTTTATGGAGGCTTGATGACTTAGGAATGACTGATGAAATCATTGGGTATTGGCCTTCCCCAGAGGTCAGGGCAGGGGACTGAAAGTTCCAGTCCTAGAATCTCCTGGTTGGTTCCCCTGGCACCCAGCCTCCTTTTTCAGATGGGGTCCTAAAGTGACCTGGTTAACATACTAGAGGACACTTTGATTGCTCTCATCACTTATATATTTCTTCTTATTACAAATCACAGCATCAGAACTTCCCACCACTTTTCTCTTCTGACGTAGGGCATCTGCCATCACTCTTATTTTCTGTTGAGATCTGTTATCTGTTCTTTTATTTAAAGCATTTTTTCTTTTATATCTTTTTTTAAGGTGGTTTTTTTTTAATTTTAATTTTTTTTATTTTTAATATAATTTTTTATTTTTTATAAACATATATTTTTATCCCCAGGGGTACAGGTCTGTGAATCACCAGGTTTACACACTTCACAGCACTCACCAAAGCACATACCCTCCCCAATGTCCATAATCCCACCCCCTTCTCCCCAACCCCCTCCCCCCAGCCACCCTCAGTTTGTTTTGTGAGATTAAGAGTCATTTATGGTTTGTCTCCCTCCCAATCCCATCTTCTTTCATTTATTCTTCTCGTACCCTTTTATATCTTTGAGCATGGCTGTAATGGCTCCTTAAAATTCCTACTATCTTATTCCAGCACTGAGTTACTCTCTTGGTCAGTTTCAGTTATTTAACTTTCTTTTGTGTTATGTCCCATTTTCCTGTTTCTTCTGTTTAATAATTTTGGTAATTATCCTGGATGATGTGAATGATGTACTGTGGGAACTGTGGATGCTGTTCTGTTTTTCCATGGAGTGTTGGTTTTTTTGAAAGATGTTCTTGACTGCATTCAAACTCAAAACTCCGTCTTCCCTCAGTTGAAATTTCTACTGATTATGTTTAGTCTCAGCGAGGCTCCTTGGAGTCTGCTGTACGCGTGGCGTGTTCAGCAGTCAGCCAGAAATGTTGACAGTCTATCTACAGATTGGAGGATACCCTGCTGTGAATCTATCATTTGACCCCTCACCTTTCAGCTACGGCGTGCCTTGAACTTTGTTCTGTGGTTCATCAGGACAATTACACCAACAACTCCTATCAAGTTTTACCTGCCTCTTCATGGTGTGGATTGTGGCCTTTCTTTAGGCAAAAAGCTATAAAATGAGAAACTCATTTTATATGAGTTCATTTCCTTCTTTTAGGTGCTGAACTTCCCAGTTTCTACTTGCGTTTACTCCTTTTCCAGTGTCTGCTGGTCATCTTTTGATGGGTCTTTTTGTCAAGAGCGTATAGTTATCTGTGGGAAGGTGGGTCTGGTAGAAGATACTACACCATCATCAGAAGCAGGATTACCATATACTTTTATAAGATTTGCCAAGAAGCCAACAAAGCTAAGTTGATGACCACCTTTATGCAGAGCTGGGTTCGAATTCAGGTCTTCATTCCAAGTTCTCTCTGTCCTCAGAATTGAGAGCTTCTGTTCATTCTGAGTCTTGGAGGGTCTACAGAAGATTGCTACCTAAGGAAAAAAAGTCCTCCCTGACACCCCCTTTTCCTGAGGGTTATCCAATTAAGCAGTGTTCTGTTCTCTGCAGCATATACCGCTTTATGACATTCTTGGGTATTTGTTTGCTTTTGCATCATCTGTCTTTCCTTGCTAGAATACACACCCATGAGTACAAGGATGTCGTTTGTCTTGTTCTTCACTTTGTGCACTATAACCCTAAACCTTTGCACAAAGTAAGCTCTCACTAAGTATCTTTTTCTGGTTTATTGAGATATAATTGACTCAGTAAGTGTTTACTAAGTTGGTTGATGCTTCATGGAACTGTCCTTCTGAGTCACAGGATATTTATCCATCCCTGGGAAAGGCTAAAATTGATTAAGTATCCCTCCATTTGTGACATTTTAATTCCTAGTGTAACTGTATTAACAGCTGACATTACAGATACATAGGCTCCCTGCTCCCACCAACACACATACTGCTTAACTCAGTGTTTGTGGAAGCTCTCCTTTCAGTGCAGCGAATGTCAGTGGAGTACATATTCTGTGCAAAGTATTGAGCTAATCCCTATAAATCCATGTGTATTGGGGAAAGAAATCTAAAGTTCAGAGCATCATAAGAAATAAAGACAGGTTTTCTGGATTAAAACGAAATTGATTTACAGAAATATATTTAAAAATGTATCAGTAAAAACTTTTGACCTTTTTAAGATTATTTATTTATTTATTTTTCAGAGAGAAAGAGAGAGCACAAGCATGAGGAGGGGCAGGCAGAGGGAGGGAGAGAAGCAGGTTGCCCGCCGAGATGGGAGCCTGACATGGGGACAATCCCAGGAGCCCTGGGATCATGACCTGAGCTGAAGGCAGACTCTAACTGACTGAGCCACTCAGGCGCCCCACTTTTGACCTTTCTAAACTCATTTTTTTCACCCTGTTTTTAGGGATATGATCTAAGAAGAGTGTTTTCTAAGGAAATTGCCTAGCTGGCGAATAGATCAATTTAAGGACACTGGAGAATGTACTTAGATCCACTTAGCTCAAAATTAAAAATCTTTGTTTTTTAATTAACCATTTTTAAATTGGGAAACAAGTACGTACATGTGGTGGCTTTTTTTTTTTTTTTGTAATAGTGCAAATTAAAAAATGTAGCATTTCCCCAACTCTTTAATACCCTGGCCCTGGAGGCAACTACCCTTAACAGTACTTAGGATGCTCCGTTTGCTATGCATGATTCTGTGTGTGTGTGTGTGTGTGTGTGAGAGAGAGAGAGAGACAGAGAGACAGAGAGAGAGAGTGTGTGTGTATGTACACCCTCCTCCCTTTTGAAAACAACATAGATACCTGCTGTGCACATTTGTGCTTTATCCATACTTATGCATACTAACCCGTATGGATTTGTTGTGCTTCTTTATGGTTGTGTCATATTTCATTATGCAGATATGTAACTGCATTTATCCTGTCCTCTATGGAAGAACACTTTTGAAACAAAATGATCTGAGACTAGAAAAACATCTGTCGAAGAAGTAGTAATGAAAATTATTTTTGCCATGTTTCTGGTTACCTTGACAACCTGAGAGATGCCACTTTTGGAGCTGAATATATGACTAAAAGAGACAGGGTTGGAATTAATGAAAAGACTAGATCATAGAGTACTTGAAGTGATTTCAGCTGGGAAACACTTTTATTACTTGTTTCCTTCGTGCCTTTCAAAAAGCAATTGAAATTCATTTTGACCGCATGTCAATCGTAATGTTAACTAGTGCTACGAAGTAGTTTTTAAATGACCAGTCATTTAGGGGAAAACCTTTATGGTACTGGAGTGGAGCTGAGTGTCTCACGGCATTTTTAGGTTTCAGTTAACCCATTGGGCAACAGTGTGTGACAGAGTCGTTGAAATGGTACACGGTTGATGGTGCCTCAGCCCTTTCTGAATTACATCTTTTAAAAATCTGTTTTTAGCTTGGCATAATGCAGCACCGTTTCATTGACCTAATTTGATTCCTAAAGTTCTTGAGGTATACATCTCTGTATCTTTATGTGCAATAATAATAATTAGGGATAACGATACAGACTGGTTTGCTACTGAGTCTGTTTGGATACACTAAAAAAATGCTAAGAAATCACAAGTGATTGGTAAGTGGAGGAATGATATCTCTCCAAAGTGGGAGTGACATTATTTCAAAGATCGATTTCCCAGTGTGTTAACATTCTCTTATACTAAGTAACTGGAGCTGAACACGTGGGCACACCTAGATGAAAAGGAATAAGCTACTAGTCATGATGCCCATTCATTTCCTGTGGCTGGGCTGGGGCAAGTGATTTGTCTTGGTGGAAGGGCTTGGGAGGGAGACTGTTGGGGAGAAGGTGTCGTTCTTGATCTTTGTGCCTTGCGCTCCTTTCCCCATAACTTCGTGATCTTAATCCTCCCCATCCCTTCCTTCGAGCTACCTCACCTTGTTTTTTTCTTGTTATTCTTTTTCAGATTTTATTTATTTGAAAGAAAGCACATACGTGAGCATGTGGGGGTGGGGTGGGGAGGAGCAGAGGGAGAGAGAGAGAATCTCAAGCAGACTCCCAGCTGAGCACAGAACCCCACAGAAGGCTTGAGTTCATGTCCCTGAGATCATGACCTGAGCCAAAATCAAGAGTTGGACACTTACCTGAGCGAACTACCCAGGTATACCCCTCACCTTGTTTTTTGTTTTTTATTTTGTTTTAAGGTAACGACCCAATGGAGCTGAATTTTTCAGAAAGAATAATTTGGGATTTAGTAATGCTTTGCAACCCTGCTGGTGTCTTTTTTTATGCTGCTTATGTTAATGCATAGGACAGGCTAGCCCAGACCCCATTTTTCCTAGAACCGTATTTTTCCCTTCAGTGTGCTGTGTCGCCTACTGATGGGTTTGCAAAACACATATCCCACCGCAGCGGGAGTATCTGTATCCTATAGCTATGAATGACATTAAAGTGATCAAACAACCACACAGGTATTACCCAGAACGTGATCTCGAATAAAGACAATAGTCTATCTGTTTCTTGCTCTCTGCAACTTACAAGCACAGGACGAAATGGGATATGCGGAGTATAAGAATAGAGGGGAGAATGTGAAAACTCATTGCGTGTTCTTTTGTGAAGTGTAGCCGAGATGTTTTTCTGTTGAAAATGATATTATTAATAACTGCAAATCAAAGGGTAGAAGTACCACTCTGTAAATTGCCATTTCTCCTGGACTTCCCTTCCTGCCATATTTGGTATAGATTTCCAGCTTTTGAAGCGATTTGTTATCTCTGCTTGGAAACGCTGTGTGCTGCCTCGATCACGCTGTCAGCATCAACCCACTCATGTCTCACTTTTTATTAAATTTGTTGATTGGGTATGAAACATGAGTATCCTTCAAGCATTGCAGCTAATACGTTTTTCCTGTAATTGATGCCAAAGCCGGCATTTTTTCTTCCCCTGTCAGAAGAGGCTTCTGGAAATTGGTTACCAAGTTCTCTGTAAATGTTCATTAAACCTATGCCAGGGCACTCGTCTGCTTCTGAAATCCCTGGTTTGCTTCCCCATCTCTAGCAGAGTCTAAGGTCCTTGAGGGCAGAGACCCATTTCTTTTGGGAAGTATTCATATATTCTTAGAAGGAACAGAAAAACACATCTGTTTTGCAAATTAAATGTCGACTAGATTTTAGCATACAGATTCTAGCCCAGAAAGCAGTCTTCAGAATCTAGGTGCAGAGATAATTAAAAATGCATCTTTTGGATCGCCTGGGTGGCTCAGTGGGTTAAAGCCTCTGCCTTCAGCTCAGGTCATGATCTCAGGGTCTTGGGATCGAGTCCCGCATCGGGCTCTCTGCTCAGCAGGGAGCCTGCTTCCTCCTCTCTCTCTGCCTGCCTCTCTGCCTACTTGTGATCACTGTCTGCAAATAAATAAATAAAATGTTTTTTAAAAATGCATTTTTATGTAAGACAGAGAATGAATCCTTTCAAGGGTCCACATGTCAGAGATCTTTCCCTGAGGTTTGTGTCTGTGTGGACTTTGTCATATTCTATATAATGCACTTTTTAGAGTCTTTTTTTTTTTTTTAAGATTTCTTTATTTGAGTGAGAGCAGAGAGAGCACACATGAGTGGGGGGAGGGGCAGAGGGAGAGAGAGAAGCAGACTCCCTGCTGGGCAGGGAGCTGGAAGTGGGGCTGGATCCCAGGACGCCGAGATCACAACCTGAGATGAAGGCAGACGCTTAACTGACTGATTCACCCATGTGCCCCTCAGAGCCTGTTTGAAAGCATTTCGGTGAACAGGGCTGTATAACCCAGTGTTGAATCTGCCCCTATGCCCACTTTTCTCTCCATTCTGTTCCGTCACCTGCCTTTCCAGGCTGACGCTGTACCAGTCTGTGGGTCTATGCATAATGCTTACAGTACTCAACATCCCTATACCTGTGTGTGTTCTTGTCTTGGCTTCTTAGCCTGAATCCCATGTTCTGTTTCTGGTTTGAATCGTGGTTGCTCCCTGGACCCTGATCTCTTCTGACATTAGCCCAGTAACCTGGTCTTGCCTTCTGATTTTTGTTCTTTTTGTGGTTGTGGTTAGGCTCTAGTGTTCTCCCTTTGGATGTGTCTGACCCCAAGGAATCCCGCTTTTGCTAATCAGTAAGAATTGCCCTAACCTAGACTCAAAAAGGTTCTGACCATAAACTTAAACGGTATTGGCAAGTCAATGGCTTTCTCAAATATTAATCCTTGCCAGGTCTGAAAATATGATGGGGTTTATTATAAAAGAGGAGCAACATTTTTTTACTTTGAACTTTGCTTGCCTTTTTTCGGGCTGTATTTGATGGTGTGTGACCGTGCATGACAGGGCTGTCCAGGAAGTGTTGGTTTGAGTGGATGAGTCTGTGATGATTCAGTTTGTCTGTCATTGAAATGTTCATTTCATCCAAGACTGAAAAAAAAAAAATTGCCCATAAAAGAGCATTCAGATTTTCCTTATGCTTCAGTTCAAGGCACCAGATTCACTTTTGCCTGCTAGGATAGACGTTGGTAAGCATTGCCAAAGTTGAATGTCACGGACATAGAAAGACTCGTCAAGAGATAAATCAAATATAATCTAAAAGGATCAAATTTTAGAGTCCAGAAAACCTAGAAGAGTCTGTTCCAAGCAGCTCCATTTTACAGATGAGGACAAGAAGTCCAAGGTGGTTGAAGTAAATTGCCTAAAACTCATCCCAGAGCTGGTTTGATAAAAGTCGGGTTGCCACAGTGACAAAATTGTGTGCAGACAATTGCTTTTTACTGCGTGTGTTATGTATTAATGGGATCCAACTTTGAAACAAGAGACATGGGGCAGAGCAAAGTTTTTTTAGAAATCACAGTTGCCTTTACTTACTCCGTTTCATTGACCCCTAAGGGATCCTTTGCCTTCTTGGGTGTAATGATAGACTTTCTCTGAGCCCACACATCATGGACAGGGGTCAAGAGAACATGAGGGGCTCTGGTGACTTCCATGTCACCATAGGAAGATATATATAGAGAGAGAGAGCCCAAGGGCTCTGTACAGTCTCACCCTTCTTCACCTGTCCCCCAGTCTCACCAGCGTACCCAGCCTTACTTTTTAAGATTTTCTTTTGTCACTTTGAGTCATTTATATGGTTCTAGAATTTTTTTTTTAAGAAACTCTTTTTTTCACTCCTAAGATTTGTCATTTGTTCCTGTGCTCAGTTTGTGATAGGTTTTTCAGGGATTTGTCGATTTTATGTTTTTTTTTTTTTTTTTTTTCAAAGAACCTGTATTAACTTTGGTGAATCCCCTTCTTGCTTATGGTTTCTCTTTTGCTTTTCTGTTTATATAAGTATAAATATTTATAAGTGTTATGTGTGTTTATATATTCATTCACAAATAATATACTTCTGTTTATTCCGGGTAGTATATTTTCTATTCTGTTTGATTTCATCCTGCTGTTTTGTTTTGTTTTTGTTTTTGTTTTTTTTATTTGTCAGAGAGAGAGCGAGCGAGAGCGAGCACAGGCAGACAGAGTGGAAGGCAGAGTCAGAGGGAGAAGCAGGCTCCCTGCGGGGCAAGGATCCTGATGTGGGACTCGATCCCAGGACACTGGGATCATGACCTGAGCCGAAGGCAGCTGCTCAACCAACTGAGCCACCCAGGCGTCCCTGTTTTTGTTTTGTTTTTAAGAGAGAAATGGGTATGGGATTGCCTGCTCGGGTAGGGTTTTTCCTTTTTTTTTTTCTTTCTTTTTAAAGGAAAAAGAACCTTTGTGGCTGTGGATTAAGCACCGAAAGGTCTAACGAAAATGAACAATGGATTGCCCAGATCTGCAAAGGGGCGGGAACGGATAACACGGAGGCGGAGGCCGGAGGAGAGGAAGCAGCGTGAGCACGGGGAACATAGAGACGAGCCATCTGTGGGACGGGCCCAAGGAGGACAGAAGCACCAACGTGAGGAAGGGCTGGGGGGACCCAGGCACTGAAGGCCGCAGAGCAGGAGAACGGTGTCACATCGGGAATATTTTTATGTTTGACCTTCAGTCCCTGCGTCAGTCAGGTGTGAATTACCAGAATCTAGTGTAGCTGGAACCCTCTGTGGCCAGCAAGTCAAACGTTTCCTCTGCGTCCTCTGCGGCGGGGACTGCAGACCTGTCTCCTGTGTTCAAGCACCTGAGCTCCCCATGGATTTCCCGGTTCCTGAAATCAACCTTGTGCCACCTGCCTTCCTCCCTCCTCTCCCGGGATCCGGGCTTTGTCCTCTGTCTCTGCCTTGGGCCGCGTCCCCCTCGGAGCCCACTTCCTTGTGCGTGCTGACCTCTCTCCTGCCATCCCCCGGCCCTGACTAATCCTTGCACCGCCGATGCCCTCTGGTCTATACTTATCGTGCCTCGTTCTCCCCGGGCCACGCTACTCTTTGCTGCCCCTCCGGCTGCCCGTGGCCTGGCGCATCACGGGGCGGGGTGGGGAGGAGGCCGGGCCCCGTTTCCTCTGTCTATGGCAAGGGCGAGAGGCTAGATTTGGAAGCAGATGCGCTGGGCCACGGTGCCGGTGGGCAGGCAGGCAGGAGCCTTTCCCAGATGGCCTCAGCCCAGACGGAGACGGGCAGGGAGGAAGGAGGCAGAGGTTTTAAACAGCTTCTGCCATGTCAGCAAAGGAAGAGACTGAGCACCGTGAGCTCCTCATGGGCAAGGATCAGGGATAAAGTCAGCATGTGTTTGCAAAGGTCTGACCTGCAGCATTCTCTTTCCCCGATGTGGGTGGCATCCCTGAATGGGAATTTAGGGAACCAATGGCGGGGTGGGGTGGAGGGCTCACCGGCAGCTAACAACCTGGAAGCTGGGGAGGCAGGGATTTGAAGGTAACGGAACCCACCCCAGGACGGTGCACTTAGGGAGGTTCGGTGAGCCTCGCATCTCCAGACTCCCCGGTCCTCTTGACTTCATCCAAAGGAAGCCCCACCTGCTTGGAGAAGCCTCATTCTCTGGCCACATTACACTCTAGCAAAACAACCTTTGCAAAAACCATCACTGACAGGCCACATCGCCTGAATCTGTCATTCAGATGCGAGGCACAGAGTTTCACCGCGCCCTGACTGCCATCTTGCTTCACTGACCACAGGTTAAATGATGACTGGCCATCAGTACACGTGGTCATTGCCACTGACCCAGGCTTGAGAGCATGCTCAGTCGTCTGCAAAGCCTGGCAGAGACCAAGGAAGCTAGGCATTTCGAGAGGGGCAGGAGTGAGGTTGGAGAAGTTAGGAGTTTGGAGGTGGAGCAGTGTTGGAAGGCAGCTCTGATTCAATGGTTAAACCAACCCCAGAAATGAGCAGTTGGTTGTCTATTTAATTGTGTCCACATGAGATAATTTTGTCACGTGACAGTAATTATGTCCACATGGCAAACCAACATAGTAGCTTTAGGGCCTCCGCAGTCTTACCCAGTAGGGCTCCTTCCTGGTAATCTCATTGTCCTGGAGGGAGGGTCAGTGGGACCAGTTCCTAGGGGACCAGTTTCAAGAATGCTTATGATGGGGACGCCTCAGTGACTCAATCAGTTAAGCATCTGCCTTCGACTCAGGTCATGATCCCGGAGTCCCAGGATCCGGTCCCGAATTGGGCTCCTTGCTCAGTGGCGTGTCTCCTTCTCCCTCTGACCCTCCCCCATCTTGGGCTTTCTCTCTCTCTCTTTCTCAAATAAATAAAAATTTAAAAAAAGAAAAGAATGGTTATGGTGCCTTCTTCAGGCATGGCAAGCTAACTCTTGGACCTCCCTTCTGGTCCTTCAGGGACCCTCAGCTTTGACCACTGACTGCCTGAAGACCACAGCCACATCATTCCCCATTGAGATAGGGGGAAAGGTGTCCGTGGGATCCAAATCATTGTTATAAACCAAGAGTGAGGCCTTATGCTGCCATTCAGAGTTTATTAACTTATACTGCAACCGTAGTTTTCATTTTACAAAAATTATAAACCCTAGGAGTCTAAAGGAAACTCAATACTCACTCCAGTTACCATGTTGAATATCCCCTTGTGATAATTTTGGTGTGTTTGTTCTAATCTATTTTCTCTGTACCTGTGTGTGTAGTTGTCTTTAAAACCGAGTTGGGGAAGGGAGTGCCTGGGTGGCTCAGTCGGTTAAGCATCTGACGTCGGCTCAGGTCATGATGTTGGGGTCCTGGGATTAAGCCAGGTATAAGAGCTCTGTGCTCAGCATGGAGTCTGCTTGTCTCTCTCCCTCTGCCCCTCGCTCTGAGTGTGTACTGTCTGTTTCTGTCTCAAATTAATAAATTAAAAAAAAAGTTAGGGCAATATCACATATAGATAGTTTTGTAACCTTTCCTCCATTTGACAGTACTATGACATACATGCACAGAAGAGAGGGGACAAGCTGTTGATGGGCACATCACTTATAATAGAAAACACTGGAAGCAACTTAAATAAAAATACATAGAGGACAGAAAGGGCAGATTTCAGGGGTTCCTTTGGGGCAGAGGTCCAGGCTATGGGTAGATGGGGAGAAAAGTCTTTCATGTTGTACCCGTGCTTTAAAAATGCTCTGGTGACCTTTGCAAAGCAGAATCAGTCCTTTGTTACAGAAACGGTGACTGTTTGCTTTGAGTCTGTTATGTGTCATTTATTGTCATGTATTTCTCCTTTAGCATTTAAGAAGTTTGCATCATGAAGCCTTCCTACAGGCTGATTTCTGAATTTGGAATCATGCTGGGGAAGGCCTTTCTCACTTTGATTATACATTGTGTTTGTTTTTTTTTTCTTGATTCTTGTTATTTTATTTTATACCCTTGTTATTTTATACCTTTGATTCTGTTCTTTTTTTAATAACGGATTCTGTAATCCAATTGATATTTATTTTTCTGTGTGATCTAAGTGATGGAATGCTAACGTTGTTCCAACACCCTTTTTTAAACAATTAACTGATCCGATTTTGTGTATTTTAAATTCCCACACGTGCTTGGACCGCTTACTACTAAAATTTGTCTACATTTGGGGGGGTCAGTGTGTCATCAGAAGCCCAGTTAGGGGCCCCATCGATGCTGAAAACTGGAGCATTCTTGTGTGATAACTTATCTAGTGTAGCCTGGGTGTTAAATAAAGGGGCGGCTCTAACGCAGAACCATAAATAAAAATAATGAAGTGTGGCTAGGAGGCTTGGAAATATGCAGGACAACATATGTGGGTAAGAAAGCCATTACTGTGAGCACTGTGGGCAAAATGCAAAACAAAACAAAACAAGACCAAAAGATCCTCCCAGCTGCCTTCAGGAAAGGGGAGTTTATTGTAAGTTCCCAGCATTGGACACACTCAGGGATGCTGACCCCTAGGTGTCCTGGCAGCAAGAACTGAGCCACCATTAGAAGCCAAGAGGCCACATCTGCCATGTTATCCTATCTTTCCCTACAGATGGGCCATCAAAGCCACTGGCCCTGATGGGTCCAGCCCCAGCTAACTGTCCTCTCCTGTTTAAAAATCCCAAGAGAATGTGCTTAGTCCTAAAATCCTCACCACCCAACATCCATTCTGGCTGCAGGGATGGGAGTTGTCTGTGGGGGTGGCTGCTTCCAGAGATTTTAGGGCCAATGATACCAGAAGACTACTGAGCATGGCAGATAAAGGTCTTTCCTCTCTGCTTCCCTACAGGTCCCCTGAGAGCTATGGTTTTCTGCTGTTTTTTAAATGCAGTCAGACTATATATAGAAACATACCAAGAGCTAGCCTGAAGAAACTGTGAAGTAGGGGAGGGTTTTTTCCCCCCCGCATTTCCACCTTCACTGTCTTCTGTGGTACAGGCTGCTTTGGAAGGCACTTTGGGGATTGCTAGGATTTCTAAACTTCTTAAAAAGCTGTGATAATATGGAGGTTCTGCCTGTGAGCTTTGCACGCAGAGTGGGGTCATCATCTGCTTCTCTGAGCTTTGTGACCTTGGACGGGTTATGTAAACTCCCCAAACCTCAATTTCCCCATCAATAAAATGATGTTATTAATAGTCCTGTCCTCAGGGGTTTTGTGAAAGTTAAATGAAGGTCAAGTTTTAACACACCACAGGGTATTTGCGAGGGCTTAATAAATGTTTCTTTCGGGGGGGCGGTTTTAATGAGGAAGGATGTGCATTTTCTGTGTATCCCTGTGCCTTCCCCAGATTTTGACCTTTGCTTTCTATAATTGTATTCTGAATATAACCTATCATTAGAAGTAGAATAATGAATATACCTTTTGCAGGAAAAATTCTCCTTTCCCCACCTCTTGCCAGATTTTCTATTAAAAAAAGGTTGCCCTGCTTTTCTGAACCTGGACTCCATGCTGCTAATTAGCAGCAAAGCCATTTCTGAATCTGAGAGCGGGCCTCTTTTTCCCAGGCCCCTAATAATCCATCTCCTGCCCCTTCCTGTGGAAGCTTGTTCTTACAAGGACCTGGTTAAATCCTTCCTGCCAAGCCCTGAGTGGCTGATGACGTCTAAGAGGATAACATCTTAAGCCACTGAAGGATTGACCATTTCATTGTGGTATTTTCAGTATTGCTTCCCAGCATTTTGCAGAGGCCTGGGACGAGCTACCTTGAAATACCAAAAGTCACCTCGCGTGGGGCTCCGGACCATAATGACATGGGAATCCAGCCCCTATCCGAGAAGGAGAGTTTATCTTTTTGCCGGTTCCTGCATTGGCCAGAGCCCAAATGGTCCACTTGGGTGCATGAACTGCTGACTTGGAGAAAGATTTGGAGAACCTGCAATTCAGGACAGATTAAATATTTATTATTAATGTTCAGCTTAGAGAGTTAGAAAGTAGCATTTTGCCAAAAAGCCAGAGATACATGTCATGGACTGAATGCCCTAGCACACAGTGTTCTTCTAGCCGCTGTTCCTGGCCGACTGTGACTCAGCCTGAGTGTGACCAGTGCCCGATCCACAGTTCCATGTGGACCCTGGGGACCAGGACGTATGGGAATTGGCCACAGGCCAGATAAGATACAGTAGGTTGTCCCCTCTCTCCTTCCACAGATGGTACCATGCCGTGCATTAAATGTCTGTGTTCCCAAATTCATATGTTCAATCCTAACCCCAAAGGTGGTGGTATTTGGAGGTAGAGCCTTTGGGAAGTGATGAGGGCATAAGGGCAAACCCATCATGAATGGGATTAGTGCCCTTATAAAAGATCCCACAGAGTTCCCATCCTCTCCTGCCATGCAGGGACCCAGACCAAAGATGGCGGTCTGTGAACCAGGAAACAAGTCCTCCAGACACCAGACCCACTGGCCCCTTGTTCTTGGACTTGCCAGTCTCCAGAGCTGTGAGAAATGAATTTCTGTTGTTTATTAACCACCCTGCCTCTGGTATTCTGTTATGACGACCTGAATGGACTAAGACAGATGGGGGGACAGATCCCTGCCCAATGCGTGTCCGTTCTCTGAGCAGTTTTCCTACCGATGGTTTCAATTCCTGTGGAGGAAAAATAGAACTTCCTAATGCAGCTGTCTGTGATGGTGGGATGGCTTGGAGCTTGCTGCCTTTTCTAGAAAATGACCTGTGCCCCTTTTCTTCTAGAACAGGGTAAACTTCACTTGTGTTGGTGGTTCATGTTACTTGTTTGTGTCCCACCCCATGCCAAGAGAGAGTTGTGAGTTGATGCAGCACATATCATCCCATGTTGCTAAAAACTGTGTCTGGTTTTGGACAGATCCAGTTTTGGGACTGGGGTCACTACTAAGCACGGTATGCTCAGCCACTATTAGTGAGTTGGGGTTTGCTGCCGCTTACCCTGTCTGTCCTGGTATCACTGTTGTTACGTGCGCTGGGGACCCCGCAGGTTCTCCCTTTGATGTATTTTGAGATGACAGCACTTACTCCAGCTTGGAAGGAGGAACGGGAGTAAATCCTTATGCCAAGTCTGTAGTAAGCCTTTGGCTCTGTATTAGCCCACAGTGTGTGGGCACAGGATTCTTCTGAATGGAAACTTCCAACCAAGCCTGCTATGCTAAAAACACCCGTGTCAACCGAATAGAGAAAATGTGTTAGGGCTGCCATGTCTTATTCCCTCCCTTTACCTGCCCTTCCCTTCTCTGTCAGTTTGATGGCACCCCAAAGTCCCCCAAGCCCAAGCAGAGCCTCCCACTCACCAGCTCTTCAGGTGCCCAGGAAGGAAGATTTGGAGAGCCAGCAGGTTCCTGGCCAAGTGTGTGATAACATCAGCTGGGACCCTACCGGTGTACAAGAACTCTAGCATCAGATCAGACTAAAACAATCTTCCCAGGGCCCCCAACTTACCTGGCCTTTTTGGGTTTTACTTGAAGAATCAGAGAGGGGGACATTGTGGGGAACTGGAAAACAAACAAAACAAAACAAAACAAAACAAAAAAACGCCAATGACAGGCTGCGCCTAGGGGTTGAGTCATGTCCCTGTGCAGAAGGTGTTGAAGTTCTAACCCCAGTCAGTACCTGGGAAGGTGAACCTTATGTAGAAATAGTCTTTGCACATGATCAAGCTGAGATGAGGCCATCCAGGAAGGCCCTAATCCAGTGTGCTTGTGTATGTGTCCTCATAAAGGTGGGACATTTGGACATAGAAGCAGACACACGTGCCCAGAGGGAAAATGGTGTGCAGACATGGGGAGACTGCCATCCACCAGCCATGAAACACCTGAGATGACCAGAAGCTAGGAGAGAATCTCCCTTTTGCTCTCAAGAGGAACCAATCCCTCCAACACCTCAGTTTCAGATTTCTGGCCTCTAGACCTGGGAGACCATACCTCCCTGATCTTGAGGCCCCTCCATTTGTGATACTTTGTTGGGAAAGCCCCAGGAAAATGATCCGGGAGCTTGTCCTAGGTCCCAGTAAGAAGATCTCCCTCCCCTCCTGCCATGAACCCATTGCCTCATCAGGTTAGGTCAGACCCAGATGACTGCCTTCCTACCATCACTTACAACTTTCCGATTACTCTCCTGCCCATGTTTTGGGTTAGCACCTAGGACCCAAACACTGTCTCTCGACTCCTGTCATTCCCTCTTAATGCTCCCGGAGGGTCCCGTTTGTTCTTTGAAGTTCTGTCTGGCTCTGCCATCCCTTGTTTTGAGCAGGTAGAGAAAGACACGCAGGCATGGAAACAATTGTGAGGCAGGAAGGTATTTTTTTTGTTATACTCGGAGCTTTCTAGAGACAGGGCATGCCACACTGGGCCACACGGGGAAGCAAGGTGAGCAGGCAAAGAGAAAAAGGGGAGCTATGGGTGGGAGCCTTGACTTAGTTTAAGTGGGAAAAAATGGGCAAAGCAAGGTAGGCAAGTAGTACAAACATGACTGGATATTTTTGGTGGGCTCTGGGTTATAGGGGCGGTCCTGTCCCTGGGGTGATTAGTGGGAAATAGTGTCTCTGTTTCCTCTAATAAAAAGAGGAGGTGGGTAGTATAGACTCAGAATTAGTCAGTTTGCCTATCAAAGGCATGCAGGTAGGTGACTCATTTGTTATCTCAAGGAATTAGCCCCAGAAATGGTGGTTCTGGTCTGCAGGACCCCAAATGTCGGATCATCAAGAATACAGAAAAGAAGAAAACATCGTTAATATATCACATTATCCAGTTGTTCAGGTTTTTTTTTTTTTTTATGGCTATTTCCACCCCTTCCAATTCACACTTTAAAGAATCCCTGAAAAGTTAGCAAGCCTCCTGACAAAGGTATTCTCTCCAGCAGTTGCAACATAGACTCTGTCTCTTGTCAAAAGACTGTCCAAAAACTCCAGCCTTGTTATTTAACACCAGACATCCATGAACCCTGTTGTTTAATTTCCATTTCTGCTTTCTTTGAAAGCTATGACCTTCAGAGGAAAGCAAAATTGAAATGCCACCAGGAGCCTCCGTTTTCTTTCCAGAACTTCCAGCATCCGTCTTGTAGATGGATACCTTTCTTTTTTTCCCCTCCTGGTTATTTTCCGTCTCTGTCCTTCTGGCTCTAAGCTGTGATTTTCTTCAGGAAACCACTCCTCCACTGCTCTGGGTCCATATGTGGGGTTGGTTCCACCCTCAGATTTAAGGGAGGGATGTGAATCGAGTCCAGCTGAAATCATTGGTTTAGGCAGAGCAGGGGAACCAGATTGGACAAGTCCGCTGGCATTTTAGTTTCTTGTTGCTCTAAGAAAACCACAAATGTGGGGACTTTAAAACAACACAAATTTATCATCTTACAGGAGGTCAGAGGTCTGACACAGGTCTTTTTATTTTTTTTTAAGGTTTATTTTGCAGAGAGAGCAAGCACATAAGTGGCAGGGAGGGGCAGAGAGAATCTCAGGCAGACGCCATGCTAAGCACAGAGCCCAATGTGGGTCTTGATATCATGATCCTAAGACCATGACCTGAGCTGAAACCAAGAGTCCGATGCTCAAACAGCTCTGCCACCCGGGCACCCGTGATGCAGGTCTTCCTGGGCTAAAATCAAGATGTTGCTAGGGTGGTCAAGTGTTCCTTTTGGAGGCTCTGGGGTTGGGGAGGAGTTAGTTTCCTTGACTGTTCAGGCTTCTAGAGTGCACCTATGTTCGTTGGTGGGTGGCTCCTTCCTCCCCCTTCAAAGCCAATAGCAGTGGGTTTCATGCTTCTCACATTGCATCTCTGACCCTCCTATAGTCCCATCTCTTTCTTAACCTCTCTTCTGCCTCCTCTACCACTTTTAGGGAATTTTGGATTACATTGGAGTCTCCTGGGTAATCTGGGATAATCTCCCCATTGTAAGGTCCCTCATGCATCTCTGAAGTTCTGTTTCCCATGTAAGGGAATATGTTCACAGGTTCTGGGGATTAGAGCATGCAGATCTTTGGGGGGTTGGGGATCTGCCTACCACAGTGAGTAAGATTCATTCTGTGACATTTGCTGGGTCTTTTGGGAAGAGAATCCTGTTCTGCTGGCATTAAGGAGAAGATAGGCTTTAAAGCTGGAACTGCTGGCAGCTGTCTTGGAACTGTGAGGGGAGGGCGTGTTAGAGAATGGAACACATGCTGAGCAGAGCAGACCTGAATGATAAGAGGAACCAGGTCATGTCCTCATGGTGTCCTTAGGGTCACTGAAGCCCACTTAGAATTTTTAGTCATTGATTCATTCCATCATTACGTGTCTCCTCCTTGCAAGAATGAGGCTCAAAGATCACACAGATGGGCCATGAGGGAGTCCCTCTTTTAGCCACAGGGTGCAGCCATATATTGGGAACATCTGGTTGATACCCCACGAGCAGAATCTCATGGTAGCCTGCTGTTCTAAGGGTGAGAATTCTGTTTCTTCCTAGCCCCTGGATCCTCACCTCTCGCTTGCCTGTTAACGTCTCAGGTTCTCCTTAGTTCTATGAAATGATGAGGTCACGTGGACCATATATTCTTGGTATCTACGTTATGAATGTTCATTAAACTTCTGCAGAATGGCCAAGCTGGCAGGATCCTTTGAAAGGTCGTTGAGCCCAATTTCCTCACTTAACTGATGAGGGAACTGAGACCCAGAGAAGCTAAGAAGCTTCCCCAAGAGAACAAGGATTTCTGATCGCTAATCCCATTATACCACATTTCTGTAATTCCTTGACCTAGTTAAGTGAATTCCCCTAAATTTGTAAAATCTAATGTCATTCACTGAGATAACTCTAGACATTTGAGTCTCAGCCTGAGAACTAAGAACTGACATAACATTTAGCATGTCTTCTTTTGCTAAGTGTGTTTTTATAAAGTAGCAACTAAAGTATTACGCTAGCTTCCTCCCATTTTATCTCTTATTGGCAGTCATTGTAGTGCTGAAGGAGTAGAGGTTCCAGAATCTTCTTAAAGCCATCCCTTGGTCTTCTTAAAGACCAAGCAGAGATCTGGGGACAATGCCAAGTCCTCAAGAACTGTGAAAATTCTCCATCAAAATATGAATTCTGGAGGATTCTGGGGAGGAGTTGGTCTGAGTACATGCCCTTGATGTCTTGTTTGGAATAGCTTGGTTAACAACAGCCAAATGGTGGCTATTCTGGTTACCTAATGTGATGTAACAAATCATCCCCAAACTCGTTGCTTAAAGTAATGATACGAGGCTAAGCCACTGGTATTGAGTTAGGACAATGTCTGTAGACTTTGGGGCAAAAATGTTGTGATGGGGAATTCTGCATCAAGCCCAGTTACCATTCATTTGCAAGGTTAGCACATTAAAGTCTTAGATTGTATACTCATGTAACTTATCTGTTTATTACTCATGTAACTTACTACTTATTAAGGGCATGGTGGCTTCAGAGTTTACTATCCATTCATTTAGCTGGGGGAAAACAGTTGGCAAAATAGCCCATCTGGTAGAAATCTCCAGAAACTGGAGGATAAGAGGGCAGAGAAGAGTGTTGAGTAGAGGATCCTGTGATGAATCTATAGTTTAGCCTGAACAGATGAGATCATGTTTACCAGAAATCTGTAGTGTATGTTAAGTCGTGATTCTTGTAACAAAATGGACAAACTGTAAGGGGAAAACGTTACCAGTATGGTGAAGTCAAATCTCAACCAAACTCGGGAACGAGGGGGTGGGATTTGAGGGTAGGAGAGGGCAATTGGAAAAATAAGTGTGTTCTAAATGTTTCTTTTCATGGATCACGGGAAGAGTGAGGAGGTAAAACAGCTTGGTGGAGGGGACATAATTATCTTCTGATATGTTAATAGAGGCAAATGGGCTCAATTATAATTTTAGGGTTAGGAAGTTCCTTTATGAATTGAATTGGGATTCTCCTCTTCTCCCCTGGGTAGTTGCCCTACCTTGGGGAGAAAGCTTGCAGATTTCCATCTCATTGTCTATCTTGATCTGTTTGACCCCAGAAAAACTGAGGTATGGATTACTTTGCCTGAAAACGTTTTCCGTGTGACCTCTACCCCGAGGATCCTCTCTGCCCTTGCTCTGCACCTGACAACGTCAGCCTAGACCCCAGTCTGCCTAATTTCATGTATGACTGCACATCTACCTAGGAGCCTTCCCAGTGCGGCTTGGAGACTGAGTCCCATTTGAGAAAGAATGTGGGATCATGGGACTTGGGAGAAATGATAGAAAATATGCACCTCCCATCCCCTAGGCAACAGGATGGGTAACAGTTATAAGAAGGAAGTAACAATGCAGTTGCCAGAAGGGGTTCTAAGGGAAGGGGAGGGAAGGCATCATTAGCATGGACACCAATATTTTGCCTAAAGGGGGCTCTTCTCCTTTCTCATGGAGGTAGTCAAGAAATAGCACCCTTTTTGGCAAAATAATATTTCATTGCCCTCTCATGCCTGTGTGCCAGAAATGCAAAGGGCAGGAAGCCAGTGAAGAGTAAGTCCACGTTTGTGGCTGTCATTAATTGTCCCCAAGCTTGGGTAAAACCTGCATGTCACACAGGAACTCTACACAGGGTATTTGGCCATTTTCAACATCCTAGACTTAGACACTGGAGACTTTGACTTGCAAGCCACTTTCCGTTGGACTGGATCATGGGTTTATTTTTAACACTATGCCCAGAACCATAGACCAGAAAAAGACCTTGGCAAGACATTGAGTCTGTCCTTAACTTCAGGGAGAATCACACTTAAACTCCACCCCAGAGGACCTTTCTACAATGACAGGTATCCAGAAAAATGCTCTAAAGGAATCCATTTGTCCTCAGGAAGCCTTTCTATGTACACGCCAGGATCTGCTCTGTCGGTCACCAGACCAGAATAGCGCTGTGGTCTCCAACAGACAGAGGGGTAAAGTGATTAGTGTACACCATGCTTTTTATGCTATTCTTTGACTCCAGGATCATGTTAGAATTTACCGGTAAGACCACAGAGGTCCACAAACCCTTGGAATTCACAGTGACAAAGGGAGGGTTCATGTGGATGATCCATTGTCCACTGGGGCTGCCAGAGAAAAGCACCACAGACTGGGAGCTTAACTATTAGACATTCCTTTCCTCATGACTGGAAACTGAAAGTCTAAGATCCCGGTGTGGGCAGGACTGATTTCTTCTGAGGCCTCACTCCTTGGCCTTTCCCTGTCTTCATGGGGTCTTCTCTCTGTGTGAGCCTGTGTCCTACACTCTTCTCATGAGGACCCCAGTCATGTTGCATAAGGGCCACTAATGACCTTGAGTAATGACCTCTGCAAAGACCCTATCCCCAGATCCTGTCACATTCTGAGGTACTGGGATTTAGTACTTCAATATATGGATTGCGTTGAGGGGGAGCAGCCTTGAGCCCTTAACAAATTCAGAGGTCAGATAGCACCAAGACCACATCCCAAAACCACTTTTGGAATCCCTAGGGAACCCAGACCACACCACACTGGTCCATGTATGATGAATTGTGAGAAGCTGGAAAATCACAAGACTTTTAAGAGAAGATGTTTAGGGGTGCCTGGGAGGGGTGCATTTGGTTGAGTGTCTGACTCTTGGTTTTAGCCCAGGTCATGATCTCAGGGTCGTGAGATGAAACCCTGCGCCAGTCTCCGTGCTCAGTGTGGAGTCTGCTTAAGACTCTCTTTCTATCTCTCCCAGTCGTGCTCTCTCTCTTTCTAAAATAAATCTTTTAAAAACTCCACATTTGTGTGCATAAAAATATAAGTATTTATAAATTATTAAAATTAACATTAATTATTAAATAATATTTTAACATAAAAATACTATATGTTGTGTATCTCTATTCTTACCTTAACGGAGCATGAAATTATTTGCATAATTTACATAAAGAAATTCATATTTAAAGACTTACTATAATGAATATTAAGACATTGAAGGTTTAAATGTCTTGTTTTTCTGGAAGAGAGTGGTAATCTTGGGGCTCAGAAATGCCCTTGGGAAGGACTGATATTCTTGGAAGGACTGAAAGGGAGTAATGAAGAACTGGTAGGGCTTGGATTAAAGATTAAAAAATAATGCCTGGATATTTTGGGAGCAGCAGGAAAATTCCCTTTTTGGGACTTAGGGAAAAAGTATCATTTGGAGAAAATGTAAAATATATGCAATACTTCTAAAACTCCTCTCACAAATGTTTTGACCTTAGCAATATTAAGACATGTTTTTTTAGAACATGGTTTGTTCATAAATGGATCATATGTAGCATATAATCCAGTTTACATTATTTTATATTACATTTTTGTTAATTTTTAAAGACTTTTTTTCCCCCTTTTAAAGGGCAGTTTTAGATTTACAAGAAAGCTGAAAGGCACAAAATTTCCTGTATACCCCCATTCCCACACATGTCTAGCCTAACCCATTCTCAACCTCACTCACCGGAATGACACATTTTTTTTACCGAGGATAAACCTACATTGTAATTGCTCAAAGTCCACAGTTTACCTTAGATCCCCACTCTTTTTTTTTTTTTTTTAAGATTTTATTTGTTTATTTGAGAGAACAAGAGAGAGAGCCCGAGCAGAGGGAGAGAGGGAGAGAGGGAGAGGCTGCCTCTTGAGCAGGGAGACCAACATGGAGCTTGATCCCAGGAGTCCAAGATCATGACCTCCACCGAAAGCAGGCACTTAACCAACTGAGCCACCCAGGCGCCCCAGTTCGAGCCCACTCTGGGTGTTGTCGATTCCATGGGTTTGGACAAATGGGTAATGATACATATTCACCCATGTCATATCATGCCACACTGTACTATCCTAGATTTTCACAGCCTTAAAATATTTTTTATTTTTTTAAATTGTGGTTAAATTACCTACGTGAAATTTATCACCTTTACCATTTTTATTTTTATTTTTTAAAGGTTTTATTTATTTATTTGACAGACAGAGATCACAAGTAGGCAGAGAGGCAGGCAGAGAGAGAGAGGAGGAAGCAGGCTCCCCTGCTGAGCAGAGAGCCCGATGCGGGGCTCCATCCCAGGACCCTCAGATCTGACCTGAGCCGAAGGCAGCGGCTTAACCCATTGAGCCGCCCAGGTGCCCCTCACCTTTACCATTTTTAAATATGTAACTCAGCAGCGTTGAATCCGTTTGTTTTGGTCAGCTACCCTCACCACCGTCCATCCACCCTTCATCTTGCAAACACTGAAATTGTCCCCAGGAATAGTTCACGTATCCACCTTCCCTGCCCCTGGCAACTACCTTTGTAATACATTTTATAATAATTACTCTGTGCATTGTAGAGGAATTAGAAAATTTAAAATAGAGTGAAACAGAGGACTGGCTAGTAACATTTTGATATATCCCTTACCATGTATTTTTCCCTTTCGTGTATCCATACATGTAACTTTTTACTGTGCCCCTTGGCTTGTAGCCTTCTGTCTCCCTTAATATATCTTCAGTAACTTGACATGATGATATATGTCCTCATTTTTTATATTCACATGGAATTTAAGCAGTCCCCTTTGGATTTTGGTGGAAATCATTGTTTTTTTTTTTTTTTCCCCACTATATCCATATGGCAAAGAGCTGGGGACAGAAGGTTAAGTAGACGTGTAGACCTCCATGAACAATGCTCTGATGATCTTTCTATTGTTAACCCTCTGTCAACACTTTCAATTGTTTCTCCAGGATGAGTTCCTCCATTTCAGTTACTTCGAGGAAGGTTTTCTACATTTGGAGGCTTTCAATACATATTGCCAAGTTGCCCATTTAATGATTCCAGCAGCTGGGGATGGGCCTGCCTGTTTTCCATCTCCAGTAGTCCTGGGGATTGTTCCTTAAAAAAACAAAAAAATAATAGATGGATGTGGTTCTAAAAAATCAAGTTGTAGGGAAGGACTTGCAATGAAAAGGTATCCGCCCTCCCACCCTGATGCCGTTGCCAACCCCGCTCTCTGGAGGCAATTGTGTTTAATGGCTTCTGTTTTTAGTTCCTCTGGTGGTTTGCCTCCCACATCGCTCAACAAAGGTTTATATTGCTAGTTCTCGCTCATACCCCCACATACACACGTTACACACCATTGACTTCCTGTTGGGGAGAAGAGGTTCGATTCTGGCACCCACTTTTCCCTCAGTGCCCACTTTTTAAGTCAATGTCACGCCATTTTACTTGTTACATTTAAGCCACTCTGCTGTGGATGGTCCAGATTCTCTTAACTGGCTTTGGGGAGTGTCGATTCACCTCTCCCTCTCCAGTCCTGGCTTCTCTCAACTGTTTTCTTTTCCTCTTCCTCCCCCGCTGCCCTTTTTTAAAGGTTATGGGGGTAGGGGCAAGAGAGAGCAGGGGGAGGGGCAAAGGGAGACAGAGAAGCAGTTTCCCCACTGAGCACAGAGCCTGATGTGGGGCTTAACCCTAGGACCCTGAGATCATGACCTGAGCTGAAATAGTCAGACGCCTAGGGGCGCCTGGGTGGCTCAGTTGTTAAGTGATTACCTTCAGCTCAGGTCATGATCCCAGGTTCCAGGGATCAAGCCCCGCATCAGGGTCCCTGCTCAGTGGGAAGCCAGCTTCTCCCTCTCTTACTCCCTCTGCTTGTGTTCCATTTCTCACCCTCTCTCTCTCTCTCAAATAAGTAAAATATTTTTTTTAAAAAAATGGGACGCTTAAACGACTAAACCTCCCAAGCACCCCTCTTTCCTTTCTTTCCTTTACCTTCATCCTTTCCTCTTTTTCAGTTTTACATTATTTCTCTCCTGGGATCATCATGATTAAGTCTTCCCTGCTTTGTCCTAGGTTGATTGTAAAAGTTCAAAAATGAATCAAGTGCTTATATGGCTACTTCAGTGTTGTGGATTGCAGAGCCCAGTACTATGTCAATGACATTTCCCGTTCTGGAGACCTGATCACATAGAGGGGAATAGTGCCAAAGCTACGTGGAAATCCTTTTTTTTAACGTTCTACCAAATTATTCAATCATGCATCATTTTACTTTGATTCATATTCAAATTCTATCATTTTGGGGGGTATCCCCCTACTGGAATTGTGTGAATTACCCTTTTTCCTTTGTTCCTAGTGGGAGAATCCTATGCTTTCATACCTTCCAATTTACTCATTCTATCTATTATTTTAATTGTGTTCTTCACTTTAGAGGCTGCTGAATTTTTATGTGGATTTGCTACTTTTTAAGCCTCTTGCATACTGGACATCCTTCTGCTGCTCTCAGGTTTAGTTCTCTCTTACTTGGTTCAAGTTTTACCCTGATTTTTCTGGAGTGCATCCTTAAAGAGTTTTCTCAGAAAAGGAGGTTCTCTCCTTTTCTGTCTCTACAAATGATTTTCTTTTGCTGGCAAGTTACCATAGTGTGTGTGTGTGTGTGTATTTTAGGTTGAAATGGATGCTCAGTAAGAACTTTGGAATTGTCCTGTTTTATTCTTACACCAGTTCTTGCTTATAATTTCCACATCTGGTCTGATGGCTGCAGCTTTGGTGGTATCCTCCTCTCCACAAGCTTTTGAGGATCTCTCCTTCATTTCCAGGCTGCATCTGACTGCTCAGATCCTTGCACTTGGAGGACTTGAGTGTGTCTTCGGTTCTCAGAAAATTTCTGTCTGTCTGTCTGTCTCTCTTTTAAAATAACTTTCCATTCTGCAGCATCTGGCTGACTTGGTCACTGGAACATGTGACTCTTGATCATGGGACCATGGTTTCAAGCCCCATGTTGGGTGTAGAGGTTATTTAAAAATAAACTCTTAAAAAAAATAATTTCCCATTTTTCTCCTCTCTTTCCCCACCTACCCTCCCCCCACCCCAGGGGACTTGTATTATAATTTACTTTCAGAAGTTTTTCCTATGTCCTACTTGTTCTTTTCTCTTCACCCTTAATTCCCAAGAGGGAATTTTCCTCTCCCTCACCTAATCCTCTGTTTTATAGCCTTTTGTTGTGCTAAGGGGCTGCCTGTGGTGGTTTCTCTGCCATTTTGGACCTTCTCCCATGTGTCTGCGTGGCAGATCCTACTAAACCCTCAATGCCTACCAGTGCCACCCCCTCAGGATGGCTGCAGCCCCCCTCCCTCTGGTATACATCCTGGTATAGCTTGTTGTTCTGTGATGACATTTAGGGAAAAGTTAATATGATGATTTTAAGACTGGAGAACTATGGGCAATTTCAGGAATAACAAATAATTATGCTTTTACTCAGGATAAAATCAGTTGTAGGATGAAATCCCCCATGGGTAGTATATTAAGCAAGGATTGTATTGAGCTGTTGTTACAGAGAATCCACTTAGGATGGCGATGTACAGGGTTTATTACTCTCAGAAATAAGTCCATGTATAAGTGGTGGTTGGATCAATGACTCAGTGATGTCAGGCCCATCATCTCTTCATTTCTCTCTGTCTCTTTCTTTTAAGATTTTATTTATTAGAGAGCATGAGCAGGGGGAGGGGCAGAGGGACAAGCAGACTTCCTGCTTAGGGGAGCCCCTTCTGGGGCTCTGAGATCATGACAAGAGCCAAAGGCAGATGCTTAACTGACTGAGCCACCTAGGCATCCCCCTTTCTTTCTCTTTGCCACTCTTTCATGGTTACAGGATGGCTGCCATCACTCTTGCCATCATGTCTGCATTCAAAACAGGAAGAAGTGACAGTGCTCCACACTGTATCCTGTTCGTTTTTAGTGGGGACGCAGAGCTTTTCTGGATGACCCTGTAGCATACTTCTGCTTTTGTCTCATGGCCTGGGACTAGGTCCCATGGGTACTTTCAGGGGTCACTGGGACCATATTGGCCTTCTACCTTCTGTAGCAAAGAAGGCAATGGTGGAGAGTGGCTTTAGGAGAGCCAGGTAATGGAGTCCACCATAAGAAGCGGGGCAGGGCAAGACAGTGAGCAAAAGCAGTTGGGTCCAATTGTATCAAGGTTGCACTCCATCTTTTTTTTTTTTTTTAAGATTTTATTTGTTTATTTAACACAGAGAGAGAACACAAGTAGGCAGAGAGGCAGGCAGAGAGAGAGGGGGAAGCAGGCTCCCTGCTGAGGAGAAAGCCTGATGTGGGACTCGATCCCAGAACCCTGGGATCATGACCTGAGCCGAAAGCAGAGGCCCAACCCACTGAGTCACCCGGGTGCCCTGCATCCATCTTAATAGACATTTACAGAATGTGGGCATCCCCCTGCTCTTTGGAAGTTCTCATTGTGCCAATTGGCTTTTACAAAAGTCCCACAGTAGCACCTGTTTTTGCTAACTGAAAGGAAATCCAAAGCCTATTTTTGCATTTATGAAAAAAGGTGAAAAAAAAAAATAGTGTTCAGCATCGGTCTTGCAGCAAGCCCTTAGGGAGGCATCTCGAGTGACCCCGCCACCCTCCTTCCCAGAAACTACACTCAGCATCTCAGCGTCCAGCTGCCATAGCCTTGAACTCCGTCTGGGGGCATCTGTGCTTTCTCTCGATTCATTTTGTGCTTCTGTTGGCAAGATGTGTCCTCAGATATCAGCAAGATGTGTCCTCAGATACCAGAAACACTGAAGGGAGGTTATTTTTTTGGATCTGGGAATGGCACAGACGTTTTCTCTGGGTAAATTCATGCTTCTTCCTTTTACCTCATTTCAGCTTAGGAAAGGCTTCTCAGGACTGCTGTGGTTTTGGATGGGAAGCGAAGCCTGCGCTCGCTTTGTGTCCGTACTGTGCTAGGGCGGGGGCGTTGCTGCGTCCCGGTGGGAACAAGGGAAAGTAAGGGGTGCTGGAGTTGATCAGGCAGGGTAGGGTAGGAGAGGGACGGAATGAATCGGATGGCTGGGAGTCCAAGAATGGAGATAGCTTAAAGGACCTTGAAGAGCTAAATTGTTGAGTCAGAGTGGGATTTTCCAGAACAGGGATTTTAAGATTTTATTCTCTGCACCATTCTTAACAGGCTTCAGAATCATCTGGAGGGCTACTTAAAACACAGACTGCGGGGCCTCCCTCCCAGAATTTCTGACTCAGTAGGTCTGAGCTAGTGCTGGAGAACGTACATTTCTAAGAAATTTCAAAGTGACGCTGATGCTGTAAATCCTGGGACTTACCCTTTGGCATGTTGTACTAAGGCTGTGATGATGATAGTAATCTCATTTTCTTACCCCCTCCTCCCAAATAGGTATAATAACACCTAGGTTTTTAAAGGAACGAGGGACTGGATAAACTGTATTTTCTGTATCTTTGATGCTTCTGTATCCCCAGCCTTACTAACCTGGCAGATGCCTCCCCTCCCAGGGCCAGCTAGTTTCTAAAAATAGCAAACAACTAGCCTGCAAGCACATCTTTGAAATGCAGACCAACCAATCCTAAATCCTAAATCCTACCTCCACCCATCCACCCACCCTCCCTCCACCTTGTATCAGGCTCTTGCAGTCTGGACACTGTCCTCTGCCTTAAATCACCCAGGGCCAGGTAATAGACACCTAGGGACCACCTGGATAGCCCAGAGCACCCCCAAATTATTCAAACCATCCAGTCCTAAAGCTGCTCAGTTGGCTCCCCTTTACCTCCCTTATTCCTTCCTATGAAAACTACAATCAGGGCTGTTACTCACACTTTGCCTTTGCTGTCTTTGCCCCCTGCCCCTGTCCCCCCCCCCCCTTTGTAGGAATCTACAAGCATACATTTCTTCATGGCCGTCAATTTCATGGCTTACCATATCTGATTGAAACAAATCCTGCATACATTTTAACACAGTGACAAAATGCTTGTAAAGCACTTAGCAGAATGTGTCCTAGGCATTAGGAAAAAAGGGAGTTGGGAGGCATTTGGGGAAGAAAGCCTGAGGACAGCAGGAAGCATGCATGGGAAGGTGCAGATGGTAGAGATGCAGACCTCACTCAGTTGGGAGGATGAGTGGTAGTTCAGGGCTGAGCCCTCTGGGGCTAGCCTGGAACTGTCCAAACAGAAAGGGAGCAACAGGGCATGGAAAGAGGAAGATTCCGCAGCTTTGGCGGTGGTGGCCAGTTGGTGACCTCATGACTGAAATGGTTTGTAAGGAGACTCTCTCTGCCTGAAAAGCAGCTCACCCCTTCGTTCAGGGACTCCTGTAATGGCAGCTGGGAAGTCCTGATTGCTTTAGCTCTCCATCCAACTAAATGTCTTTCTGTGATGTGGTCAGAAGTTCTAGGTGGCATATCAGAAGAGATTTTTCCCTTCTGCTTCTCATTTCCTAACACATATGCGGCACATGGTGTCCTGCAAAATACAGTTTTGTATTTGTATACAGTTGGGAAAGAATGGACTAGCTCAGATTAAAACATTTTATTTACTGCAGGACTTCTCAGAACCTTTAAAATTTTAATGAGACTTTGTTAATGGAGAACATAGTATTCAGTGTTTCCTTAACTTTGTTGTTGTCCACAGGACCTTTTTCTTCAGTGCCTTAGTCTTTTTTTCATGGAGCACATTTTGGGAAGTGCCACTGGGACCGTCCAAGCTCATGACAATGCTGATGACATTCAGGATTTTTTTGTAGGTGGCGCCGATTGTTCTCCTGAAGCTCATTACTAGAACAATGCACAATTTTTAGACCAGTTTGCCACAGCTCTGTTTTGCTTTAGTCTGTTGATGTAAAAAATAAAAAAGACATGACTTGTACCCAGATGTCACCTACACAGTGCTTGTCATCCTGTGGAATGACTCATCCCCTGAAAATGGTAGATAGTGTTCATTGTCTTGATAATGGACGATGCTCTGCCTTTCATTTACAAAGATGAGGCCAAAAATACCAGGCTTCCTATAAACAGCATCACCTGTTAGCAACCCCCTCCTTTCCCTAAAGATTACCTTCCATTGGTCAGTCTGTAAGGCTCTGTTGAAATGCCTTGGGAGTGACCGAAGGAAGTCTCAGAGGTGTGGAAAATTGGGCTGACTTCCTTGTTCCTTTTTGAACTCAGTACTGATGAGTCTTTCCCTCAGTAAAACATGTTCTAGAATGTTCTTAAATCCTTTGGATCTTCAAATAAGTTTATGACCCCAAGTTTTTAAGAGCCATGTTGAGCAGAATTTGTCTCTAGCACAAGACGCTTCCCTTCAGAGGACCAGAGCTAGTTGCTTTCTCATCAGCTGGGTAACTACGGTGTTTTTATTGGTTATTTTAGTTTACATGTAGTTGATGTGTGAGTAATTTCCTCTAGCTAACTGTCTGGATGCCCTGAAACTCAGCTCGCTCTTCTAAGCAAAAAGTAGGAAAAACTTCAAAGAAAATGTTCATATATATATATATATATATATATATATATATATATATTATATAACTTTAAGTACATATGAATATATATAATTTATATGTATATATGAATATATGTATATTCATATATATGAATTATATATGATTCATATGTACTTATGAATATATATATTATGTATATATATAATATATAATATATATAATTCATATGTACTTAAAATTATATATATGTAATTGATGACATTATGTGATATATTTTATGTTTATAGATACACTGTATATATGTGGTATATGATATGTGATATGTGAGGGGTGTGTGTGTGTGTGTGTGTGTGTGTGTGTGTGTGTGTTATTACTATTTTTTTACCCAGAATATAGAAAATCTGATGGGCATAATTTTTTTAAAAAGATTTTTACTTATTTGAGAGAGGAAGAGACCGAGATAGTGAGAGAGCATGAGCAGGAAGGAGAGGGAGAAGCAGGCTCCCCGCTGAACAGGGAACCCGACTTGGGGCTCCATCCCATGACCCTGGGATCATGAGCCAAGCCAAAGGCAGATGCTTGACTGAGCCACCCAGGCTTGATGGGCTTAATTTTTTGTTTGTTTTTAGTCTTGTGGGATTGGGATAATCACTTCTAAAAGTTTATGCTTGATACTTAACACTTAGCTTTTGTTATTTTTTATATTATCTATTGTTTAATACATAGATTAGCTATTTTCTTACATGTTTTGAGACATTAAGAGAGCTGTGAACCCTCTACACAAATTTAGAAATAACTCACTACAGTAATGTTGAAGCCACTTGTGTATTCCTCCAAATCCAGTCTGTCTGCTTTTTTTGGAGATAACCACTATTTGAAATTTTGTAAATATAACCTTGCTTGCTTTTCATTTTCCTACACCTATTTTATCCCTTACCGGTATTTTGTTTAGTGGTGTTTGGTTTTGAATTTTATGAAAATGGTATAATTTAAGTAGTCTTTCTGTTATTTATTTTCCCTATTTTCAGTATTGAACTTCCAAGAATCAGGCTCCCGGCTCAGCAGGGAGTCTGCTTCTCCCTCTCCCCCCAACCCACCGCCTTGCTCACGCTCTTTCTCTTGCTCACTCTCTCTCAAATAAAATCTTTTTTGTTCAGTCTGTTTCTTGATTTGTCTCTTTAATTTTTATTCCTTTGCTCATTTGTTTCTTAAATTCCACATATGAGTGAAATCATATGGTATTCGTCTTTCTCTGACTTATTTCACTTAGCATTATGCCCTCTAGTTCCATCCATGTCATTGCAAATAGCAAGATTTCATTCTTTTTTTTTTTTTAAAGATTTTTATTTATTTATTTGACAGAGAGAGATCACAAGTAGGCAGAGAGGCAGGCACAGAGAAAAAGGAGGAAGCAGGCTCCCTGACAAGCAGAGAGCCCTGTACCGGACTTGATCCCAGGACCCCGAGATCATGACCTGAGCTGAAGGCAGAAGCTTAACCCACTGAGCCACCCAGGCGCCCCCTCATTCTTTTTTTATGGCTGAGGAATATTCTGTGTATAGACCACATCTTCATTATCCATTCATCATTGCATGGACCCTTGGGGTGCTGCTGCCATGTCATGGCCGTTGTAAATAATGCTGCCATCAACTTTGGGGTGCATGTATCCCTTTGGATTCGTATTCTTGAGTTCTTCCGGTAAATACCCAATCCTGTGATTACTAGAACATGACGTAATTCTCTTTAATTTTCCGAGGAACCTCCATACTGTTTCCACAATGCCTATACCAGGTTGCATTCCCACCAACAGGGCACGAGGGTTCCTTTTTCTCTACATCTTTGCCAACACCTTTTGTTTCTTGTGTTGTTAATTTCAGCCTTTCTGTCAGGTGGGAGGTGGCATTCCATGGTGATGGGCATTTCCCTGATGATAAGTGACAAGGAGCATCTTTCCTTGTGTCTCTTGGCCTCCTCGGACTATCTTTGAAGAAACGTCTGTTCCTGTCTTCTGCCTGTATTTTAACTGGGTTATTTGGTTTTTGGGTGTTGAGTTTTATGTGTTCTTTATATATTTTGGACACCAGCTCATTATCAGATAATGTCATTTGCAGATACCTACTCCCATTCCATAGGTTGCCTTTTAGTTTTGTATCTTTCCTCTGCCTTGCAGAAGCTTTCTATTTTGATTAAATCCCAGTAGTTTAATTTTACTTTTGTTCCCCTTGCTTCAGGAGACATATTTTCAAAGAAATCGCCACAGCCAATGTCAAATAAGTTACCAGCTGTCCTCTCTTCTAGGATTTTTACGGTTTCAGGTCCTACACACATTGAGGTCTTTAAACCATTTTGAGTTTATTTTTGGGTGTGGTGTAGGAGAGTGGTCCAGGTTCCCTCTTTTACGTGTAGCTGTCCAGTTTTCCCAGCAGGCATTGTTCAAGAGATATTTTTCCCCCCATTAGCTATTCCTTCCTGCCTTGTCGAAGATTAATCGGCCATATAATTGTGAGTTTATTTCTGGATTCTCTTCCATTGATCTCTGTGTCTGTATTTGTGCTAGTATCATACTGGTTTGGGGGATTAAGGTTTTAGTTGAATATAATATAATATAATATAATATAATATAATATAATATAATATATGAATATAATATAATATGGATATAATATAACAATATAATATAACATTATAATATAATATAATATATAATATGAATATAATATAATATGATTATAATATAATATAACTTGAAGTCTGGAATTGTGATGGCTTCAGCTGTCCTTTTCTTTTTTAGGTCAGGGTCTTTTGTGGTTCTAGTTTTAGGATTGTTTGTTCTAGTTCTGTGAAAAATGCTGTTGGTATTTTATTAGGGATTGCATTATATGTGTCGCTTGCTTTGGGTAGTAGAGACATTTGACCAATATTTATTCTTCCAATCCATGAGCATGGAATGTGTCTCCATATCTTTGTCATCTTCAGTTTCTTTCCTCAGTATTTAGAATTTGCAGAGTGCAGGTCTTTGATCTCTTGGTTATTAGGTTTATTCCTAGGTTTCTTATTATTTTGGGGGGCATCTTATAACTCTATTTGATAGACTTTTTTCCTCCCCCCAATTTTTTTAAAAATTATTTTACCAAAAAACCCCACAGAAACAAAAACCTGCTACGACTGTTCTGTAAATGTTTCCTGGCAAATGTGTGGAGGCTTCTCTAGGATAGTGTTTTTTGAATACGGATTCCAACCCATTAGAGATAATAGAATCAATTTGGTGAGCGTAGTAGAAAATACCAGAGTACATCAGACATAATACGAGTAAATATTCTGTATTGTGCTCTTAAAAGATGTTTTATCTGGGTATTGCGTTTCAATGTCAAATGCACCAGATAATAACACATTGTTTTCCACAATGATTTTTAACAATTTATAGTTAGAATAATGATTTGTAGTGATTTCCCTTACTCCCTATCTTTACTGTTTGGAATTGTCAGACATTTTTATCAGGCTGGTTGATGGACAGTGGTGTTTCTTTGTAATTTAATTTGTATGTTCCTGGTTACTAATGAAGTTGGCCACATTTTATATGTTTGTTAATCATTAGAAGTTTCTCATCTCAGAAGTGCTAGTCTTCAGCCTATTTTTCAGTAGAGTTGATTCCTTTTTTTTTTTTTTTTGGTTGATTTTGGAACTTTCTGACATGAATGCTATGATGTGATGTTCTGATATGAATGCTAATATTTTGGCAGTTTTATATATATATATATATATATTTTTTTATTTTTACATATATCTTCCTCCATTTCCTGACTCTCTTTTCATTTTTTTCTCAACTACTGTAACAAGAGTTAATTTTTATGTAAACATTCTTTTCTTTTATGGTTCATCTTTTATCTCCCCAAGGTGTCATTCCATGGTCCAAAATATAAGACATTGCGTATATATTTTCCCACAAGTTTTCATGTCTTGTGGTTCAGATTTAATCAGGACTTGGGTTTTATGCATGGTTTTAGGTATTTTTTCTTTTTCTCTTTCTTTCTTTCTTTTTTTTTGAGAAGGGGTATTCAATTAATCCAGCCCTACATACTGGATAAACACATCTTTTCTGCAATCTGGCATAACACCTCTATCTATCATTTTTTCGTGTGTGGATCTATTCCTGGACACGCTTCTGTTCTCATGTTCAGTGTGAACACTGATATAATACTGTCTTAATTGCTCTGACTTTAGTAAGTTTCAATATCTGGTGGTGAAATTCCTCCAGCCTGTTCTTCCTAAGGATGACTGTGGTTTTTTTCTTATGTCTTTGCATTGCCATAAAAGTTTTAGATTGGCTCATTAAATTGTTTTTAAAAGTTTTATTTTATTTTATTTATTTATTTTTTGAGAGAGAGAAGAGAGACCACAGAGGGAGAGGGAGAAGCAGACTGTGCACTGAGCAGAGAGGCTCACACGGGACTCCATCCCAGGACCCCAAGATTGTGACTGGAGCTGAAGGCAGATACTTAACCAACTGAGCCACCCAGGGGCCCCTAAATTAGTTTCTAAAAGTCCTTATTTGGAATTTTTATTCAAGTTCCATTGGTATAAAGAGAACTGATATCTTTATGAAGTTAATTCTTTCTATTCATAAATACAGAATATCTGTCTTTCATTTTGTCTTTGTTACTGTCTTCTACTAATTTTTTTCTCCATGAGATATTGCCCATCTTTGATTACATTTATTCTACCTTTTTTTTTCCTGTGTTAAGTGATTTTTGAACTTAGATCTAAGTATTTGCTGGTTATATTGATTTTGTTATATTACTCTTATATCCAGCTCTCATTCTAAACTTGCATTACTTTTAATAACTTCTATAGATTATGTCAGTTTAGCTTCTTTCTCTTCAGTTTTTAAATCCATTTCACTTACTTGCTGAGCTGGCTAGAAAGTGATAGTAGGCATTGTTTTCTTGACTTTAGAGGGGATATTTTCAACTTGTTCCCATGGAAAATAATGTTTTATAGGTACATTTCAAAAAACAAAGGTAAAAATTTTCCTTATTTTCCCTATCTTTCTTGAAGAGGCACTGAGTTTTATTAAATATTCTGTCTGCATTATTTGAGACCATCATGGCTTATCCTTTAATCTGTCAGTGTGATGAATTACACTTGCAGATATCTAAAATTAAATCACTCTCGGGGGGCCTGGCTGGCTCAGTTGGTGGCACATGGGACGCTTGATCTCAGGGTTTGAGTTTGAGCCCCACATTGGGTGCAGAGATTACTTAAAAATAAAGCCTTTAAAAATAGGAAAACCACTCTTGCATTCCAGCGATTAATCTAATTTGTTCATAATATGCTAATTTTTTGAGGAGATTTTTATGATTCTTAATGTATAGGACTGGTCTATAATTTTCTTTCTGCATCCTTATCTAGTTTTGGTAACGAGTTATACTTCGCTGTTAGCATGAGCTGTGTGTGTTGCATTTTATTTTATATTATTTTATTCTATTCTTTTGAAAAGTTTGTACAAGTTTGGAAGGAAACATTTGTTGAAAAGTTTCCTACTACATATCTTGGTCTTCTTTTTTCCTTGTGGAAAGATATTTAATTACTGCTTCAGTGTTTTTTTTTTTAAAGCTTTATAGGATTAGTCAGATTTCCTATTTATTTTTGAGTCAGTTTGAGCTTGCTTTATTTTTCTAGCTCTTTGGCCATTTTGTTCTGTTTTCAAATAAAGCTGTTCATAACTTTCATTTATTTTTTTAATCTCTGCAGTATTACTGGTTATATTCCACTTTTCTTTTCTATTATTATTTCCTTCTCTCTCTTTTTCTGGATAATTCCTATAGAGATTTGCTATTTTGTTAGTCTTTTCAAAAAATTAACTATCAACTTTGTTGATTCAATTTTTTTTCTATTTTACTAATTTCTTCGCTTTGTTATTTCCTTCCTTCTCATTTCTTGAATTTTAAACTGTTTATACTTCTCAAGTATTTTCAGCCTCTCTTCTAAAATAAGCATTTGAGTTTCTATATTTTTTAAAGTATCACTTTGCTCACAAGTTTGATATTTTATTTTACTTAAGATTTTTATTTATTTGTTTGACAGAGAGACACAGCAAGAGAGGGAACAGGAACAGGGAGAGCTGCAGGCAGAGGGGGAAGCAGGCTCCCTCCTGAGCAGAGAGCCTGATGCGGGGCTCAGTCCCAGGACCCTGGGATCATGACCTGAGCCGAAGGCAGAAGCTTAACCAACTGAGCCATCCAGGCACCCCTCAAGTTTGATATTTTAACTGTTCAATTCTCAATATTTTAAATTTCTAGCCATATCTCTTCGACCTCTGAACTATTTAGAATTGTTTTAAAAGTTTCTAAATCTTGTATGTGTGTTTCTTAAAATTTTAACTTTTCAGCTATGTATTGCAACTTAAATGACCTCAGGGTAAGAGAACATTGTCTGCTTGGCATCTCTTCTTTGGTTTTTGTCGAGACATTCTTGAAAGGCTACTAAGGGGTTAATTTTTAGAAATGAATACTTGTGTGCACCAGAAGAATTTCTGTTCTATAGGGATTAGATTCAGTGTTCCATGTGTGTCCGTCAAATCTGTTAACAAGTTTTTCAAATCCTCTGTATCTTTACTTCTTGTGTGTGCACTTTACCTCTCATTAATTAAAAGGGAAATGATACATTTCTATTATGGTACATTTTTTAGGGCTTCCCTGAAGTTCTCTGTTTTGATTTATATATTTTGTGGTTTTAATCGGGTACATCCAAGTGCAGAATTCTTACAGGCTCTTGGTGAGGTAGACTTTTCATTAAATTGGCTTCCTTCCTCCCTTATGGCTTTTTTGTTGTTGTTTTGTTTTGTTTTGTTTTTGTTTTTTGTTGTGGGTTTGTTTTTTTGTTTTTTGTTTTTTTTGCTTCAAAGTCTATTTGGGCTAACAGTAATATGATATTAATTAAAAATAGCCTGGTATACGTTTTTTCTTTTCTTTTCTTTTCTTTTCTTTTTAATGTTCCCGATTTTTCTCTTGTTAATCCTTTCACTTAACAGTTCAGGTTTCTTCCAGCTTTTCACCATTGCAAGTAAAGCTGCTGTTGAATAGTCATGAGATGTTGTAGGAGTGTGTGTATGAACGTAAATTTTATTTTCTCTAAGGTAGCCTTGCTAGGTCACCTGGCAAGTGTGTGTTCAAGTTTGTAAGAAACTGCCGAGCTGTTTTCCATAGGGGCTTTTACCATTTTGCTTTGCCCTCAGCTCCCAGCCACATGGTAGAGTTCCAATGGCTTTACAGTCTCTCCAGAACTTAATATGGTGAGGTATGAGGGGTGGTGGTGGTGGTGGCACTTTTGCCACATGAATAGCTTTACTTCATTTGAGTATAAATTCTCATTTTCCTAATGGATAATGTTGAGAAGTTTTTTCTGTTCTTATTTGCCATAGATCTTCCTCAATAAAGTTCCTGCTCAGATTTTTTGCCGTGATAAAGTTCCTGCTCAGATTTTTTGCCTCGATAAAGTTTCTGCTCAGATTTTTTGCCCGTTTTCCAATAGGATTTTTTTCTTATTGTTGAGTTTGAAAGTTGTTTATATATTCTGGCAATAATTCTTCTTTCATGTATCTGATCTACAAATATTTTCTCTTTCTGTGGGATGTCTTAATGGTTTTTAACACTGTCTTTCCTAGAGCAAAAGCTTTTAGTTTTGATGAAGTTTTTTTTTAAGATTTTATTTATTTATTTGACACAGAGAGAGAGATCACAAGTAGGCAAAGAGGCAGGCAGAGAGAGGGGGCGAAGCAGGCTCCCCTATGTGGGGCTCGATCCCGGGACCCTCAGACCATGACCTGAGCTGAAGGTAGAGGCTTAACCCACTGAGCCACCCAGGTGCCCCAGTTTTGATGAAGTTTAACGCATCAATTCTTTTTCTTTTATGGATTATGCTTTTGTTATCATATCAAGAACTCATTGCCTAACCGAAGGTCAAAGATATTTTCTCATATATTTTCTTCAAAAGTTTTATAGTCTAATTTTTATACTTGGGTGTATGAACTATTATGAATTAGTTTTTATACACGCTGTGAAGTATGTATGGGTCAAGGTTCATATTTTTTGCATATGAATATTCAGTTTTTTCAGAACAATTTGTTGGAGACTCTATTTTTCTTCCTTTGAATGGCCTTTGCATTGTCCTAAATCAGTGGTGATAAATCAGTTGGTTATATTGTCTAGATCTTATTTATTTATTTATTCTTTCTTTGTACCACCATACTCTTTTGATGACTTAAAGAAGTCTTAACATTAGGTAGTGAGTCCTACAAATTTATTTTTTTTAAGATTTTATTCATTTATTTGACACACAGAGATCACAAGTAGGCAGAGAAGCAGGCAGAGAGAGAGAGGAGGAAGCAAGCTCCCCGCTGAGCAGAGAGCCCAATGTGGGGCTTGATCCCAGGACCCTGAGATCATGACCTGAGCTAAAGGCAGAGGCTTTAACCCTGAGCCACCCAGGTGCCCCCAATTTATTTTTTCTAAAAATTATTTTAGATCTTCTACTTCCTTTTCAGTTTTGTATTGATTTTATATTCAGCCTGGCTGTAGCCACAAAAAATCGGGATAAAATTTTGATTGGGACTAGATTAATTAATCCATAACTAATTTTTGAATATTGGTATATTTATTATGTTGCATTTTCCAATCCACACAGTTTTGTGCCTCTATTTATTTAGAGCTTCTTTGATTTGTCATAAGTATTTTGTAGTTTCCAGCATACATCTTCAGTACATATTTTGATAGATTTGTAGGTATTTTATTCTTTTGTAGCAGTTGTCAATGGCATTTGATTTTTTTTTTTTTTTTGGCATTTAATTTCTAATCTCGGGATTCATGTGTTTATTACCAACATAAAGATGTAGATTTAATTTGTGTATGTTTACCTTGTGTCCTGCAACCCTGTTGAACTCATTTGTTAGTTTGAGATTTTTTTTCCCTGTAGATTTTTTTGGCATTTTCTACATAGACAATAATGTCATCTGTAAATAGGGACATTTAAATTTGTTCCTTTCAGATCTGTTTCCTTTTTGTTTACTTTTCTTGCCTTATTGCACTGAGTCAGACTTGTGGTATCGTGTGGGTTGTGTCAAGGTCAGACACACTTGCCTCAGTCTCCATCTTAAGGAGCAAGGTATCTAACCTTTCCCCATTAGGTAAGATGTCGCCTGTAGGATTTATTTTGTTTGATTTTGTGTTTTATTTTGTTTTGCAGATGTTATTTAAGTTGAGGAAGTCCCCTTCTATTTCCAGCTTTCTGGAAGTTTTGACCAAGAGTAGGTTTTGAATTGAATTGCATTTTCAAATGCTTTTTTCTGAATCCATTGATATGATCAGGTTTTTCTTTTTTAGTCTGTATGTAATATGATGGATTTTATACTGATTGATTTCAGATCCCTGGAATAGTATCTCTGAAACAAACCCAACTTGGTAATGGTGAATAATTATTTTTATATATTACTGAATTCTATTTGGTAATGTTATGTTAAGGATTCATATACCTATATTCATGAGGAATATTAGTCTGTAGTTATTTTTTTTTTAATTCTTCTTTGTCTGGTTTTGGTATCAGAAGAATACTCCCTTCATAAAATGAACTGGGAAGTGCTCCCTCTTCTGTATTCTGGAAGAGTTTGGGTAGAAGTGGTGCTATTTATTTTTTAAACATTTGGTAGTATCCTTTTGTGGAGCCTTCTGGACCTTAAGATTTTGGGGGATGGGAAGACTTAATAGTTTGAGTTCAAATTTCTACTATTACAGGGCTCTTCAGATTGCCTATTCCTGGGGTGTCTGGGGGGCTCAGTGGGCTAAGTGCCTTCAGCTCAGGTCATGATCCCAGGGCCCTGGGATCAAGTCCCATGTTGGGCTCCCTGCTCAGCGAGGATCCTGCTTCTCCCTCTGCCTCTGCCACTCTTGTGCTCTCTCTCTCTCTGCTAAATAAATAAATAAAATCCTTAAAAAGAAAACAAAACAAATTGTCTATTCCTTTTTTTTTTAATTTGACACACCAGGGAGAAAGAGCATAAGTAGGGAGAGGGAGAAGCATGCTCCCTGCTGAGCAGAGAGCCCAATGCTCTCTAGGTCCTAGGACCCCAGGACCACTGGAGCCAAAGGTAGGTGCATAACCCACTGAGCCACCCAAGCACCCCTCAAATTGTCTATTCCTATTGGCTATATATACCTATATGGTGGTTTGTGTTTTTTTTAAGAATTAGTCCATTTCATGTAAATTGCTACATTTACATCGATAAGGTTCTTTTTTTAAAATATTTATTTATTTGATAGAGATCACAAGTAGGCAGAGAGGCAGGTAGAGAGAGTGGAGGAAGCAGGCTCCCTGCTGAGCAGAGAGCCCGATGTGGGGCTTGATGCCAGCATCTCAAGATCATGACGTGAGCGGAAGGCAGAGGCTCAACCCACTGAGCCACCCAGGTGCCCCCATATATAAGGTTCTAAGACATTTAGACGTTTATAGGGTTCTGTAGTGATATCTCCTGTTTCACTCTTATTGGTAATTTGTCTTCTCTTTTTCTGTCTTTTCAGTTGTGTTACGGTGTACTTCAGTTATACTTATTTTTTAAGAACCAGCTCTATCATTGATTTTTCTCTTTTATTATTTCTTTTTGTTTTAAACATTCATTTCTGCCCTTATCGTCATGCTATCCTTCCTTGTCCTTCCTTCGGATTTATTTTGGTCAACTTTTTATAGGTGTTGCAGTAGGAGCTTAGATTTTAATTTGAGAATGTTTCTTTTTCTAGTGTATGGATTTGGTGCTGTTTCCCTCTTAGCATTGCTTTGGCTATATATAACATTTTGATACATTGTATTTTCATTTTTATTCAGTTCAGTATTTTTTTTTATTTATTTCTTTTGAGACTTTCTCTTTGACTTATGGATTATTTAGAAATGTTTTATTTTATAACCAAGTATTTGGATTTTTCAGTATTTCCTTTATATCTTTCTGTTACTCATTTCTATTTTGATTCTACCGTGATCAGAGAATACATTATATGTGATTTCAGTTATTTCAAATGAATTGAGGTTTGTCTTATGGCCCCAGAGATTGTCTGTCTTGGTATATGTTCCATGAGCCCTGGAAAAGAATGTGTATTCTGTGATGTTGAATGGAATGTCCTGTAAATGTCCATTCAGTTCTATTGATTAATGGAGTTGTGTGTTCTCACTTATTCCTCCTAATTTTTTGTATCTAGTTAGTCTGTCAGTTGTTAAAAGAGGGGGTTTTGAAGTCTCCAGTTATAAATGTGGATTTGTCTCCTTTTAGTTCAGTACATTCTTGCTTCACATATTTTGTAGTTTTGTTGTTTAGTTCACCCACATTTAGGATTGTTGTGTCTTCCTGGTGGATTGACCTTTTCTCATTATATTATGCTCCTTTCTGTCTCTGGTCATTTCTCTATATTGAAATCTTCTTCATATGTTCATGTAGCCCCTTCTGCTTGCTTCTGACTAGTGTTTACTAGTATATTTTTTACTAGTATATTTTTCTACAGTTTTACTTTCAATCTACTTGTATAATTATACTTTAAGTGAGATTCTTGTAGGCAACATATTTTTTAAAAGGTTTTATTTGTTTGTTTGTTGATAAATAAGAGAGAGAGAGAGAACATAAGTTGGGGGAGTGGCAAAGGGAGAGGGAGACGCACACTCCCTGGTGAGCAGAGAGCCTGACCCGGGGCTCAATCCCAGATGCAGGGATCATAACCTGAGCGGAAGGTAGAAGCTTAACTGACTGAGCTACCCAGGTGCCCCTAGACAATATATTTTGAATCCACTCTGCCAATCTCGTCTTTTAATTGACATATGTAGACCATTTACATTTAACATAAGTCTGGCTATCTTAAGGCTTAAGTCCATTTTATTTTCTATGGTGATTTTTTCCCCCCTGTTTTTCATTGCTTTGTTTTCTTTTTCTTTCCTTCTGGGTTAGATTACATTTTGGTTTCTCTATGGCATTTTTGGGTGTATCTCCTTATGTAGCAGTTTTAATGGTATTACATAGTAATGGTATTACATAGCTTTTCGTAGTCTACTGATAGTATTATTTTACCAGTTTGAATGAAATCTAGAAACTTTACTTTTCTTTATGTGCCTTTACCATTTCTCAATTATAATTGTATTAAATATTTCCTCTACATACATTTAGAGCTACATACACAATGTTATAAATTTGCTTTAACCATCAATTTAAAAGACTCAAGAGGAGATAGAATACTATTTTATTTACTGTTTTTCATCACCAGGTTTTTCTTTCCTTCCTGATACTTCAAGGCTGTTTCTTTTACCATTTCTTTTTTATTGTTTTTTATTTAGAACTTCTTTAGCAATTCCTTAAGGCAAGCCTGCTGATGACACATTTTGTTAGTTTTCCTTTATCTGAGAATATCTTGTTGGTTTTTTTTATTCCTATAGGATATTTTAATTGAATATAGGATTGTAGATTAGCAATTAGTTCTTTTCTTTCAGTACTTGATAAATGGTGTGCCACTTCCTTCTGTATTCTGTAATTTCTCATCGTAAATCTATAATTCAAATGGTTTCCCCTCTGTTAGGTATCATTTTTGTCTCTCTGCTGTCAGGTCTTTGCCTTTAGTTTCAGAAATTTGACAATGAGTCTTGGTGAGTACTTCCTTGTGTTTATCCTGTTATTGTGTTTTGGGTTTGTTCAGCATCTTGAATATTATGTCCTTTGCCGTATTTGGGGAGTTTTCAGCTGTTATATTCTTTTGAGTACATTTTCAGCCCTACCTTCTTTTCCCTCTTCTGGGACTCCAGTGAAATAAATATTTAATCTTCTATTATAGTTCCACAGGCCCCTTGTTTTTGTTTGTTGGTTTGATCTATTTTTGCTCTGTTGTTTAGACCAGGAAGTGTCTCTTGTGCTTTCTTCCAGTTCACTGATTTCTCCTTTTCTCCCTCCATTCCGAAGTTGAATCTGCCCACCGGGATTTTTCAATTTAGATTATTGCATTTCTCAACTCTAAAATTTTCACTTTGGCCTTTTTAAATTTTCCTCTGGTTTTGACACTTTCTGGTTTTTTGTTTGTTTGTTTCAGTCATGTTCATAAATGCTCATCAAGGCATCTTCACAATGAATGCTTGAAAGTCTTTGCCACATAATTCTGACATCTCTGTCATTCTGCTTTTGGCATTTATTGATTGTCTTCTTTCAGTTTGAGAGCTTTCTGATTCTTGATATGATAAGTCATTTTTTTACTGAAACTTGAGTATTATATTATAGCATGAAATTCTCGGTTTTATTTAAACTTTCTCTTTTAGCTGATGTTCTCTGATATCATTTGAGCAGGGGAAGGGAGAATGCTGCTTTGTTACTGGCAGGTGGAAATAGAAGTCCAGGCTCATTGCTTGGCCTTCACTGGCTCCCGCTCCCCCAAGAAGGTGGTGCTGCTCATTACTGCTGGGTGGGAGTGGAAATTCTGGCTCCCCATTGGACCCTCACTGATATCTCCCTGACTGGGAGGGGTGGGAGTGGTTTGTTATGGCTCCCCACTTGGCTTGTAGCTATGCTGTGGCAAAGGATGGTTTTGTTACTACTGGATGGTGGTGAAAGTCCTGACTCCCTCCCAAGCCTCCTGTTACACCACCTCCACAAGGAGGGAGAAGGATGCCTTGTCACCACCAGGTGATGGTAGATGCATGGACTGCTCATGTGGTTTCCACTGTTACAGCCAAGCGGTGACAAATTCCCCAGCTCCATATTCAAATGTCTCTGATGCTACACTGGCCAAGAAGAGGTGGAGAGGGTCGAGTGCCTTGCCTGGCAAGGGTGGAAGGCTAGGCTCCCTTCCCAGCATTTGGTGATATGGGTGGGGTAGGACAACAGGGTTGTGTTTTGTTTTTTTTCCTGTAGCGTTTGGCTTGAGTGAGCAATTATTATCTATAGACATTTTCTATCTTGCCAGGTTGCTTCTTTCCTGATCCTTTGGCTACAGAGACCTGGCTTGTGTTGGTCTTGTTTTGGCTATCCTCACTGGTGTTTTGGTTCACAACTTCCAAAGCGCCACGTGTGGAATATGTGAGGCAGAAATCCCCACCACGCCACTCCATGCCATTCATCGGATCTGGTGGCTTCTAGCCAGTCTGCCTTGTGCCCACCTTTCAGATATTTCTTGTTAGTTTTATACATAAGGTCCCAGGGTTTTGTGTTTACTTAGTGAGGGGGAGAAGTGCAGTGTGCTCACTCCATCCTCCCAGAAGCCAACGTCCTCACTTTCTTCCTTCAGTGTATCATTTGTTCTTCAATATTTCATGCAGATGTTACCGTCTTAGATAATCCAGGTCATTGAAGTTCTCCAGGCTCTCCATATGTTGTTTCTTCTTTCTCTGGACCTTTCGTGTTGACAGTTTGTTTTCATGGGAATTTGCAGATTATATGTGAGAGTGTGAGAAGGAGAGAGAGACTCCCAGAAACACAAGAGAACACACCTGTGCGAGGGAAATCATTGACTGAACCTTACCTGTGAGATTCTCCAGATGAGAAATTGAGACCGCTTTGCTCCAAAGAAGATTCTCATTCACCCCAGATGGGATGTCAGTAGGGTTGCTAATAGGTTGGGGCCACTTCAACCTGTGCCGAAATTCTTTCTCAGAATGTGTTCATCTCCGGGTCAAGCCCCCCACTTTCTGGTGGGGGCACCTAACCCTCAGTTGTCACATCTCCATGGTGACATTTGCATTCGTCACCAGAACTCAGTGTTTTCTTCTTCTTTGCTGTTTATTGATCCCTGCTCAGATTTCTGTTACTTTTAATTGCTTGTCTGGGGGAGGCTATGGGGTACAGGTTGGGGAACATGCCTAATTCTGTTACTTAAAAAAAGAATGGAAAGAAAGAAACGTGTTTGCTGTCTTTCATCCTGGTTCCAGTCTGTAGCAGAAGAGTGTGCAAGGGCTCTTGTTTGCTGTTTGCTGGAGGATTTACGGTTGGTTCCCAGTCAATCCCGGGATTGTTCATATTTTCTCTTATGAGAAATCTCTGTTGTGCATGTCTGTTTCTCTTGTCTCGCCATGAACAGAGAGTGTGGAGGATAAGAAAGAGACTATGTTCCTAATTTATTTTTTATTTTTTATTTTTTACTGACATGTTTCTCAATTTTCTCTTTAGGGCAGAAAAGACTGAAGTTTTGAGCGAAGACCTTCTTCAGGTAAGGTATCACCGGCCCCTCAAACACGGACACCGAATATGTCTTCCCATTATGATTTGAGCCATCCCCACAGCCATTTCAACTGCTCAGACTGCTCTTGGTGCAGTCTCTGTAGACAAACTTTTCTCCTTTATGGTCTTTAAATACCGGTTTACATAAGAGTTTTCGGGGGACATGACAGTCATTTGATTGCAGGGCTCACTGAGAGCCCCTAAGTCTGCCATTGCCTGGCTCCCTCCAGTTCTCCAGCATTGGGTGTTGTCTCCCCAGCAATGCTTGTCTCTGCAGAACATGGGCTGGACTCCCCTCCCACGATTGTCCAGATTGATGGCCCCACTTCTGACCTTAGCCTCGCATGGTGACATGCCCTCCCCCCGTCACCACTGCTCTCTCTGCAGGTGGAGAAGCGCCTGGAGCTGGTGAAGCAAGTTTCCCACAGCACTCACAAGAAGCTCACTGCATGTCTCCAGGGCCAGCAAGGGGCTGAGGCCGACAAGCGTTCAGTAAGTGCCTTCCTACCCCTGCCCCGCCGGTAGCCTCACCCCTGCAAGATAGGGGACCCACTCTGGGGGCCTCGTTTGGTGTGGCTGTGTCATCTCTCCAGCCATTTCTCTGTCTGTGAGTTGGCAGGTGTTTCTGTGGTGTGGCAGCCCCTTCCCATCTCTTCCCACCCACCCTTTAACCTGCCTGAAGCATCCCCCACCATGAGCAGGCAGGACACGGTCCCCCTCTCTTTGTATTCCCTGCACTGGGGCAACAAGGCCACGCTTGGGAGTCCACCATTAGGGAAGCTTAAACCTACGTCTTGTCATCGATTCTGTGTGCCTCCATGGTCCTGTAAGATCTCATGGGAAAAGTGACACTGTGGTTTTGGAGGTGACAGGGGACCTGTGAAGGATTTTCCCTATAAGGAAACAGTTACAGAGAGCCTGCCAAGGGAAGGTATCCTAGCGTCTTTGTGTATAACCCACATTCGTCCCACGGGCGTTGTGTATTGTGATTCTCTGCCAGAAACAGTCATCACCGCTGACTCGCTTTCCCTCCTGACCTCCTGTCCCACCCCCAACTCCACCAAAGCTTAAAATGTGTTCTTAGATGTTCCTCTTGGCTTTATGACAAGGATCTGCAATCTGGGATGTTTTAATCATCCCTGAGTTTAGAGTCGAGATGTTTGGCGTCTGATTATCTCTGACCAGGAGTTATTGTTGACTTCTGCCTCCCAGTGGTCTCTCTGAATGTGCCTCCCACCCCCCAGCTCCGGTGGTCCCCTTTCTAGGGATGGTCATGTGATGTGTCCCGATGCTTCACCCCAGTCCCATGCTGCAGTGTAAGACCCATCTCTGCCTGCCTTATCCATCATTCTGTCTTCTTCCCAGCCCAGGTGTCGTTTTTGTTTTTGGGGGGTTGTTTTTTTTTTTTGAGTATCCATTTTAACTTTTTTTTTAATTATGTTAGTCACCATACAGTACATCATTAGTTTTTGATGTAGTGTTCTATGATTCATTGTTTGCATAGAACATCCAGTGCTCCATGTAATCCATGCCCCCCACAATACCCATCACTGGGCCAACCCCTCTTCCCACTTCCCTCCCCCTCTGAAACCCTCAGTTTGTTTCCTGGACTCCATAGTCCCTCATGGTTTGTCTCCCCCTCTGACTTTCCCCCCTTTGTTTTTCCCTTCTTTCTCCTAATGCCTTCCACGCTATTCCTTATGCTCCACCTATTAGTGAAACCCTATGATAATTGTCTTTCTCTGCTTGACTTATTTCACTCAGCATAATCCCCTCCAGTTCCAACCATGTCAAAGCAAATGGTGGGCATACATCCTTTCTGATGGCTGCGTAATATTCCATTGTATATATGAACCACATCTTCTTTATCCATTCGTCTGTTGAAGGAGCTGAGAATCCCTTTGACAGATGAATGGTGTTTTCTTTCTTAATATTCCCAGCAGGAATCTCTTACGTATGGTAGAAGTGAAACATCCTGGTGACTAAGGGTTTAGAAAATGTCTATGGAGGTAATTCTGCATGTATCAGGAATTTTAGCAAGGGGAACCTGAGTGGTCTAAAAGGAGAATCTGCAAAATTGCTTTGGACATGAGACCCATTCACTAAACAAACATCTAAGGTAGGACTCCAGGTGATAGATGTTTTGGGTGAGGGCCTGCCACCAGGCCTGGCCATGACCCACTTCCTTTCATTTGTTCTAAGAAGTACTATTTCTGTTTTTAAAATAACTGATCTATAATACAGAATAGTTTAGAATCAGGAGGAGCAACTGAATGTTCTTGAAGAGGGTTGAAACTGTCCTTTTGTGTTAGTAGGTTGATTAGTACTAGAATTATATTTTCTGGGATAAGGTGAAATTGCCTAGATGTGCCGGGTTTGATTTGAATTGAGGGTCTTGCAAACTGTATCAGTTAGGAGGCATTTGGCTCCCTACATGTTCTAAAAGATAGGATAGTAATAGAAAATTTAAGATCTGGTGAGGCCAGTAGGTCAGGGGATCATTGGCATTGAAAATGCAAGTTTGATGGCGGTGTGGGTGTACCCCCGTAAGGGGAACCCCAGAGTCACTCAGGACAGAGGAAGGAAAATGTGAGCAAGAGACATGATTGTGCTTCCACCTGGGAGGAGTGGATGACGCGGGAGAAACAGGCTTAGGATTGGCTTGTTTGAATAGCTTTAGCAGGCTCTTGTCCCTAGTTGTCTGGCACCTGACCCTAAGGGGGTTAGGGCAGGTGGACGGTGGCCTGGAGAATGAGAGCCCCATTAAAGAGGTAGTTGAGGTGTAGGCTGTGGATTGGTTGATTTTCATTTGACAGGCACACTCATGGGTGAATTGGTTTTTTTTTTTTTTTTACTATCTCTAAGCATTAGCTGACCCTCACAGAGGTGGTCCCTCCAGGGTCACCAAGACACCAGATGTCAAAACCTCAGAACACAACCAATAGAAGATATAGCTAACACTAATTAATTGTTAATTAATTAACTAATTAACTAATTAATTCAGCAAAAAGGCCCTTACTGTATCACTTCATTATGTGACTGAAGTCACGGTCCTGAGGTGTATACATCGGCTCTGGGTCAGCAGTTCTGTAATATTCTGGCTCCTCTCAGTGGCAACGTGGCTGCTGCAGCTCCAGACATCACGTCTTCATGTAACCGCTTCTAAGGCAGAAAGCTTGAGGGTGGGTGGTAAGAGGATGAACTATCTCTGCATGCTTTTTTGTTTGATTGTTTGTTTGTTTGTTTTCATCAGGGAGGAAAAAAGTCTTTCCCAGAATTTCTTTTATGTTCGCCTGCCAGGGAGGCTGAGGAAATGGATATGTGTCATAGAGAAATGGATTTGCCTTGGCTGGCCATGAGGCACCTTCTGGGACGCATGTGAACAGGTGTCTGTTGGCAGGGAGGCACGCAGTGGCTGTAGTTGGGCCCTGAGGATTGTAGCCACATTAATCCAGGGGTCACCATGTGAGCTGGACACCCGTGGGGTTGAGGAAGTCTGTGCTGGAAGGGTGCTCACATAGGTATAGGTCAGTGATCCCCCCGCCCAGCCCTGCACAGACGTCTCGTGTTTGATTGGGTCAATGATTTCTTGAGCTGACCAGTCTTTTAGTGTCCTCATAGGACTGAATATAGGATCCAGCTGAAAAGAAACTCAGCTGTTTAAAATATTGAACAGCCACAGACTGGCAGGAGAAAAATGTCCGAAGCCACAACTCAAATACATTCTTCCAGGTTTTTTTCTAAAGTAACACATCAAGGGATTTAATAGGAGACATGACACTTATTAATTGCCTCGGGTACTGACATATGTACTCAGTTCTTTGAAATTATTAGGTAAGGAGATGTGTCAAGATCTAAGGAATAGGTGAAAAGAATCAGAGATTGAAAGTGAGAAACTTGCAAAAAAAAATGAAGGGAGAAAGTGGGAGTGAGGGAAGTAACGACCGAACTCTAAATGGGGAGGTTGGGTGTGAAGAGAGGGTCGAGAGGTAAATACAGAGAAGAAACTGATGGAGGCCAGCAGGAGGGTGGTGGGGGAGGGACGACATGGGTGGCAAGGGAGTGTGACTGGGATGAAAGGCACAGCATCGGGAATATAGTCAATGTATTGTAATGGTGCCGTATGGTGACAGATGGTAACTATGCTCTGGGGAGCGTAGTGTGTGTGTGTATACAGTTGCTCACTCACGGTGTTGTACCCCTGAAACTAGGGTGACATTGCTTGTCATCTCTACTAAAGTAAAAGAAAGAGAGTGAGAGAGAGAGAGAGAGAGTCGAGATGGTTGTTCTTCGAGGGAATGAGGGAATGAAGCAAGCACGTAGAGTTCTAGCATCTCAGAATGGGAAGGGACTTTAAGAGTGTGCTGGTAGGAGGCGCCTGGGTGGCTCAGTTGTTAAACATCTGCCTTCTGCTCAGGTCATGATCCTGGAGTCCAGGAATCGAGCCCCACGTCGGCATGGAGTCTGCTTCTCCCTCTGTTCCTCAGCTGTTTCAGGGCGAGGAAGAACAGCTCGCTAGGAATTAAATAGCGAAGATGTCTATGAGGAAGTGGCAGCAGAGGTAATGGCAGCCAAAGGGGTACAGCAGCTTCTAGGACCGGGGGCAACAGGTGCAGGATTTCCCGAGATGGGAAGGAGTCCAGGGCATCTTTGAGAGACACGAAGGTGGCCAGTGACTAGAGTATGGACAGCGATAAGGAGAGAGGCTAGAGATGGGACGGTGGGGACGCCATCACACCTTGGAGGCCATGGGAAGGATTAATACTTTAGATAGGGTATGAGGGAGATAGATATCTATCTAATAGATAGATAAGGACTTTAAGTAAGGACTAGGACCCCAGAGCAATGGGAGTCAGTGTTTCAGTCAAAAGGGGCATGGTCTGATTTATAAGCAATTCTGTGATAAAGGGATATGTGGGGGCAGAGGCTGTGGTGTAGGTAAGGGCCAGACAAATATGGGAACCACCTAGGCGAGAAGCGTTGGGGTCAGGGAAGATGGAGAGAAACCGGCAGATGCGCTAGATCCACAATGTAGACCATGTGGGACTTGAGTCGATGCCCAGGTGTCAGGAATGGAAAGGGTTCAAGGTCTCCGGCTTGAGTGACTCTTGACTCCGTAGGATTTGATGAGATCATCTAAGGAGACAAGTGGCCCTTGCATCAGGATCCTCAGAACCTGCAGCATTGTACACCCCGAGAGGAGTTGGATCTAGCAAAGAAGGCAGAGCAGTCAGTAGTACAGAAAATCTACCCCCTATTCACTTCCGACCCCCAGACGTCACCTTGTGTTTTTCTCTCTCCACACCCAGATTTTCAGAAGGTCCCACCGGCTCCTTCTCCAGACAATCCCCATTGCCTCCCGTATTTGCCACCCTCATCCCTGCACGCATTCTCTCCAGCCAACTCTGGCAGGTCCTCTGCTCCTCCTTAACCCTGTCCCCTTCATCATCCAGTCTCTACATGGAGATCAGATGGGGCACCATCCTGCTGAAATCCCACCAAAGGATTCCTATTGCAGAATCAAATTTCAGCTCCTTACCGTGGTCCTTGGACCCTCATGATGAACCTTTGCCTGCATCTCTGAGCTCGGCTCTTGCTCCCACCCAGGCATCATTGTCCCCACATGGACGTGCCCACAACTTCTTTCTTTTCTGATTCTCAGGATGGCCCCCCTTCCCCCCTGATGTTTGTCCCTTTCCTCCCCCAATCACGTCACCCCATTTTATTTTCTTCAGAGTGCGTATTATTATCTAAAATCCTTATGGTCATTCCCCATCACCGATGAGTTCCACGGAGCAGAGATCTTGTCTCTCCATCACGGCTGTATTTTTAAGGCCTAGAACAGGGCCTGCCACAGGGTAGGCAAGGCTAAAAATACATTTGTGTCATGAATGGATGGCCCATGGGTATTTTAGGCACAGAACCTGCCGATGTGTCAGCATGCCACTTTGAATCTTTCCTGTTCTCTACAGAAGCAATTTAGCATGATGATTCTGCATTTAAGCTCTGGAAGCTTGACTGCCTAAGATTGAAGCCTGGCTCCCCTCCTTCCTGATTATACCTGACCTTGGGCAAGTCTGTTAGCTCTGGAGGCCCTGGTTTCCTCATTTGGGAAACGGTAATAACAGTAATGAATTTCTACCCAGTAAGGTTGTTTGAGGGTTCAGCCTAGCATGCTTAGCACAATGCTTAACGTTAGTAAACATTAAAGAAGTAGAATCTGGTGCATTATCATGGCCCCACTGTTTGGCTGAAATGACCCTCAGGAACTCCTGACCCTGAGCGGCACAGCTGTGCCTTTGGGGAAGTGAACCCCAGGAGAGCTACTTGCCTGGGCTTGGAATTCGAGGAAAGTGGATAGGAGTTTTCAGAATGAAAGGGTACAGGGTGTGTGTGTATGTATGTGTTGGGGAGACAGAGTAAATATTAGGATTGGACTTTTTGTCTCTGAGTCATCCTACAAACTGCTTGCGCCCAAGATATCTTAGAGAGAACAGTCATCTCAGAAAAGTCAGACTGATGACTTTCAAACTCTGGAACATTCTGTCTTCCCTAACCTTAATTCTTCAGGTTGTATCAGTGGTCTAGAATCAGGAGAAAGATTATTTTAATACCTTCTTTTTGACCTGAAAAATTGCTGGCCGGGACAAAGCTTGCTAAGTAACCTCTTGTATCGCCCTGAGCATTGGGTGGCTCTCAGCCTAGATCCTTGTTCGTAGAAGGAGACCAATTTCAGCTGCTTTTGCAGATCATTGGGTAGTTTAATCCTTCCTGATATCCTTTACATAAAGAGACTCGGTGTCCTTATCCATAAAGGTGGGGGGGCGGGAGAAAGCAGATAATACCTCAGTTATAGGCAGGCATGAGGTTCAGTAATGTGCTTGCCATCTACTGAACCCTCAGTTTTTCCTTCATCTCAGAGAATCTCTTTAGAAATAGAACTAATTTGTAGTCTTTCGTGGATTACAGTTCATTTACTTCTCTTCTGCCATCTTTGATTATAGACTGTCACTCTCCCCTTTCTGACATGAAGGTACTGCCTTGATTCATTTCTTCCTTCCCCTTTTTCCTTGGTGACTTCCTTCTCACTCCTCGATTTCAAAAGCAGCTGTACAAATAAAAACAAATCATTTATTTCCACCAAGGTTTTTGCCCAGTTAACCCCCTTCACTCCTGCCCTTGGAATACCAGCACACAAATTCACCCTCAACCTCCCTCCTACAGAGGATTCATTCTCCTGAGAGTCACCTGTGTCACAAGCCCAGGCCCAGGATTGGGACAGTTACACCATAAGTGGAGGACTTGTTCAAATAAATTTTCGCATCTTCATTCTGTGATCTATGCAGCCATTACAAAAAAGAAAAAAAGAAGAAGAAGAAGAAATGGAACAGCTCTGTGTGTCATGATGGGAAATGACCCAAGCGGTATCTGTATACAATAAGGAAAGCAAGGTGCAGGGTGGTGGATATGATGTGCTAACATTTGCGGGGGCGGGGCGGTATCCGCTAAAAACAGACACATGCATACGTATAATTGGATCCACTTGGAGTGCTTATGGAAGGATATACAAAAGACTGGTCACTGTCATGGTCTCCGGTGAGGGGCACTAGGTGTCCAAGAGTCATGGATGGGAGGGACATTTGCTGCTGTAAATATTCTAGTGACTTTTGAGTTTTGTGCCGTACACATGTGTTTCCTGGTCAAACATTAAACTGTTAAGAGTGTTGGCTCAGAAACTGGCTTTTGTACACAGAGGGCAAGGAGAGACCAAAGGAAGAGACAGACCACTCCAGGTTTGGTAGGTGGCAGGTTTAAGAAGCAGGGGAGCTTAGGGGCACCTAGATGGCTCAGTTGGTTGAGCAACTGCCTTTGGCTCGGGTCATGATCCCAGAGTCCTGGGATCGAGTCCTGCATTGGGCTCCCAGTTCCATGGGGAGTCTGCTTCTCCCTCTGACCCTCTCCCCTCTGTTGCTCTCTCTCACTCACTCTCTCTCTCAAACAAATAAATAAAATCTTTAAAAAAAAAGAAAAAAGAAAAGAAAAAGAAACATTATATATGAGGTTTGTCTTGGGTGGTCACAAGGCTAGTAGATCCCCACACCCACCTGCCAAGTCTTAAAAGTTTATAAAGAGACTTTACCTGGATTCGGTCACGTGTATATCCAGATGGTCTCAGCAGCACCTTACTTTCCCGGGACTGTGTCCTCAGGGCAGCTTGTAGCTTGGCCAAGACAGGGGAGGAGGGGGCGAGGAACCTCTGCTTGCCTGGGTCCAGCTCACCAGTCAGACACTGCTCCCAGGCTCTCAGTGACCTCCTCCAGCAGGTGGCTAGCTAGCGAGACAGGACAAGGAACAAGAGGGAGAAAGGTTATTCTCCAAGTTAAAAGACTATCAGAACAGGAATACCTCTCACTTTATGATACTGTGTCACTGAATGCTACCCTCTTTGCCACCTGAAAGCCTCTCAGAGTCATTACTGAGGGTGTTAAGTGAGGACAAGAGTGGAAGATAATAATGATGAGTGGAAAATAATAGAGCCCTGCACTTCAAGCTGCTTTTTCCAGTGGGGGTGGTGCAGAACAGAGCAGAACAGACCCTTGGCTGTCCCCACCATCTTTTTCCAACCCTGGCTGGCCTCGTGGTCCTCAGCGGCTGTTTTTGTCCTCTTGGTCTTGACCCTCGTGCCTTTAGCCACCCAGGGCACAGTTTCCTGCTTGACCCACTGACATGCCTGATGGAGCTGATCTTTGTCTGTATTTAGAAAAACTCTAGTCATCCACCAGTAGCTACATTTCCCCCAAAGGTCCCCTTTAGTCGGTTCTCGTCGGTGTTTCTTACTGTTTCCTTGTCAAATTTTAAAGAAGGATTCTGGATAGCTGAGGTCCTGCCCCAAAGGCAGGAGTCATGGGACTCAAGATGCTGGACACAAACCCAAATGGTCTTTTTGTGTGAGCTGACCCGTACTGGGATAGTTCTCCCCAACATTCGAGGCACAGCATCTTCTCTGGCCTTGTTACTGAGATATTTGAGGAATTTACATATGGATGACTGTTTCTCCTTAAACCAGGTTTCTCAACCTCAGCACTCTTGATATTTTAGGCGGGGCAATCCTCAATTTGGGGAAACTGTCCTGCGTGTAGTAAAATGTTTACCAGCATCCCTGGCCTCTCTCCATCAGATGCCAGTGGTGTTTCCCGTGCTGCAATAAGTGAAAATATCTCCATACATTGCCAGAGTTCCCAAGAGGGCAGGAACACTCCGGATGAAGAACTAACACCAAGAACTCACAAGCATGCATATTTATACCTGCCTAACTCTGTTCATTTTTAAACACTTTAGACACATTTTTAAAAATGCGCTGTTAATAAGGTTTTTTAAAAAGGCAATGTGGGAGTACCCCTTCTCATACTGTTTACTGCACCTTTAATTAAGACTCCAGAAATGTGTACATGATGCCTTTGTAGCACAACTAGAAAGTGATGTTTAGATTTGGATGTATTAGTACTGAGTTGTACTGTCTCGTTTTTACCAAGAAGAATGTCCCATTTTATTTGAATTGACGAGTGATGAATTTATCCCTAGAGTGAAAGGTATCTGACTTCACTGGAGGGGACACGTGTAAGCTCAGGGAGGGGATGTAATTCAGACCCACTGAAGGACCTTGTCCACACATGCATCATGGGCTCTGTCTACCTGAATTTACCTCAAGCACCATATGAATTTCCAGATCACTCTTGGGGGCTGCCCTACCTACCCCTGTCTTCCCTAGAGGTACCTCAGAGCCTGCAAATCTCCCAGAGGGGTTCAAAGCAGATTCCCAAGTTCAAGTGGATGGAGCCCCAAAACCTTGATTCCCGCTTGATCGCGCTGACAGACCATTCAGTCATGTCTGTCTCGGGACTGAGTTATTTTCATCTGAATGTGCTCTTAAGCCCTCCACTGGTCACCAGATGCCCTGAGATTGAGACCCCAGTGCCTGCCTCTGGTGAACAAGGCAGGCTTTCCCCCATCTGGCCTCTGCATTATGCTCTGCCCTCTCCCTGTCACTCGCTGTGCTCCAGCTGCATTGGCTTTGTTGGGCACCTCAAACCGGCCATATAGGTTCTACCTCAGGGCCTTTGCACTTGCAGTATCCACTCCCTGGACCATTCTTCCTCGAATCTTTTTGAGATATGGCTGACTCTCTCCCACTTGGGCTGCATCTTAAATGCCACCCCCTCTGAGAGGTCTTCCCACACTAGGACTCTAGGCTACTACCGCAGCCCACTCCCCACTGTCCTGATTTCTGCTGAAATGACCCCGTTACCATTTGCATGTTTATCATTTGTTTCCCTGCACGTAGAATGTAAGTTCTATGAGGATAGTGGAAGATCATTGTGTGGGAACACAGGAGGCTCTGGGCTGCTTGTAGTCCAAGTGCTTTCCATTGTGGTTCCACTGTAGCACTGTGGTTTCGACTCACTGAGGAGAGGGGTTGTCAGTGCTTAGCACAGAGGGAGTGGGCCATGCTGCACACTGTGGATTTGCCTCTTTGGATGTTTCCTATAAATGGAATCATATGACCGGTCCCCTATGTCTGGCTTATTTCACTCAGCATGATGCTCTCAGGGTTCATCCATGTCCCACTGTGTGTCAACCCTTCATTCCTTTTATGACCAAATAATACTCCGCCATATGGATATACCCCTTGTAATTGATCCCTTCATCAGTCGATGGACACTGGAGCCCTTTGCACCCTTGGGCGGCTGTGAGTAGTGCTGACATTCTTGGGCATGCACATGTTTTTCTTTGATGATCTCTTTTCAGTTATTTTGGGTGGTATTGAGTCGTCTAACTGGGCCTTATGGTAATTTGGTTTAATTTATTGAAATACTGCCGGGCTTCAACACGGAGCCGCCCCATTTTATGTTTCCACCAACATGGCACGAAGCTTCCCATTTCTCCATGGGCTCACCATGCTTCCCGGCTCACCGATATTTCTTTTCTTTCTTTCTTTTTGTTTTTTTAAGATTTTATTTATTTATTGAGAGACAGAATGAGAGAGGGAGACTGGGAGCATGTGGGGAGGTCAGAGGGAGAAGCAGACTCCCCACTGAGCAGGGAGCCCAGTGTGGGACTCGATCCTGGGACTCTGGGATCATGACCTGAGCCGAAGGCAGACGCTTAACCGACTGAGCCACCCAGGTGCCCCACTGATACTTATTTTCTGATCTTTATTGTTACTCCACTTGCCATCCTAGTGGATGTGACTGGTCGCTCCCAGTGGCTTTGATTGGGGTTTTCTTCATGACTCATGATGTTTAGTGTCTTTTCATGTGCTTGTCAGCCATTTTCTATCTTCCTTACAGCGTGCCTTTATTTTATGCTTATTTTCTTTGCATTGTAACTGTACATGAACACTTCTCTCCCTTTCTTGACCATAAGCTGCCTCATTTATTTATTTTTTTAAAGATTTGATTTACTGATTTGAGAGAGCAAGGGAGAGAGCACAAACAGTAGGAGCAGCAGAGGGAGAGGGGGAAACAGGCTCTCCTCTGAGCAGGGAGCCTGATGCGGGACTTGATCCCAGGAACCCAGGATCATGACCTGAGCCGAAGGCAGAGGCTTTAACCCACTGAGCCCCTCAGTGCCCCCCCCCCCACTTTAAGTGAGTTCCACACCCAGTGTGCAGCCCAACACAGGGCTTGAACTCATGACCCTGAGATCAAGACCTGAGCTGAGATGAAGTGTCAGACGCTTCTACCAACTGAGCCACCCAGGCACCCCTATCCTACTTTATTTTAAAATGCAGCTTGTAGGGGCACCAGGGTGGCTCAGTTTATTAAGCCTCTGCCTTCCACTCAGGTCATGATCCTGGAGTCCTGGGATGGAGCCCCACATCAGGCTCCCTGCTCAGCAGGGAGTGGGCTTCTCCCTCTCCATCTGCCCCTGCTTGTATTCCCTCTCTCACTGTCTCTTTCTCTCTCTCTGTCAAATAAATATAAATAAATAAATAAATAAATAAATAAATAAATAAATAAAATGCAGCCCATAATCCTTAGGTTGAATTTCCAAATTGGCACATTTAATTCGGTTTTGATTTTCTGAATTTTCACCTCTGAGTCTAATCTGTCCTTCTATGCCCCGAATGTTCAGGTTTTCAACTTACCTTAAGGTCCTTTTGTGCCTTAGCTAATACAGTAGCTAGGCAGGTATTTGACTTTCTGATGTTTTAGAGTAGGCAGCTGGCTGTTGAAATAGTTTTCATTACAACATTGTTTTTTTCTTTTTTTTCCTTTTCAGAAAAAGTTGCCTTTGACAACGCTGGCTCAGTGTTTGGTGGAGGGGTCAGCTATCCTGGGAGATGACACACTTCTTGGGTAGGTGACATCATGCGTGTTTTTAAGCCGAATCCAGGTAATCCCCCGTCCCTGAGAGGGGGGCCAGAGCTTCTCAGGGATGCATTGAGGACACCTGAAGACTGGGTGGGGCTTGGGTGGGAAGGCGGAAAGGTTTGCTGGTGAGAAAAATCAAAACCCCGGGTTCCAAAGTCATATTGGCTGTGCAGGGAGGCAGCTCTCCTCGGGAGGGGAAGTTAGCATAATAAACACAAAAAATGGGTTGAAGGACAAATGAAATCCCCAGGGCTGCAGCAGAAGCAAATGGGAAACCTCTCCATGTCAGATGTCAAAAATTATAGGATTCCCAGAACAACCGGGGCTGCGTCTGAGCGCACAATAAAAACACACTAAAAATAGAATGGTCGTGAGGGAGCATCAGCAAGACACGATCAGCAGGAGAGGTGGCGAGAACTAAAAATAGTGCAGAAATAGGAAAGAACATATGAAGTAATAGATATCAATATGCATGAAAGAGCTCTGCTTAAAATGAAGTTTAAAAATTAAGTGAGGACAGCGCCTGGCTTAGCAGCACATGCACTAAAATTGGAACATGGCCCCTGAGCGTGGGTGACAGGCCAATGTGTGAAACACTCCATATTTTTAAGGAAAAAAAAAATTCCTGGTGTAACTGTGTAAGGTGACGCATTAATTAGACGTATCATGGTGCTCCTTTCACAGTATGTGCAAATATTGAATCCTCCATTGTAAACCTGAAACAAATGCAATGTTATAGCCAATTACAAACCTCCATTGAAAAGTAAAGACAAGGGATCCCTGGGTGGCTCAGTCCGTGAAGCGTCTGCCTTCGGCTCAGGTCATGATCCCAGGGTCTTGGGATGGAGCCCTGCATAGGGCTCTCTGCTCGGCAGGGAGCCTGCTTCTCCCTCTGCTGCTCCCCCTGCTTGTGAATCCTCTTTCTCTCTCTGACAAATAAATAAATAAAATCTTAAAAAAAAAAAAAGACAAAATAGTTCTTGACCCAAGAATCTAATGATATGGGGGTGGGGAATAATAGAATCAGAGAAAAGCCAAATAGAACTTTTTGAAATTCATATCATACTTACTGTCATTTAAAGCCACAAGATAAGCTCTTGGCCAGGGTGTGGAGAAAAAGGAGCCTCGTGCCCTGTTGGTGGGAACGCAAGCAGGTGCAGCCACTGTGGGAAACAGTGTGGGGGATTCCTCAGAAAGTTTAAAAATAGAATTAGCCATATGATCCAGCAATTGCAATTACTGGGTGTTTACTCAAAGAAGACAAAAACACTAATCAAAAGCATGTATGCACTCTTGTGTTTACTGCAGCATTGTTTATTTTAGCAGAGATAACAGAAGTCCCCCCCCCCGCAGTGTCCATTTATGGATAAGTGAATGGATAAATAAGAAGTGTGGTGCACATATGGTCTGTGTATGTATAAGAGTAATTTATATATAATGGAAGAGTATTCAGTGTTAAAGAAGAATGGGATCTTGCCAGTTGTGACAATGGAGGGACCCAGATGTTATTATGCTAAATGCAATCAATCAGACAGAGACAAATAACGTTATGATTTCACTTATACGTGGATTCTGAAAAACAAATGAACAAATGAACAAAAAAAGCAGAAACGGGCATATGAATACAGAGAACAAGCTGATGGTGGCCAGAGAGGAGGGGGGCAGGGGTGGATTGGGAAGATGAGGGGAAGAGGAGTAGGAGGTTCAGGATTCCAGTTATGAAACAAGTCATGAGGATGGAAGGTGCAACATAGGGAATTAAAAAAAAAAAAAAAAACTTGAGATAAACTGAAATTATGCACCAATGAAATAAATAATAATAAACAGATAATAAATAATAAAAGAAAATAAATAATAATAAAGAATTTGTGAGCTTGCAAACAGGTAGGAGGTTGCCACCAAGAATGAGCAGACTGATTTACAAGAGGTGGGGAGTTGGCATTCGGAAATGGACAAGCATGGATGATAAAATACAGACCTGTGTCTGGGAGCTGTTCCCTAAGAAGAAAATGAGGGTAAGGGGAGATTATGGTGGAACATTTCTTTTCTAGATTTAGAAAAACAAACCAACCAACAAACAAACATAAATCTTTAGATTAAAGAAACACAAAAAGCGTTGATTGAGGTCAACAGAAAGAAATCTATTGCACCATATTAAGACTACAGATTATTAAGAAAAAAAGATAGAGAAATTTAAAATCAAGCAGAAGAAAAGCTCATTGTGTATAAAAGAACAATTCCAGGGGCACTGGGGTGGCTCAGTCAGTTGAACATACACCTCTTGGTTTTGGCTCAGGTTGTGATCTCAGGATCAGGAGATTGAGCCTTGCATTGGGCTTCATGCTTAACAGGGAGTCTGCTTAGAATTCTCTCTCCCTCTCCATCTGCCCCTCCTGCTTGCTCACTTACTCACTCACTCACTCAAATAAATAAATAAGTCTTTAAAAAGAAGAAGAGCAATTTAATTGATAGCAGGGTATTTATTTGTCAACTTAAAGAAATGCCAGGCAGTAATGGAGGAATCCCTTCAAGTATTGAGTGAAAATATAAGAAACCTAGATTCTCTGATGAATTAAACCATTATTCAAGAATAAAGGAAAGGATGCCTGGGTAGGTCAGTTGGTTAAGCATCTGCCTTCAGCTCAGGTCATGATCTCGGGGTCCAGGGACCGAACCCCACATTGGATCCCCATACTCTGCAGGGAACCTGCTTCTCCCTCTCTTTCTGCCTGCCACTTCCCCTGCTTATGCTCTCACTCTCTGTCAAATAAATAATAACCTTTTTTTTAAAAGAAAAGTAAAAAAATGAGAATAAAGGGAAATAAAGATATGGCTGGAAAAGATTTAGGAAAAATTACTAGTTGCATATTCTCACTAAACGGACTAGTTAAGATAGTTAAGATGTGTGAAACAGGTTACATCCAGAAGGAAGGAATGAAATGCAAGTCGCTGGATAGCATAAAAATTTTTGAGTGCCTTGTTGGGGATGAAAATTCTTTCTTTCTACCTGTCTGAGGTTCTTTGAGTGGGGCCCTTCAAATTAAATTGGCAGAAATAGATCAACAGAGGAAAGCATGCACATTTTATTAAGACGTGCGGTGCATACACGTGGCAGAGCTCATCGATGAGTAACTCAAAGGCAGGTTGGAACTTGGGCTTAGGTAGCACTTTTAACAAAAGAACAATTTTGAGGGAAGCAACAGGACAAAGGAGAAGAAATTTGAGTTCCTAGGGTGGCAGATTCTGGGATGGCAGATATTTGGGGAGGCAAATGGAAAATAAGGCTCATTAGTCAGGTTTATATGTTGGTTCCCGAGGTGCCTTCTGGCTGATAAGGCTCTGGAGTTGTGTCTGGTGGTTGACTTCTGTCCTTCCTGGTAGAGAGGGGAAGAGGACAGCTTTACAGCCGTGTCCTGCTTTTAGGCAAACAGGTGGAGGGCTTCTTCTTGATTGCCTGCAGCTCAAAATAATCCTTATGCTTAAGTGGCATTTTGGAGAAGGCATATTCTGCTACTCTTTGGTGTAAAGAAATATAAATAAGCATTGAATTAAAACATTACTTGGTGGAGTTTAAGGCAAAGTGAAACAGAATACTGGGAAATGATAGCATGGACCACCAGGAAGATGATCAGTGTACCAAAGTCTTTGACTGTTTGAAAGAAGGATAAATAAAGGTGTTCCATTTTTGTGTAAAGTGTGGGTGTTAGAAAAGCAAGAGGAACCACAAAAGGAATAGAATGTAGCACTTCGAAATTAGTAGAAGGATGAAAAGGGAAGTAAACAAAATAGAAAAAAGAAATACCCCAAAAGGGACTAAAAGGACAAAAAACAAGTAAAGAGAACACAAAGTAAAAGTACAAGGGAAGGGCTCTAGATCCGCAGTTGTGAAAGATGGAATCAAGTCAACGGCTCATAACATAGAGGATCACAGGGGAGGAAACATGCATGCTGTTTCTGAGATTTGCCTACAGCATAGGGACACAGGAAGGTTGGAGGTGAAGGGCTGAAGGACCCCTGGGTAAAGATTGACACACTGAGCACAAACATCTTATTTTGTTCCCTTCCCAAATCTACTACAGTGAAGGGATTTATTTTTTTCTTAAAAGACATGAACCCAGAAAGGCATGAAAAACAGGAGAGAAAACAAGATTTTGTGAGCTTTGAAAGCTGATGGTGGCCTGGTGACTTGACTGGACAGGTCTCAGAAAATGCACTCTGGAGCCAGAAGTAGGATATACAGACAACCAATGTCATTTACCTCTTGAAAGGCTTGCAGGCTCAGAGGTGGTGGCCCCAGGGATCTCTAGAGTGGTGAGTGGGTCTTTGGGGGCTGGGAGGTGATCCAAGTTATGAGTGTGTGTGTCGAGAGCTAGCTTAGTACCACTTGGGAGGCTCAAACCCAGCCCTTATCCACAGCTCTGGAAGACCCTCATCTCTTTATCCCCAGACCCAGCAGGAAAGTCTGGAGCTTTATTCCCTGAAGGGTGTAAAGCAGAGAGTCCAGATGGCAGACAGCATGGAAGGGTATCACACATTAAAGTGACTAATGCCTGCTGGATGCTGAGATCTGCATCTCTCTCTCCCATCCCTGTGGCCCCCAGGCCTTTCCTCTCTAAGCCAGAAGAGCCTTCTCTGGCATATGGGACCAGCCCAATGGGGATGAACCAAAGCCATTGGAGGGGACAGTACTTGAGCAAATGGCCCAGCTCAACCATCCCATAGACAAGCTTGCAGCCAAAGAGCTTTACTCACATACTCCGAGCTCTTAGATATAGACAGGCGTCCAAGCTCACCAAACATTTGAAGGACGTCTAAATTGAAGCCTACATACCCAAACAGTCGGGGAGGAGACTCCGGGGGAAATAGATATTGCATGGGGAAGAGAAGAGCTCTGGAAAATGCGTCACTTACTTTGTCAGTGCTAAGAGAAAATAACGTGTCTGTGAACGAAAGCCAGGATGTTTGTCAATTATATCTCAATGAAAAAAAGAAAGAACTAAAAAACCGAGGATGTCAATTAAAAAAATGCTATGGGAAAGAAATACTCTGAGGTCGAGACAAGCTCATGGAAATAAAAGGTACATTTTCAGTGACAGGTTTGGAAGATAAAGTCAAATTCAGAAAAGACAACCATGACATCAAAAATGGAAAAGTTGGAAGATTAAAGAACCAACCCAGGAAGCTATAAGCCTGAATAACTTATATTATTAAAATATAGTAATAATAATGGTAATAAAGTCATCCAGAAGAGTTTTCCAGAACTGAAGGACGTGAGTTCCTATATTGAAAGGGTCCATTGAGCTCCTGATACAACTGAGAAAAACTTGAACCTGTGCCCGGGCTCACCACTAGTGAAGACTAGTGAAAGGTACAGAGATTCTACAAACTTCTGGAGGAAAAAAAAAATGGCCACAGTAGAAAGTCTTGGAAATCTGAATGCTTCCAGATTGCCAAACATAACAATGGAAATGAGGAGATTACTGTGGAATGCCTTCAAATTCTGAAGAAATATTATGCTTTGCTTAGAATTCTATATCCTGCCTAGCTATCAATCAGTATGAGGGTAGAGGGGAATATCATGACATGCGAGGTCTCAAAAATTGGTTTCCTGCCCACTCGCAGGCAGCTAAACCAAGGTGTGCTCTACAATGAAGTAACCAAGAAACAGGTAGACACAAGATATGGGAAATAAGATTTATCTGGCTCAGGACAGAGGGAGAGAAAAATCCCAGGAAGTGGGGAAGGAAGTGTGCAGGAAGACAGCTGCGCCAGGGATCGAAGGAAAAGTCCGTTCAGATTGACATGGGTCCCAGAGAGATGAATTCAAGATGGAACTCATTCACATCAAGTGTGGTTCAGCATCTTAGACAAAATAGTGGTGGGGGATTTGGGGTTCAGTCAGGTCTATAGAAAAACTAAACAAGCAAGCCAAAGCAAGGCCATTATTGATTCTACAGAGAGGATCAGAGAGCATGAACGTTTGGGAAAGACCAGTGATCACAGTATCTGACCCAGCCGAACTCTGAATGGCACACTGGGTCAAAATGTAGTGCAAATACCAAAGATCTACCAATACAAATAAGTGTGGAGAGGACAGATACAAAGATTGCCAAATTCTCATTTTCCAGAGTTGACAGTCCATAGCCAATGCCAAGGCCAAAAAAAAAAAAAAAAAAAAAAAGAAAAGAAAAAAGAAATTTAACAAGTAGCATCAGGAACATGGACGTAAGTAATAGACAAATCAGATAAAAGACACCATTTAAAAAAGAGCAAAGAGAAGCAAGCCCATGACCTGGAAACTGAAATTTGCAGCAGAAAGGAAAAAGAACTTGAATCTCCTCTACATCCACACCCATATTTTTAGGTGTATATATGTATATATAAATGTAAATGTATTTTAAGTATAGATAGATAGACGGATGGAACTCCTACAAATAAATTCCAATAAAAAGATCCTGGTACCAAAACAGTCAATGAATGCAAATAGCACATCCTACGAGAGGGATCGTGAAATGGCCCGAAACACGAAAAGGCACTCAGTCTCCCCAGAAGCCAAGAAATGCAGATTAAAACCAGGATGAGGTCATAATTGGCATCCACCAGTTTGGCAGAACTCCAACGCCTTACCAGTACCAAGGCTTGGCAGAGTGTAGAGCGTTGGGAGCTCTCATTTGTGCTGGTGAGGGCAAAGTTAGCGTTATCCCTTTGGAGAACAAGTAGCTAGTGAGGTTAAGGACGGTGCGTATCTCCTCTCCTTTGCACAGAAAAATTCTTATGTGCAAACGGACCATACACACCTATGCAATAGCCCTGGACTTGATGGGTCTGTTGATTCAGGGAAAGCTTAATAAGTGGTGGGATAGGATTCCATGCACCAGAATGATTTAATTCTGCATGTATAGGACATGTAAGACATATGTGCAAGACACATAAGCCCCAAAGATGATGCATGAACAAAGCAAGCCTGGGGCACCTGGGTGGCTCAGTGGGTTAAAGCCTCTGCTTCAGCTCAGGTCATGATCCCAGGGTCCTGGGATCAAGCCCCACATTGGGCTCTCTGCTCAGTGGGGAGCCTGCTTCCTCCTCTCTCCTCTCTCTCTGCCTGCCTTTTCTCCTACTTGTTATGTCTCTCTCTGTCAAATAAATAAATAAAATCTTAAAAAAAAAAAAAAAAGTCAAGCCAGAGGATAGGTTAAGTGTAAAACCATTGATAGGAACTTGTTTGGGTCAGGCTTCAGTATTCTGTATTGTATGTGAATGCTTATATATTTCATAGAAGCATAAACATAAGAACAGGAAAGATACATACTAACTTTAGAATCAGTGACCTCTTCTACTTTTATTGATTTGTAAAAACTTTCTCATGCATTTCGGTTACCCTGGTACCATGCAGAAGGAGGACTGCCTGCGTACCCCTATACCAACTTGGGGAATTAACATCTTTGAGATAACATATCTTCTCACCTAGGAATATGGCATAGCTTTCTACTTATCCACGTCTTCCATTATTTGCTTCCTCCGAATCCACTTTTGTAATGGTTTTTCCATTCCAATTTTCCAATGGGGTAATTGTTCATTCTGTACAAGGCCAGTTGTCATGGCTTAGAAGAAGGAGTTCTCTTTGTAGAAGAGCCTCCTGAAATTGAGTTTTGGGGGATGAGTTGGAAGATGTTGGTCTACACAAAGATGAACTTGAAATGGATAAAAGACCTCAACGAAAGGCAGGAGTCCATCAGAATCCTAGGGGAGAACATAGGCAGTAACCTCTTCGACATCAGCCACAGCAACTTCTTTCAAGATATGTCTCCAAAGGCAAAGGAAACAAAAGTGAAAATGAACTTTTGGGACTTCATCAAGATCAAAAGCTTCTGCAGAGCAAAGGAAACAGTCAACAAAACAAAGAGGCAATCCATGGAGTAGGAGAAGATATTCACAAATGACACTGCAGACAAAGGGCTGATATCCAGGATCCATAAAGAACTCCTCAAACTCAACACACACAAAACAGACAATCATGTCAAAAAATGGACAGAAGACACGAACAGACACTTCTCTAATGAAGACATACAAATGACTAACAGACACATGAAAAAATGTTCATCAACACTAGCCATCAGGGAGATTCAAATCAAAACCACATTGAGATATCACCTTACACCAGTTAGAATAGCCAAAATTAATAGGACAGTGGACAACGTGTGTTGGAGAAGGTGTGGAGAAAGGGGAACCCTCTTACACTGTTGGTGGGAATGCAAGATGGTACAGCCACTTTGGAAAACAGTGTGGAGGTTCCTTAAGAAATTAAAAATAGAGCTTCCCTATGACCCTGCAATTGCACTATTGGGTATTTACCCCAAAGATATAGATGTAGGGAAAAGAAGGGCCATCTGTACCCCAATGTTCATAGCAGCAATGGCCACAATCGCCAAACTGTGGGAAGAACCAAGATACCCCTCAACGGGCAAATGGATAAAGAAGATGTGGTCCATATACACTATGGAGTATTATGTCTCCATCAGAAAGGATGAATACCCAACTTTTATATGAACATGGACGGGACTGGAGGAGATTATGCTGAGTGAAATGAGTCAAGCAGAGAGAGTCAATTCTCATATAGTTTCACTTGTGGAGCATAAGGAATAACATGGAGGACATGGGGAGATGGAGAAGAGAATGGAGTTGGGGGAAATTGGAGGGGGAGATGAACCACGAGAGACTGTGGACTCTGAGAAACAATCTGAGGTTTTGTGGGGGAGGGGAGGAAGAAGGGGGGTTGGGAGAGCCTGGTGGTGGGTATTAAGGAGGGCAGGTATTGCACGGAGCACTGGGTGTGGGGCATAAACAATGAATTCTGGAACACTGAAAAGAAATTTAAAAAATAAATAAAAATTTAAAAAATAAAAAAAAAAATTATCTAGGGGGTAAAAAAGAAAGATGTTGGTCTGCTTGTGCATCGGTTGTAGCTCATTTTCCAGGGCTCAGGGGACATAGAAGCATCTGGGGCTTATGGCTGTATACATTCAGCACGTAGGAGTCTGTTGTTCCCTGTCTCTCTTGTATTTCCCTACGTGTTTCCTTTACTCTAGGCACAGGGTGGGTTCTTTGCATCCTTTAAAAAAATGCATAACTTCAGAAGTCAAACTGAGTAGAACAAGTTGGGTCGCTCGGATGCAGGTGACCTCCTGCTGACCACCTCGCGGTCCCGAGCGTGGCTTTCCCCTCCTGTTGCAGGAAGATGCTGAAACTCTGCGGAGAGGCGGAGGACAAGCTGGCTCAGGAGCTGATCCACTTCGAGCTGCAGGTGGAGAGAGACGTGATCGAGCCCCTGTTTTTGCTGGCCGAGGTAAGCCGTGCGCACGAGGCCGCCCCACTTGGGGACACTGTTCTGCAGCAGGAATTATCAGTGCCCGTCCTCCTGGTCAGGATTCCCCATATAGCACCAGCTCCCTCTGCCCCTGACACTCCTCTCTGCTGGCTTCCCAGTGGGGATGGGAGCTTAGCTGGCACCAGATCTCCTTCCCCACGGGGGTCTGCACGCTTTACCCATCCTGCCCCCAACCCATCTCCTGTCTTCCAGGAAATGAACAGCAGCCCCTCCTCTGTAGGGCCGCCTACACCTTATGTATACGTGGATCCCTTCTCTTTGATTTCATCCGATTTTATTTTTTACTTTAGTTCCAGTATAGTTCATATCCTGCGTCCTGCACATTGCAGGAGCACAGTACGGTGATTCAAAAGTTCTGTATCTTACTCCATGCTCGTCATAAATGTGCCCTTCAGCCCCTATGTCTCTGGGTTCTGAAGGGTGCTGGATAACACTGTGAGGACACAGACACCTTGATGTCCGTGTGACGATCTGGCTAGCTTCAGCCAAGTGAAATTGTGTCGAGTAAGAATGGACACCGTTGGGGATTTTATTTGCCTTGCGCCCCTGACTTCTTTCCAGTTGCCTTGGATTGGTCATCCAAGACCACCCCAGCCCCATCCCTTCGAACTACAGGTGCTCCGCGTCTGCACGGTTTGCTAGCCACTAGCCACCTGGGGCTGGCAAGCTCTTGAAATGTGCTTCGTGTCACCGAGGAACTACATTTCACATTTTAATTTCACCGAGGAACTACTTTTCACATTTTTAATTTTTACTCATTCGAATTTAAAACGCTGCACCCACAGAGAGCTAGGGGCTAGCATATTGGATGGCATTGCCCTAGACCAGGCCTGGTTTCCTTCCTGGACTCCCCCCAGCACCTCCCCATCCCCTGGTGCAATTTCTATAACAGAATGGACGGGCAAATCATTAACCGAAGTGCCTCAAAGTTTTCAAGGAGAAAATCCTGCCTATAGTGCCTTGATAGAGATCAGCTCTAGACTTCTCAGGTGCCGTTCTGTGTTAGGCCATAGCCCAGCCAAGCACATGCGTGAGAGGCCCTTTGCACCTTGGAAAGGTGGTCTGGGGTCTTGGGCAAAGCCTGAAGCAAACCTGGCCTGGGTGCCAAGACTTGCTTGTGCTAGCCAGATGTCCTTCTGGCCTGTCAGAAATGGTTCCCCTCCCTACGTTACTCACCCCTGCTCCGAAGACCGTCCTCACGATTTTCCCTCCTGTAGAAGCCACAGCCTGAGATGGTTTTGGGTTTTCAATGTACAGCCAGTTTTCCCCTTTAAATTTGCATTCTCTGCCCCTCTTTGGTGGAGCCCGGGCCCCAAATCCCACACTGGGTGTTCCGTGAAGTCATTTTTGGAAATAAAAATATAAAAAGAGCATCCATGTACAACCAACCCACTGTGGAAGAACTTGTCATAGCCGAGCAGAGCCGTGGCAGGGTTTGATTTGGTATTTATTGGAGGGGGTCTTTATTTTTATAAAAATGCATCCTGATTGCATTCCCCCATCAGATCTCGGGCCTCCTGGATGAGCGCCCCTCCGCCTGCTGCTGTCTGTTGTGAATTAGGTCTCTGTGTCAGCTCTTCCTGCTTTTCTCCCCATGTGTGGCCTTTGTGTCGTGGACAGAGCCGGGATGAAGCCCATGTTTGCTGGCCGAGGTCGGGGACAAGAAGGAGGCCAGGCATAAGTGAGCAGGGGAGTGCAGAGACCCCCAGGGTCAGGATGACGGAGGGCCTGACAGGGGTCCCGCGAATAAAGAGCGGCAGTTAGCTCGGGCAAAGGAATTGAGGGTTTCCTCTGGAAATCAGGACTGGGGGCCGTCAGCCCACGTACGAACTCATGGGGAGCGTCCGTCTGACTCTGTCCTGTGGTAACAGGTGGAAATCCCGAACATTCAGAAGCAGAGGAAACACTTAGCAAAGCTGGTGCTAGACATGGATTCTTCTCGAACGAGGTATGGAAGGGCTTCTTTGCTTTCCTTTTTTGTCTCTTGGAAGGGACAGCGATTGCATCTGGGGCTTGGGGAAGGGTTTGTGGGGAGCGTCATTTGTCAAATGTGTTTCCATCCTCCAGGTTTTTCTTAATACCCCTGACATGGCAGGCACAGGAGGGGAGGGTCGTGAGTCAGAGTTATGGGGTCCCCACCCTCACAGGGTCAGTGGCCCATTGTGAGAGACAGAGGCCCGAGACAAGCCAGTGAACACGTGGTGACTTCAGGTGCCCGTAAGTCCTGTAAAGAAGGTAGCACTGTGCAGTTTTGGAAGAGAGTGGTGGAGAAAGGGAAGCTACTATATTAGGTGGGCTGAAACAGAGAAGGCTTCTTAGAGATGACACTTGATCTGCGACATAAATGGCGAGAAGGAGGCAGCCATGCAGAGATAGGGCACAGGACTGTCCATGGCAGCAAGAACAGCACGTGCAAAGGTCCTGAGGCAGGGTTGGGGAGGGATCGGGCTGCCACAGTCTGGGTATAACACCAGGGCAGTGTGACTGGGGTATGAGCCAAGGTGGGGCATACTAGGAGCTGAGATCAAAGAGGCAAGGTGGGTGAGGTGTTGTGTCTATGAAGGGGGAAAATTCTGATTCTGAGACCTGCTCACTGTTTCCTGAAGCCAGTGGTGTAGCGCTTTCCTTTTTGTAGCTACTCTGAACCTGAGACCATTATTATGGAAGCAGCATTCCAGCTGTGCTGCTCTCCTCCAGGACTGTCTCCCAGAAGCCTCCAGAAAGTACCTCTTCCATCAGGCGGGTCACCAGAGGCCCTGAGATGACATTGACTCTGACCACCGTGTGTCCCCTATGGTTCATATGCAACTTCCTAATTCTCACACGTAGGCACCGTGCCTACGTGTGCAGCTTGAAGGAAGGCAGGTTCCTGAAGATAAATACGGAAGGAAGCTTTCATTTCTACCACAAGCCCTTTGCAGGTCAATTTTAAACCTCTCCTTACCTCTTTTTAACTTTCTTGAGGAAAAGAAACAAAACCAGAAAACAGCCATCTACTTGGACTGAGAGATGTCATATAGACTCCCAAAGCAGGAGTCTGAGGTGAGATGGTGAGATCCAGGTCACCTGTTTCCAAGACCTGTGAGTTTAGTGAAGTCACTCAGCCTCCCAGAGTCACAGTTGCCCCACCTGCGCACAGGTAATGACGCCATCCGTTGGCTGATGTGAGGAGGTTGTTTTGAGTGTCCATTGAGATCGCATTTGTCACAGCGCTTCCCAGGTGCTTTGCCAAAGGAAACTGCTACAATTAACTAGTTGGGACCTGGGAATTCAACATCTGGACTGATACAGAGTGTAAGGCGGTCGCCCAAGACCAGAAATAGAACAGGTTAGAGCAGCAGAGAAACAGAGAACGTCTTTCGTTAACTTAGCGTTTCCCAAACTTCAGTCCACCTGAATAGTTTTGGACATCTGGACCTACACATCTCGCAAAAAGTCGATTTGCTTCTTCAAAATGAATCTGTTTAAAAGATGTTAGAGCCCCACGGTACACTGAAGGGCGCTACCTTTTCTGTGAATGCCAGGTAGACATAGAAACGACAAGGACGAAAGCAAATCCTGTTGCTCACAGAAGGCTATGACCCTGAAGCTTGTCTCCTTCCATTAAGAAGGAAGAGGAGGATGAACATTGTCAAGGTTTTTCCGACCCAAGACTGAGGCTCTCTCCTCAGCACTCAAGGAGGAAGACAGAGCAGGTTGCATGGGGAGTATGGATGTGACATCACCAACTACTGTATCCTTGGACCATGTCCAGTGCCTCCCGTGACATCAGCATTCAAGGCCCACATTGGGGCAGTCACACAAGGATTAAAGACATGCTGATTGTCCCACTGTTAAGAGGATGATGGAGACCTTGCTCCTGGGTTTGTAGAGTAATTTCCTTCACCGTGGAGACCTGGCCCTTCGCTCTGAGGTCTTCCCCCCGCCTCTGTAAGGGAAACCTAAATTTCCATCTAAGAGCTTCTGGTCGGAAGGCCAGATGCTAGCATTAGCGCTTGTCATTGTCACCTCTACTTAACGTGATTTTGCTCAGTCTCCTTATGAGAGGTTGAGTGGGCGACAGTCACAGTCCATCTAGTCACGTG